>NC_047124.1:18264371-18607871 GCF_902500255.1 Thalassophryne amazonica | reverse complement strand
AAGGAGGGATGATGCACAGGAAGAAAGGAAGGAAGGATGATGCAGAAGGAAAAGGGTGGAGAGGGGGAAACCTGCAGTGCAACACAGTCTGAATTATTCATTGACGTCTGAGTGGGTCTCCACTGACAGAAGGAGACAAAATGGGCAAGAGGAACTAGTGGAGAAAGGAGAGGAAGAAGGATCCAAGAAAGGATGGAGAAGTGAGACCGCGCAAGAGGGAAGGATGCCACAGTCGTCTGAACTCGGCATTCCCAACACTGGAGTCATGTTTGCACTGTCTGCCACACAACAACACCTGGAATACGCAAAAGCCATCGTAGATGCACTACATAGATATCAATCACAATCTACTTGAAAAATATCAGCACATCACACATCTGCATCATGCGCTATGCAAAAGGGCCAAATGCTGGAGTGGGCACCAAAATATCTTCTTGAAGGATCATCACAATTATTCAGAATACATGATTAACCACGTCACAGTCAGTTGTCAAGCATGGCTGGGACCCCATCACCCCTTGGTCGCATTAACTACTTGAGACAGAGGAAAAGTGACCAGCTGCCGTTTGTTTTCAAGTCAGAGTGGGTGTTTTACAGCGTCAAGAGACAAGTGGTCAATACGTTGCCAGTTGGGCAAGGCCAAAACAAATGAGAAGTCTATTTCAAGCAAATCTTGAGAAATGCAACATGGCGACTGCCAAATCAAGTGAAGGCAGGTTTGACTGATAGTGTATACATATTGGTATCGTAAATTTTTTTTAATTCAATATCAGTATTTGTATCGGTATTCGTCCCCAAAATCCAAATCAGTCAGATTCCAAATTTGACAAATGTAGAGTGATGGACCAGGGAATTGACCATATAGGTTGCAATACCTCAGTTTTGTGATGATTCAGTGGATGTGCTAAAAAATAAAAATAAAAATAAAAACAGGAGACTATTTCTTCTTTGAAGGGGAGATATTTATTTGTGGAATAAGCCACAAAAGACAGTGAAGATCACTGCGGACTCATCATTCAACTGATCTGTCTGAGATTTGAAACTGTTTACATATATTACAAGGATCAGGTTTCTGTGAATGTTGATGGTATTTTAATGAAATCTTTGAGAGATATTGTTATAAAATTTAAAATAGTCTTGGATCCCAATCTTTCCTTTCAGCTTTGCTCTTTGATCTCTGATCCTGATTCCTTTCGATCCTATAATTGGAATTTCTTTCCTTTCAGCTTTGCTTTTTGATCTCTGATCCTGATTCCTTTGATCCTGTAACTGGAATTTCTTTCCTTTAAGTTTTGCTCTTTGATCCTGGTTCCTTTGATCCTGTAATCGGATTTCTTTCCTTTCAACTTTGCTCTTTGATCTCTGATCCTAATTCCTTTGATCCTGGAACTGGAACTGCTGATTGGATGAGCAAACAGGCTAAAAGGCAATATTCCACCACTATGATAGCAATTCTTGAATCAAAGCTAGACGAGCATAAAGAAAGACAGACAGATAAACTGCAACAAAAATACATCCCTCTTCATAAAGCGATCTACAATCACAATCAGAACAACACAAAAACTCTTTGAAATCTGAATTCTGATGTGCAATGGAACAGAAACAATTGTACACATGTAATGTCACAAATTGCAGTGAAGATCAAAGCTGCCTGCATATATTTTAATAAGGAACTTCAAAGCAAAAGCAGGACAAAACAGACTCCATAAAGTGTTACAATTGTCTATAGACAAATCAGCTTTTATGGAAACCCTTTTATGAGCATCATGTTTCATGTCATATCATTTCAAATGCACAATAGCGGCTTCAGAGCACAAAATGTACCGGCATTAAATTGCGTGTAAGAGGCAGAGAGAGTCAAACACAGATACACGTAAGAAGAGGCAAACAGGCGTGCAGTTTACAAATATAAAATAAAACTATAAAAAAAGATGGCGCAATAAAGGTTGAGGAGGAATGGAGAGTGAAGAGAAAGAGGGATGCGGGGATAGACAGCAGTGCTGCAGTGTGAACTCGCCGTCCCTGATGCATCACGCACAAATCACAATATTTGCAGTTTGCAGAGGGAATGTGATGCCGGTGCTGCAGCAAGTCCAGACAAACGGTATCACCGTGTGAGCAGCAAACTGTATGTCAGAGCAGGGGCGTAGCACCAAATTCTGGGCTCTAGGTACTAGCCATATTGAAGAACCCCCCCCCCCCCCACTGTTATGTTCTTTTTTATTAACGCAAACACCAAATTTCTAATACGTAGTCAAACCAGGTCTAAATCATGTATACCTTAGATCACACCTGGGAGTCAGATCCCTTTTTAAAGTTGGAAATGGTGCTATTTGGTCCCCCCAGACCACCCCAACTCAATATAGCTAGCTTTCAAGCTCACTTCTCTTTTCAAAGAATTTGGTTAGCAGCTGCTTTCCCTCATTTAGTTTTCTTTCCCTGTCCTTTTTTCTCTTCTTTTTTGAAATCCGGACTTAGATTTTTTAGGAAAGACATATTTTATTTCAGCCTAAACATTAGGGCTGCAAACTATCGGTTGAGCTAATAGGATTAATAAATGGAATAGTGTTGACAGTGTTGAATGTTTGGTCTCCAAAGTAAAGGTCAAGCAAGGCCCACGTCTATTGGATTCTATGACATGTGACATATGTTACCCCGTAACATGATAAGTAAGGATGATACATGGTCCAAACTATTCCTTTTTAAAACCGTGTTAACTCCACTAGTAATTTGCATCACTTTTTACCAAAATTGGTGCAACTTTAACTTTTGACCCCTGTACAAACGGACACTGACCTTTGTCACCCTTCTTGCTGTTTTTATCCCATAACTCCATAGAATTCAGTTACAGACCATCCAAACTATACCTTTTTGGAATCTTTATGATCAGGCAAGTAATGTGGCATACGTTTCAATATGATTGGAGCATCTTTTAATTTTGACTCCTGTGTAATTCTTCAATTGACCCCTACCTGAACGCCAACTGAAAATTCAATTGGCCAATCGTTTTTTTTTTCAAAAGAGGATTGTCTGAGGAGTATTTCTGCCGAATTTGATGCTTTTATCACCATTTGCAGGATTCCGCTCTAAATATTCTCTTATCTGCTGCACTATAAACCATGCCAAATCCCAATGCGGATCCATGATGAATACCACGGGAGCATCAACAGCAATAACAAGTCCCACATCAGGAATATGTCAACATTTGCTGTGCAGAGAACCTTGTAAATACATTTTCACTTCAAAACTTCCAATAATGGAGCTGGACGTGAAAACCTAAAGTCCAGAAGGAAAAGAGAACATCTCTCCTCTTCAAACTGTGAGGAAAGTGTCTCCAAAAACTCCATCAAGACAAGCTGCAGAGGACCTTCATCTGGTTAAATTTTCAGAGGGTCCAGCTCACCTGTCTTCTCTGAAAACTCACACCTGCTGCTACACTTCTAAATTAAACAAAGGCTCTTCAAAGAGCAACTATTTTATATTTGAAAAAGCTGTTTCCCTTTCTATATATGAAAAGTCAAGTGGGCATTATGTGCGTGCAGGTTAGGTCGCGGAGAAAATGGGGAGAGTGGACATTTGCTGTTTGGTATGTTTATATATTTTGGGTCAAGGACAAACGCTGAAAAAACAGAAAGCTGATTGGACAAATATGTTTGGAGAAATTAGGGATATTAGGTATCAACAGTGAACAATGGATGTTAATAAGTTCTGGACTCACATGTCATTCCAGCAGGGGGCGGTAAATCATCTATATGTTAAAAGCCAAGTGGCCTCTGCATACGTGTGTGTATAACTTGTCCGTAAACAAAAGATGGACGCGGAAAGAAGTGTGATGATGCAGAAGATAAACCTGTCTATCAACGGGAACTTCTGTGTTCAGGCCACACGCCCTAAACCCTGCCCTGCACCAAAGTTCCCACCAGAGTGGGTTCTCAGAAAAGGACAAACTCAAGGACATTGTGGATCCACTCAGGGCCATTCAGATGGTGGTGGATTTTTCAGGGAATTAAATTGTTAAAGAAGTTTTACATTTATATTTATTATTTTAGATTTTGTTTTTTCCTGTTCAGGGAATATTTTTGTGATTTTTGTTTGTACCTGCAACTGTTAAAGTTTCTATAATAAATTGAATTTGCCTCATTTCTATTAGACGCGCAAAGCTATGTCACAGTGCGCAGCCGTCAAAGTTTGATGGAATTGAACTTTGACTGTGGTGGCCTGACGACAAACAGCGGTGTGCAATCCCGCGCATCACACCATTAGCGCAACACTTCTCATAGAAAATAATGGTTTTAGAGCAATGCGCGATGCACTTACGCGCTCAATGTGAAAGGCCCTTTAGTCATCCCCCTTCTTATTTTTCCCCAAGATTAAACAGTTACGTGTGCAAAAAGAAAATTGATATGCACATTATTATTTGTTATTATTCTCAGCACACTGTGACTTACCACAGCGCACGGCAGCAGCCAGGAACACACACAGACAGACAATCTTTCTTTCCTTATATCTTCTTTTCATGCCTTTCAGCCACATTCCAACATCCACGCCTATTTGTTTTAGCTCCGAGGTTGTCACTCTGAATAAAAAATAATAATTATACTTGAGAAGGCTTGTCTTTTCGGTTTAAGCTTGCATTAAAATAAATAATACTTAAAAACTGTGAAATTAAAACCAATCTGCAATACTATGATCCACAAAAAAGGACTGTCATTCTGCACGCACACACACACATATATATGTGACATCATGAGACACCAGAGAAGCTGCAGTGATGAAGGGAAGGGATGTGAGTCAGTCATGTGCCCTCTGGAATTTTTTTTTCATTTTGTTGGAAACATCCTCCAAGACTGGAGCAGTGCTTGGCACACTGCATGTGCAGAGATCAAATGGCTGCAAATAAAAAGCTCAGCTGACTGGGTGATGGTTTAACCCTTTTGTGTCCATTAGTTCAGAGGCACATGCCACATTTGATGTCCATATAAAGGCAACATTATATTCCATAAAAATCAAAGTGGTTGCAGTGAAATGGGGATCCGTCCATATGAGCTGCTGCAGATCTCAACACTGCAGTATTCACTGGTCGCGTGACTGATGATGAATTAGACTCTGCAACCCCTGTGGTGCAACTGTGCTTGTGAGTGAGTGTCATGCATGCATTTGTTTGCATGCACTGCAGCTGAACACATGCATGTGTGAATGTTACGTGCACACACAGCACACCCATCAGTGTGGAAGGAGTGCACATGTACAGGGTTCTCGATTCCTGCAGTGTGGACGGCAGGGATGGAGTGTTGCTGTCCATCTCTGCTCACCGTCCTCCTCCCACTGAGCAGATCAGCCACAATCTGTCACTGAAAAAGGGAGTGGAGCCTCTCCGTCCACTCGCGTTCCGCAGCGTGTGAGCATCAGCTGCCACATTTAAGAAGAGCAGTTATCGTTTTCAGGCGGAGGCTCCAAATGCAGGGGCATTTTCCGAAAGCAGGTCTAAAGCTCAGCTAGTGTTTGGACGGTAATTCAAATTGACCATAATCTTAAATTTAGATTTATGGCAGACAACAGCCGAAAACTAATGCGCTACCATATTTTCTGGACTATAAGTCACAAAAAAGTCACATTTATTTTTTAATTGCCTCAAGGAACAAGAAGCAAAATGAAATATAGCGAATTATTTATTCCCAATTCAAATATCATATTAACAAGCAGAAGCTAATGAGCAAATCAGTGTTAATGTACCAGGGACAAAACATGAGTAAACTAAATATTTGTAAGAGATAATAGATTTCACATCAGCTGACTTGTCATTGCTGTATATAGCGCTTTTCCATCTGCATCCAATGCTCAAAGCACTTTACAATTATACCTCACATTTGCACATTGACACAAACACACTCGCACAGAGATGTCAGGGTGCTGCTATGCAAGGCACTCACTACACACCGGGAGCAACTGGGGGTTAAGGACCTTGCCGAAGGGTCCTTAGTGATTTTCCGGTCAGGCTGGGGTTCTGAACCAAGGATCCTCTGGTCTTAAGCCCAGCACTTAACCACTAGACCATCACCTCCCACCTGTTCTTGTTGTCTCACACAGTCCAAACAAGTGTTGTGTCATGTAGCGCAACACATATTTCCAGTTTGTATTACAGAGTGTAGTCTTTCAGGTGGAGAACATGATTTGTTAAAATTTGCTCTTTCTGATTCAGAGCTGCTTTTTCTTCTTCTGCTCTGGAGTGTGACTCACAGTCTATAAACCACTATAAAGTAGCAGCTAGTCGCATGTGTAGACTGTGCCATCTTGTGGCCATAGATAATCGTGTATTTTTTTCATATATAAGTTGCTTTGGAACATAAGTTGCAGGACCTCCCAAACTATTAAAAGAAAAAAAAACTGACTTTTACTCTGGAAAATACAGTATTAAAAGTCGAGAGCCAGCCTCAAGTGGTCATTTCAGGAATTGCAAGCGTTGGTACATCAGCACTGGCTATATTTTCCAGTTTTTAAATCGGAAAGTCATAATTTCATATGGTTGCACATGTCTGAAGTGTCCAGCAGGTGGCGTCCAGTATGCAATGCATTTCCAAACTAGTAAAAGAAAAAAAAATGTGGCTTGTACTCTGGAAAATACAGTATTAAAAAGTCAAGAGCCAGCCTCAAGTGGTCATTTCAGGAATTGCAAGCTTTGGTACATCAGCACTGGCTATATTTTCCAGTTTTAAAATCGGAAAGTCATAATTTCATATGGTTGCACATGTCTGAAGTGTCCAGCAGGTGGCGTCCAGTATGCAATGCATTTCCAAACTAGTAAAAGAAAAAAAATTGACTTGTACTCTGGACAATACAGTATTAAAAGTCGAAAGCCAGTCTCCAGTGGTCATTTCAGGAACTGCAATGTTGGTACCTCAACACTGGCTATATTTTCCAGTTTTTAAATCGGAAAGTCATAATTTCATATGGTTGCACATGTCTGAAGTGTCCAGCAGGTGGCGTCCAGTATGCAATGCATTTCCAAACTAGTAAAAGAAAAAAAATGTGACTTGTACTCTGGACAATACAGTATTAAAAGTCGAAAGCCAGTCTCCAGTGGTCATTTCAGGAACTGCAATGTTGGTACCTCAACACTGGCTATATTTTCCAGTTTTTAAATCGGAAAGTCATAATTTCATATGGTTGCACATTTCTGAAGCGTCCAGCAGGTGGCAGCTCAGTATGTGATGCCCTACTTTTTATGTAGTCTCAAGAACAACGTTCAGAACAGTGTTTTAATTTATCTCTCACTTAACACGTTATACATCAATTAGATGATTTATCTTAACTAGTAATAAGAAAGCGGGTATTACTAGATGCTGTTGATTAATTCTGACAAAGTCGGTTCCCGTCTTACTGCTCACTTCCCTTCGTGGAATGACAGACATTTTAAAAACTGGCTTTGAAATAATCTGTCATCAAAAAGAAGAAAAAGCCACATGCATGCCGTAAATCAAGTAAAAATAGATCAGAGAGCAGAGTGTGTGGCCTCATATACGCCAGAATTATGGAGCCACGTATATTTAGGGATCACAGACTTACCAAAAAGGTCTCATTTTGCAGTAGACATGGTTTAAAATCATTGTATATTTTAGCTGTGAGTGTGTAGCATGACTATAGTCTTATTATAATGTCATGTTAACATGAAAAAGCCAAAATGGTCATCCAGCCCGTTTGGTCTTATATTAAATTATGTTTCCCGACAAGATCCAAACAATAAAGTGATTTATTGTTTCCTGTCGATTACGAAATCTTCCATCCAGGTTGCAACATAGTACATGTTGCATCGTTATTCTTTTACGGTGCGACACATTCAGGCTCCTCATTCGACATTAGTGAACTTGTTGATGATTCCGACGCAGGTTGTCATCATTATTGGCCCCGGTGAACCCTAAACAGACACAAATGCTCACGTGCATGCAGAGTCAATAAGCATGAAATTGAACCAACACAATCAGGGGTCAACGTAACGTGAAAGAGTTACCATGATTACTCAGACATCTCACATGTCCACGCGTGCAGACATACCCAAGGATCTCGAAAAAAAGTTATGCTTAACTTAAAGATATCTTATTTGTTTAGAAATTATAGTTTTGTGCTAATTTTCTTAAGGATTAGAGGTTAGAGTCAGATAATGAATGGATTTTAGAAAAGCATCATCTTTATTATAATGTATTGAACTTCTTTTTTAAAGAATAAGGAGCACCACCTGTTTTTTGACCACTCATCATTTTTCCCATAATGACAGCATGTTTGAAAGTATTTGATAAAAGGCTCTTGAAATTCCATTATTATGAACCAGAAGAGCTTTGCAGCATGCAGTTTTATTTGCGCAACAAGAGCAATTGGAAATTTCAGACATCCGCCAATCTGGATCCAGATCATCTCCAAGATTCAGTGGCGTCGTCTGTGGCCTAATATCTATCTGTGGTGCAAATTTGGTGAGAATCCATTAAGTAGTTTTGACTTAATCCTTCAAAGCCTACATAAAGTGAAGTCTTGATCCAGAATCCTGATCACCTCCAAAAGTTAATGGGGTGTTCCGTGACTTAATATCTATCTGTGGCGAAAATTTCGTCAAAATCTGCGCAGTAGTTTTGACGTAATCTTGCTAACAGACAGACAGATGATTTGATTACGTCCGATGATTTTATTATGCCCTTGGTGGACATAATAAGACCATTGACCCTTAACCAAAATGATTAACTCCGGCTTAACTTGACAGGTCAGTTCTGGAATCCATCAACATGTGTCTCACATTTTGTCCACATCAAACTGAAAACCAAATTTCTAGAGCTTCACCTTTTGACAAAATGAATTCTTTAAAAAGGTAATTTTGGTGTCAACCTTAACTGGCCAAATTTGGTGGAAATCAGCAAAAACAACCTCAGAGGAGTAGACCAACAAGCAAACCAGTTCCAGTGAGTGACCCATAAATTTGACTTTGCTGGGCTATTTTGGAACTCGCCTCCAAACGTGCCAAGTTTGGTGCCAATCAGTGTGAAAACATGAATTTTGTCCTTTGATTCCAATGAACTTAACGCCAGTGATTGACCTTTGGCAAATTTGACCTTGCCTGGGCAATTCTACAACCTACTTCCATATATATGCCAAATATGGTGCAAAGCAGAGTGAAAAACAAACTTTGGCTTTTACCAGTACCCTGATCACATTGACCCCATTTATGGACCTTTAGTAATTCTGAATGACTGGGCAATTCCAGAACCCACCTCCATATGTGTTCCATGTTTGTTGGACATGGGAGGGGAAAAAAAATTAAGTTTTAGCCCAAGTGGCATTGATCTTTGTCAAACCTAGCCATTTAAGGGCAATTCCGTGGTTGGCATTCATTCATATAGCAAGTTCCATGGAAAGTCTAAAGGACCTAGGAGGAGTAGGGGAACAAAACAAATGATGTTCAAATTGTACCATGATATTGCCCTAAATAACAAAAATATCTCGCATGTACAAGAAGTCAAAAAGATTATTGCAAAACATACACATCTTAAATGTTTGCCATCCTCATGCAAATTCATTTATGATTTCAGTGATGCCGTAGTGTTTGGTCGTACGTGACCATGACATTTGATGCCGTAGTATTTGGTCGTATGTGGCCATGACATTTGATACCATAGTATTTGGTTCTACGTGGCCTTGACATTTGATCAACTTTGTTCAACTAACTCAACCAGTTTTAGTGTTGACACCACAAATATATTTCTACAACTACTGTTATTCCTATTCAAGAGTAGTGAACAAGATATAGGATATATCATCCAAAGCAGTCCTCTTTATGAACTACACATCAGTCGTTCCACTTTATTATATCACATTAATAATTATTGACTTGATGAAATCCTCATTGTACAAGGCCAGAAGCCACTACAGGTTTATAATGGTGAAATGGCTGCTTTCTCTCAGTCTCCTGTCAGGCTAAAGGTCAACCAAGCCATCTTTCCATTTATCAATCCATTTAGCTGTCCATTACTTTCCATGTCTCTCTGTCCTCTTGGTAACCTCAAAGAGGATTGAGAATGTCAGTGCCATTTATGGCCAATTCCCTCTTGGCTCAGAGCACCCTATTATGTCAAGGTCAAAGGGCAGTTTGTGTTTGTGTATATGTTTGTTTTGTGGGCATAGAGTAGCCTGCTGAAGGTTGTTTGTATGGATTAAACCATTTATGAAGATACACTGAGGTCTATCCCATGAGGCTAATTCAGTATGAGCTATTTGTGTCGGTAAGAGGAACCATTCCATAAATGTATTGATTGGCTTTATGAGAAATGTAAACAAACATGCCACTGCATTATACATACACAACGTACATACTGAGAAGCAGCAGATGCAGGAAAGAGCATGAAATACAGATGTCCATGCAGTCGGATACGCTCAAGGAGTCTGTTCATTTTTATTCCTGCTTGTGCCCGTTACTTTGGTCATCCACCATATTTATGTGCACTGTGATGTCTGAGTTTGTGATGGACCTAGATCAATGCTATGTGTCTTGGACCTTCGCCTTTGAGATGGAGAGAAACCCGGGAAAAGCTCAAAGAATCATGGACAGAGGTGTTTGGTGAAGTTGATACCTTTGCAAGAGAACGAAGGTCCAAGGTCCAAGTTGCTCCACATATTTGCACAATTTGCACAATAACTTGTGTGTTTTTTTTTTATTTAAACATTTCACCTTTTTCTCTCTCTCTCTTTCTTTCTTTTTAAGATTATATTGGTGAATGGAGGAATAGCAAAGTAAGAATTTCATTGTATAGTGTAACTGCCTGTTTCTGCTGTACATATGACAATAAAACTCTTGAATCTTGAAGTCTTTAGGGTTCTGTTGCTTCCACTCTTAGTCTTACTGTATGGTTGTGAGATTGACACAAACCACTGATCAAAGGCAATGACTGAATGTCTAACTTTAGACCCCTTCAGAAGATCGTCTGTAGAAATGAGTTCAGGTCAACCAAAGGGTTGTTTATAGAGACTCATAAGTGCATGATAATTTTATCTGCTACAATATTTTGTCACCTGTGGCACATTTTTAGAGGGATGATCCTCAGATTTGAGGACTCCAGCAGCTGGAAGAGGCCACATATCACGTGGCTGCAGTAGTGAGATTGCTACTTTCCGGGGGTATGGATGGACCGGCTGTCTGTTTGTCTGTGCGGTTGCCAGGGTGGTTTCATGTTGTGGTGAATGCAACAATGCATGGCTCCAGTGCATGCTCCCAGATGTGCCAGAGCCTGGGTGATGAAAGCTTCCAGAAAAGGATGTTATCGGATGTCCAGATGTGGAGGTGGAGATGTATACCATACATTGTGGTATCAATAACCACAGTTGATGTCTGTTTAACCACAGCATCTTCTTCATAGTCCTCTTGCACTTGGTGCGTAGACTTACCCATGTTTACTTGGGACTTCCATCTTGGTCTGGCCTGTGCCAGCTCTCAAGATTTGTCCAACATGACCCCAAACTATGACATAGCCAACAGGTGCGTGGTGGCTCTTGACAGCCTCCAGTCAGCCCAATGGGGATCAAAATCCAGGATAACTCAGGTTGGCTGTTTAAGGGGGGGCATACATCAAACTCTTCACAATGTTACAGGGCAGATGATGGGTGGCTGTGTCCACTCACCTCCTCATTGGTTGTGTGGTGAAACCTTTGGACAAACCGCCTCTGATGGTATCCAAAAGAGTTAACCACAGTTTGTCGTCTTCACCACGGGTAGTGTTTGCTTTCATACAGGGCATCAATTGTCAAATCGGGCGTGTTGACATAATGTGCCTGATTTACTAAAGGTTTGAGTGTGTTAAAATGCGCACAAACACCACAGCACTTGGAGAAAAAAAAATGTAATTGCTGATTCACTAACAAATATGCAATTTGAGGTTTGTCCACCAGAGCGCACAAAGAAAAAAAAATATGGGAGCAAACATGCAAATAGGTGAGGTTTTCACATGCAACACAATTGATCAAGGTCAATCAACGGGCAAAGTCAAAAAATTGGATTGGACATGCAATTTAGCACTCGTTACCTATGATCTTAGTCAATCGGGTCCAATATCTTTTGGCTTGTTCCATTTTTGTGCAGTCACCACAGTAGATAAATACAGATTTGCATGTTGATCTTGCACAAGTTGTACACCAGATGCCCTTCCTGATGCAAATCCAGATGTACAAGGTGACTAGCGTACAGGGGTCCTCGAACCAGGGGGACCTGCTTATTGGAAGGCATACTACCCACTTATGTCACCATGCTGCTCAGTGAACAAAAGCTGGTACAGAAAATGAATGAATTTTCCAATACTTTTGCTTACCCAGAAATTGGGTGCCATTTTTCTCTGTTTTTTGTCATATAGAGCCTCTAGTGGTGGTATTTTCATCTAAACAAAAACAGCTGAACTAACTTTGATGTAACAGAGCTCTCAGTGGTGAGTGTGTCCGTCTACACACGTTTAATTAAGCGTGCAGTGCTCACACATATCTATACAGTACAATGGCACCCTGATGGATTTGATGACTTTTACGATTTGTACAAACACATTTTCTGCTTTGTTTATACATGCACTACTGCGCGTTCCTGCTCATGTAGATATTATTACCGCATGCAGCAGTATGAGTGTTTTTGGATGTGCCTGGCAGCTCAGTGCGTCCAGACAGACAGAGTTGGTATTGACGCCAAGTTCCACACTCCACCGCCTTCACCTCACATGGACTCCCAGTAGCTCCTCCACCACCTGGTTTGGTCATTTTCCTAAATCGTACTTGGCGCTAAGCTGAGAGAGGCCTGTGATGCTCATAGGAATACTATAAACGGTGCAAATTTGGCAACATGCACATATAGTCGTGGTCAGAATTACCAGCACCCCTGTATTCTAGTTACACCTTTTAGAATATAAATCAGAAATAAATGTAAAACAAAAACAAATTTGTTTAAAAAAATCTTGACATAAAATGTATTCTGGGCACAGTTATGGGCACCCTTTGATTTTACAGTAAATCATCCCTTTTACAGCCAGTTTTCTTTAGACAAGTCAGGGGATGGACTTGTCTAAAGAAAACATTTCCAAGTCACTGGATATGTCTTGGACTTCATTTTCATCATTCTTTAAGAAATACAAACATTATAGTACTGTATGTTAAGTTTGCCTAGAGGAGACTTTTGATTAAACAAAATTGCTTTGTTTGCATTTATTTCTGATTATATTTTTAAAAAGGTGTACATAAAATATAGGGGTGTCAGTGCTGGCCATGACTGTAAATGGACTGCATTTATTAGTGCAGCAGATAACAGAATATTTACAGAGGAATCCTTCAAATCTGGAAACAAGCACCAAAGTGCACAAATATTCCTTAGACATTACTCTTTTGAAAAAACTGAGTATCCACTTGAATTTTCAGTAGGCAGCCAGGTAGGGGTCAATTGAAGAATTACACAGGGGTCAAAATTTCAAAATGTTTCAATCATTTTGAAAGCTATACCACATTATTTGTCTGATCATAATGATACCAAAAAGGTATAGTTTGGACTATCTATGACTGAATGTTGTTTTTACCCCATAACTCCATAACATTCAGTCATAGATAGTCCAAACTATACCTTTTTGGTATCGTTGTGATCAGACAAATAATGTGGTATAGCTTTCAATATGATTGGATCATTTTCAAATTTTGACCCCTGTGTAATTCTTCAAGTGACCCCTACCTGGCCGCCTACTGAAAATTCAAGTGGATACTCAGTTTTTTTCAAAAGAGTAATGTTTGAGGAGTATGTGTTCCAATTTTGGCGCTTGTTTCCAGAAATGAACAATTGTTACAGTTATCTGCTCCACTATATATAGCGCTTTTCCATCTGCATCACACGCTCAAGGTGCTTTATAATAATACCTCACATTAACCCCGATGTCAGGGTGCTGCCATACAAGGCGCTTACTACACAACGGGAGCAACTAGGGGATTAAGGAGGTTTCCCAAGGGCCCTTAGTGATTTTACGGTGAGGCTGGGATTAGAACCAAAGATCCTCTGGTCTCAAGCTCAGCGCTTAACCACGAGACCATCACCTCCCCTGTATGACTGTATGGCTGCAGCGTAACCTCAAGTTGCTACTTTATGAATATATATATATATATATATATATATATATATATATATATATATATATATATATATATTTTATACCTTCTGCAAGATTATATTTTTTGGTAGCAACCTCAAAATTAAATTGAGACAGGCGCTAGAAATTTAAGTACTGAAGCAATAAAAAGTCTGAACATTGCAGGTGGTCTGACTAGAACAAAACATAACTGTGAGAACACTGAGAACAGAACGAAGAGGGAAAACACACACACACACGCTGTGCATAAGATTAACACACACTCACTAACCCCTCAAATGTTATTTTCCATTCTTCTGTGAAGGCAGGTGGAAAAAGCGCACCACGATGTGTGTGAGAGCAGAATCTCATCCTAGCTGTGTGGCAAATATTTCTTTAGGAGGATCACAGCAGTCTGTTCCAAGAACAGCCACCCTGCCCTCAGCCAGAACTCTTGTTATGAATTCCACTATTATGATCTTCTCCTCTTCTTCTGCTTAAAGTCAGCGGGGTGAAGGGAGTGCATGGAAACTCCATGCACACACATCGGATGAATCGAGCGACAGCGAGGGTGTATCAATACAATAACAGATGAGAATGGCGTAAGTTATCAAAAAATTCTTAAAGTGCAACAATTTCCCAGAGTAGATCCCGAACCTATTTTGGGATCTATATCCGTGCATGTAAGTTGTGAAGTGCAAGCCTACGTACATGGGAAATGTCCAACATTTTTTTTTTTTTTTTTTTGCTGTTTGTGGTTCAAAAATTTCACAAACTAGCGCATTGGGCGCAACAGGACTAGGTTAATTCAATTTATTTCATTTATATAGCACCAAATCACAACAAACCTGCCTCAAGGTGCTTAACACAAGTAAGGTCTAACCTTACCAACCCCTAGAGCAAGCACACAGGTGACAGTGGTAAGGAAAAAACTCCCTCTAATGATACTGAGGAAGAAACTTCAAGCAGACCAGACTCAAAGGGGTGGCCCACTGCTTAAGCTATTCTACCAAAAAGGTTTACAATACAGAACACAACAATTGACGTGAGTCCATGCAGACGTCCAGTCCACCGTCAGGAGGAGGGGTGGGGAAATTTACATGTTCTCTTCAGGCAGTCATCTTTATAAATCTCACTGGAATGGCACCAAACAAAAGTTCCAGCATCATCACCTTGCCCAATGCAGATTCAAGATTCATCACTGAATATGACTTTCATCCAGTCATCCACAGTCCACGATTGCGTTTCCTTAGCCCATTGTAACCTTGTTTTTTTTCTGTTTAGGTGTTAATGATGGCTTTTGTTTAGCTTTTCTGTATGTAAATCCCATTTCCTTTAGGCGGTTTCTTACAGTTCGGTCACAGACGTTGACTCCAGTTTCCTCCCATTCGTTCCTCATTTGTTTTGTTGTGCATTTTAGATTTTTGAGACATATTGCTTTAAGTTTTCTGTCTTGATGCTTTGAAGTCATCCTTGGGCTACCAGTATGTTTGCCTTTAACAACCTTCCCATGTTGTTTGTATTTGGTCCAGAGTTTAGACACAGCTGACTGTGAACAACCAACATCTTTTGCAACATTGCGTGATGATTTACCCTCTTTTAAGAGTTTGATAATCCTCTCCTTTGTTTCAATTGACATCTCTCGTGTTGGAGCCATGATTCATGTCAGTCCACTTGGTGCAACAGCTCTCCAAGGTGTGATCACTCCTTTTTAGATGCAGACTAACGAGCAGATCTGATTTGATGCAGGTGTTAGTTTTGGGGATGAAAATTTACAGGGTGATTCCATAATTTATTCCTCAGAATTGAGTGAGTCCATATTTTTTCCCTCTGCTTGGTCTAAAAAAGTAACCGTTACTGACTGCCACAATTTTTTTTTCTTGATTTCTTACAGTGTTTCTTAAAGCCAGAAAGTTGCCATTTGAAATGACTTTAGTTTTGTGTCATGTCTGTGATCTGCTTTTTTCTACAAAATTAAACAACTGAATGAACATCCTCCGAGACCGGTGATTCCATAATTTTTGCCAGGGGTTGTACAATATTATGCCAGTATGCTAGCCATACAAAGGGAAAATAAATGCATCTTAACTCTGGACTTGAAAGTCTCTACAGAATCTGACTTTTATTGACGCATGGAGATTAATTCTCCACATTAATCATGGGCGTGTCATGGGCAAACTATAAAGTGTGTCAACTGTCATCAGCTTTAAGCTAAAGTGAATCAACATCCAATTCATTGTTATAAAGAAGGGTCACTAAAAAGTGACGGGTTTTATGGAAGGATCTTGCACACAAAACACATGCACAGCAGACAAATTTTAAAAAATGAATTTCGGCTAGAGGGAGAAAAAAATAACCCATCAAACGGTGTAAACGTCAGGGGTGATTAGCGAAAAGAAACAATCTAACTTTCGGAGTGGTTCAATCAATAATTTGTTAAAATCTAAAAATGAATGTACTGGCCACCTGAGCAACACCAAAAACAACCAAAGTGGATGATACCTTCATAACATCTAAGTCCGGAACACTCTAAGGATGTGTATCATTGACAAAGTCTACAATCAAGAGATGCCTTCAGTGTTTAGTTTATTGATTAAGAAACATTACGTTTTAGTTCAGAGATCAATATTTCTAAGATTCCATGTAAACAGCTGAGCAAGTGGCTCTGTGGCATAGGTGTTGGACCCCCAACCTACAGACTGGGGTTCCATTCCAATTCAACAAGACAACTCGGCTACTTCGTCCCAGTCATGTTTCTTTTGAAAATCAATCCCAATGTAATGTTGTTGAACCCAATTACAATGGTCTGATGTTAACTAAATGTTGGCAATTTTGAAAGTTTAGTGTATGCTTGGCAGCTCAGTGGGGTAAGGAGTTGGGTGTGTGTCCTTGGACATCACATTCCATTGGCATTGTCCCAGTGCAGGTAGAATTGTAGACTCTCACGGGATATAAGCGCTGGCAGCAATGGGATTGGCTATCAGGGCTTTCTATAGTGTTAGTAGATACAAGTTAAACAGGAACTATCAGTAACATATAATCTGTCATTTGTTTCATTTCTACAAAAGACCGATATCTCTAACGAGAGAACCTCTCATGTGGGTCTTTGTCCAAAAGCTTCAGTTTTTCTGCCAACCCGTACCCATGGCTGGATCTGCAGAAATCGCCCACGCTTAATAGGATTACGAGGACACGGCTCAAACTGCACATCAACCCTGAGAGGACTGGATTGGCTTCAATTTATCCCTGAGCTAAGACAAAAGCTACAGATGGCTCCTTTTTTTCTTTTTGGATTAGAGAAAGGTAGGCAAAGAAACAGAACATTCTACTTCACACTGATTTTTTATCTCCTTCTTGATGTGGATTCTGCCTCTTATGAATGCAACCACAATGACAAGCTGAAACCAAATGTATCCGTGTTGTCTAGACTGTGTGATATTTACAGGCACGTAAACTGGTTTGACATATTGCAGAAATATGACAAACCGACCATTCACTTTATTTATATCACAACGGCAGTCATATTAAAGTACTATATATAAATAATACTGTCTAGACCTTACCTAGACCATGAGTAAGCACAACAATAGCAAAGAAAAAACTCCCACGGCCATCTGTTTGGACCCTACATTTATTACCTCACACCCTTTTTCAATGATTAAATCATTCCAGACCTCATTTTACTTCAATCAATCATATTTCTGAAACATATAGTATATATATTTGTATTATACTATATGTATATATGTATGTATAAGTATCATAGTGTTCAGGTTTTAAAACTCAAAATCTGTTTGACCTACACTGTGCAGGGCAGATACATTTAGACTCCAATTTAATCATGGGTGTGTTTTGGGTATAACATTAATTACACCAATCAGATTGTAATTTCTTATTATATCTGTAAAAGCCAGATTGCACTGGAACTTGGTGCATTAGATGGCAAACTCGAGTGTCAAAGCGTTTGAGGGGATTATTTATGGAAGTAGCCACCAAAGTTCCCTGGGGTGAAACAATGAAGCAACAAAGTTTTGTAATTTTCCATCATTTTTTACTTTGATTTAATTTGCAGTTTGCTGGAAAACTTTGGGCAGCACGGTGGTTTAGTTGTTAGCACTGATGCCTCACAGCAAGAAGGTTGTGGGATCGCTTCCCACCCTTTGTGTGGAGACTAGAGTCGTGTGTGGAGTATAGAAAATGAATGGATGGAAGGAAAATCTGTTCACTTTAACCATACTAGGTAATAGCATCTGTGTCCATGAAGACAGTAACTGCTATGGCAATCAGCGACCTTGACCCCCGCCCAAATGGCTGAGCGGTGACAGACCTTACAAGGGTCATTCTGTAATACACCTAAGCATGTGCCACATTTTTCCCAAGTCAGGTTGAAAATTACCTGTAAGTTGAACTTTTCCAAAATTAATTATTTACAGACAATTTCTGGGTCAACCTTAATTGGCATACCAAGTGTGGTAGAAAGGGGGCATCCTCACTAGATGCCTGAACCACCTTAGCTGGCACCTTCTGATGTGAAGAAGCAGTGGTTCTACGCAGATTCTTTCCCGAATAGTCCAGCTTCTCACTCTGTCTAGGAGTGTAAGCCCAGATACCCGATGAAGGAATCTCATTTCCACCACATGTAACCACGACCTTATTCTTTCAGTCATTACCCAAAGTTCACGACCATAAATCCACTGGTAAATTAAGAGCCTACTTTCCACACCGCCCCAATCCATCAATCAATCTCACGCTCCAACTCACCCCCACTCAAGATAATTTGATCTTGTCTTGGCCATTCCATAACTCAACTATGCAGGATGTGCGCTACATTTGGTGCAAATCCAACTTTTTAAAAACAAAAAACTGAATTTTGACTGATTTATTGGGATTTTCTTTTTTCCCATACAACATAAACACTTTCTAAATAAAAAAAGTCTAAAAAAAAAAAACACAAATATATACATACACATACATATACCATACTACATAGATAGTATGGTATATTCCAGTTGACCAATTGTCAATCCCATTTATAACTGTCATTCAAGTACACCACAGTCCTTTCAATAAAGCCAAAGAGGGGTCCAATCCAATATAGTCCAAAAAAGGACGCCATGTTTTATAAAACTGGTCTTCATTACCATGTATAATATTAATGAGGGATTCCAAAGGAGGAAGGGAAACCTCAATTAATGTTACACTCAATTACCTTGGCCTTTGTCAAAAGAAGCCATTTAAAAAGGCAACTTTGGGATTGACCGTCAATGTTATCAGGTTTGGTAGGAAAAAAGTCAAGGAGATCAAACAGACAGACAATGTTGCTCAAATTACAGTATAGTAGGATTTGTCTTAGAATGTTGAGGCAGTACAACTTGGGTTTGCATGTAATGCATTTGGCCCCGAGCCAGAACGGACTCTAGGGTTCAGTTATTCCACGTTACCATTCGCACAAGGAAAATAGCGATGCCTTTTATTCTTTCGGATGGAAAAATAAGTGCGTTGTACAATTAGCAGCTTGGTCCAAATACACCACTGTAAATACTTGGTGTGTGTGTGTATGTGTGTGTGCTAGGGGAGGGGGGGGGGGAGAGACTGTGAATAGGCTCATAGAGCCTTTAACCACAGGTTGGCTATTACACCTAGTTACAGTCACCACTGGATCGACACGGAGACAGACAGTCTGCAGCACTGACAGAACCCCACTGTGTGTGTGCGCGCGTGTCTTGTATCAGGTCGGGGATCCCCTGAGTTGCTCCCATCAGAACCACATGGTTACTAAAAAACATAAACTCTCAGCCAAACAGGGAACAAGTGGCTATGACAGAAAGCCTCCTCTGTAACCTGGAGACGTCCACCTCTCTTTTTTCCTCCCTGTCTCCGTGCTACTCTGTCTGGTGTGATTAGACACTGTGCTATTATTCCGCCTTAGCTTTTGGTCTGTCTCGTTTTCTCTGTCTCGCTTTCGCTCTCGGTGCGCTTAAAGCATGCTCTATATTTATACACAGTGTTACTGTTCCCTCTCATGAGTCTTTTTCCTGAATGCTTTCAGAATGCTGGGAAAAAATAAATAAATAAATCATTTAACAGTTCAGCATTTACATTAGATAGTGTTTAAAACTGCTAATCCACCTCCATACTTAAAACTAAAATACTAAATTCTTTATTATTTTCAATGTGGATGACCTCTCAGACATTCCAGCAGTTTTCAATTTATTAAAACTGCTTGATTTAGAAGCTAACTAGCATCTTATGCTATGCTAGCGCCCACTATGACTCATCAGAGATGCTATATCATCATATATAAGTATTTAACTTTACAGCTAATTATTTCTGATATTGGCTAATGCATATAATGGTGGAATACAAATATTTGATCTAAAACAAAATTTAATGAGCTTGTTTTCAAGGCATTTACATGTTAATTTCCTGGTGTGACAAGCTACAAGCCATTTTAACATCTGGGCTGCCCTAGCGGCCATAGTACTTGCAGCAAGTTACTTAAGTGGAATTTATAGATTTTCCAAGTGATAGCAAATCATACTATTACAATATTCACAACTGCAAGTTGTCCTTGTCAAGAGAAACTGCTGTCCTTCTGTCGATCCATACGGCAAAACCTTTCATGTCCTAAAACTCAAGAACCGTAAAACTTTCAAAATAAATTTTTTTCTATGTTAATACTGGGAGGTCAAAGATCTGCCTGCCAGAAAATTGTGCATTTCTGACATTTCTAAATGACTTTTACTGAATTTTGAGTTTCAAGTAGGAAACGTACAGCAGTCCTGAATGGCCACGTCGCCCACTAGATGGCACACAAAAGCTGCTCTATTTTGCAGAAAAGTCTCAACTGTTTATTCATTTCAGAAGTTAACTTTTGCTGAAAATAAGATGGGCTGATAGCCAAAAAAAATCAACTTTGTTGTGTCCCTTGCCCTTATGGGTAATTTACTTGTGAAGTATAGCTAGCTAATATAGCCACTGTGATTTTCTACAGTTTACTATTGTCACTTGGTGTTCCCAAACCAGTTGGGAAACAATCCTTCCAGCATGTCCCAGTTGGACCTCCCTAGGGAGTCAATTAAAGGGGCATATCAAATCGCAAATCAGTCAGTTTTTGCTATACTGAAGCATAAACTGTTCAAACATCAGATATAATTTGCAGTTGGGTGCGTGATAATATTAGGCACTAAACCCACAGATCTCCATTTTTAAATCTAATGAATACCCGCTATAATGAGATGAATGCATAAGGATTTCCACTTTTCTTTGCAATACAAGTGTACACAGTCATGATGAGCAGAGTCTGTTGCAAGCGGGTAGCGGAAGAGAAGGTTGACACATTGCACTGCTGTGCTCGAGAGCCTCTGCGATGTGGATTTAATTAGTCTAATTATTCTAATCATAGGCCGTACATGACAGGCCATAGCACTGAGGAGGTAGAACGAAGCAAAACGTGGGGGCGCGAGGGAAAAGGAGGGAGAGAACACAAGGTGAAAATGCCGGCTTTGGTAACCGATTGCAAAGATAGCGGAGTCCTTACTGGATGCCAAATTCTAAAGCTGGCTTGATCCTTCCTGGAAAATTGAATTAACTGGGAGCGCTCACTTGCTCGAGCCGCTGCTTCCTTTTGATCACCGTTGCTGAGTTATTGGATCAGAAGGGACTCAGCTACGAGCGCTCCCCTATTGGATTTGCGCACGTGTGCTAGCATGTGCACCACTGTGTGCTCCGGAAACACGTGTGCGCATGGACCTTTTTTGAGGGCCGTGAGTGTCCGTCTATAGGTCAAAGCCGGGTTGTTTTGATTGACAGGTGTCAGGCCTCTTTGCACCTGTCTCTGATGTCGCTAATGGAGCTGTGAACACAGGAGGTGGAGTGTGTGTGTGTGTGTGTGTGTACATGCACTTTATCCGCCTGCGGGGGTGCAGTTTGATTTGATGGAGCATCCCTCTGTGACACACACTTACACGGGTGGAGGTGTGGGTGGGAGGGGGTGCGCCTCCTTCCCGCTCTCTCAGTAATTGCCAGTGCTCCATAACCTGCTGAGCTACCATGGGGGGAGGAAGGGAGAGAACCAAGAAAGGAGGAGTAGTGGGGGGAGGAGCAGCACTGTCTGCCATCTGCTCTGACTCCTGACCCACTTGCACGCCACCTAATGCTTCCCGCCCCGACCCCACCCCTGCTCCTCCCCTATGCGTCGCCAACACTCCCGCCTTTTTCAGGGTTCTCGGGGGATTGTGTCCTTTATTGCACACTTTTTTTTATTTTTTTTTATTGGTTTGTTTGTTTTTTGCCTGTGACCGTATTTGCCAGTTTGTGTGTTAGCACATGCGCCGACACCACTAATTACATTCAAGCACATAATGTCGTCTACATGCCACTGTGTGGACAATAAAACACACACACACACACACACCGTTTAATATGGATTCACCCAAGGCTATCACTGCACTTCAGTGCAGAGTGAAAAAGGCATTCATGCTGTCACTCTCCTGTGCAATATTCTCCAAACCAACAGGGGGCAATAGAGATAAAGTACTGCAGACACAGGAGCAGCTCAAATTCCGAAAGCTTGAAAAAGTTATGTCAACAATAGGAAGAAAAAAAAACTCATTTGTATGGCACAATAAAGTGTTTCACAAATTAAGTGCAATGAAAGAATGGACATAAACACCATCATAAAACAGTTGTTTTATTTTGCGTATGTTTAATAAAACCACAAGTAATTAATTTTTTTTTATTCTAAAACTGGAGCTTTGATATTGATTGTCGTTGTTTGAAAGCCATCCTGATCATTCATCTTTGATCCTGATCAGTACTATGACCTCTAATCTCACTCATCTTTTATTGCCGATCTTTGATCCTCAGCTTTGATGATGATCTTTGATCCTAGTTGCTGATTGTTGGTGCATATTACTATCCTATAATCACCTTCTCAGCAGAGGTAAATTAACCACCAATTATCTAACTGTAGATATCCAATTATCTAACTGTAGCTAAGTAATAATAAATGTTTTAATTCTGACCACTTTCTTCTCAGGTGCCTTAGTTGTTGTCATTGGCCTTCTGGCTGCTCCTGTTTGTTCAGGGTCCACCACATATCTGTATTTACACCGGTTGCCCTTCTTGATGCAACTCTGGGTTTACCTGGAGAAACAGACTGAAGGTCTCCCATCCCAGTACTAACCAACCAGGATCCACTCTCGTTAGCTTCTGAGATCTGACAGGCTCAGGCTTACACAGGACAGAATGGCTGCTCAGCTTTGATGATATTCTATTTAAAAAATAAGAAAGAACTTTATTAATCCCAAAGGAAATTGTTTGCTATAAAAAGAAACCCCCAAAAAACAGCATATTAAAGAAAATTTGAGAGCATGCCTACTTGTTTTTCACCTTTGGAATAGAGATATCATGCAATCTGAATTGCAAAAAACTAGCATATTAAAATTTGAGAGCCTGCTGACTTCTTTTTCACTTTTGGAATACAGTTATCCTGCAATCTGAATTGTAAAAAAAAAAAAAAAAAAAAAAAAAAACAGCATATTAAGAAAATCTGAGAGCCTGTGGACTTCTTTTTCACCTTTGGAATACAGGTATTCTGCAATCTGAATTGTAATAAAAACAGCATATTAAGAAAATTTGAGAGCCTGCTGACGTCTTTTTCACTTTTGGAATACAGTTATCCCACAATCTGAATTGTAAAAAAAAAATCAGCATATTAAGAAAATTTGAGAGCCTGCTAACTTCTTTTTCACCTTTGGAATACAGTTATCCTGCAATCTGAATTGTAAAAAAAAAACAAAAAAAAAAAAAACAGCATATTAAGAAAATCTGAGAGCCTGTGGACTTCTTTTTCACCTTTGGAATACAGGTATTTTGCAATCTGAATTGTAATGAAAACAGCATATTAAGAAAATTTGAGAGCCTGCTGACGTCTTTTTCACTTTTGGAATACAGTTATCCCACAATCTGAATTGTAAAAAAAAAAAAATCAGCATATTAAGAAAATTTGAGTGCCTGCTAACTTCTTTTTCACCTTTGGAATACAGTTATCCTGCAATCTGAATTGTAAAAAAAAACAGCATATTAAGAAAATTTGAGAGCCTGTTGACTTTTTTTCCACCTTTGGAATACAGTTATCCTGCAATCTGAATTGTAAAAAAAAAACAGCATATTAAGAAAATTTGAAAACCTGCTGCCTTCTTTATCACCTTTGGAATACAGTTATCCTGCAATCTGAATTGTAAAAAAAAAAAAAAAAACAGCATATTAAGAAAATTTGAGAGCCTGCTGACGTCTTTTTCACCTTTGGAATACAGTTATCCTGCAATCTGAATGACAAAATGGGTACATAGGGTATTGGCAAAAGGGGAGATGGGTAAAAAGAAAAGAGTGAGAGAATGGCAGGAAGAGAAATTGTCAGAGTGGTAACAAGTATCTTGCATTTTGTGCCGTGATGTATTGTTCCATGAGCAGAAAGCTTGCTTCAGCATGTGATTGACAACTAGATGAATGGACCCCCTTTTAAAACAGGTTGTCCATCTCTGCATGTGTGCCACATTAGATATTCATTCATTATTGACTGTTGTCACTCTGAACTGGCTTGAAAGTGCTAAATTTTAAGAATGTATGGAATCAGATATCTGTAATATTAACATTTAGTGAGAAAAATCCATCCATTCACCTATTCTTTGGCAGCATTTATGTGGGTCTCATACTAAGGAGCAGGCTATACATGGTAGAGGTGGGCGATTTTGGTATTGATCTGATACCAAGTAAATACAGGCCCAGTATCACCGATATCGGTACCGATACTTTTTCATATTTAAGCTTCATAGATCCAAAGGATCCAAAAGACCTAGGATAGAATTTCGCCAAACATTGTACGTGACAACAAAATACTTTATTATCATAATCAACATTTTTGTTTTAAAAAATATCAGTCAACACAACTTAAAATCTCCTGAGGTAGAGGGCTGACAAACCACAATACAACAAAATTAACACACCACAACAAATACTGTAAACAGTTGCAGGCCAGGCTGAGCCTACCTGCATGGCTGTTGGCTGGCGCCGCTGAGCCACGTGACGGCACAACAACAAAAGACCGGGGGGTGCGCTGCTCTGTGTTGTGTGACACAGCGCAGCACTGCTCTTACAGACAGAGAATAGACTTTGATGAATCTGCGTGCGCAGCAGTCAGTGCATGCGGGAGAGAAAATAAAGCTTGAGTATCGATCTTTTTACACGAGGATCGTTCAATATCAATACCAGCGTTGGTATCGATATTTTTTTTTCCATATGTTTTTATTGGTGTACATGGAACAAAAGTCAATTCAATGTGCATAGATACATTTCCATATTTCCACACCTTTTCCATTTTTATAGAAAAAAGTTGGAGAGCAGTGCAAAGCAAAGATAACAGCGATATTTAAAGTGTACTCAAAATATTGATACCATTTCCTCAGCATACCGTTGCACTTCAATAGTATTGCACTGAAAAAAGAAAAATGTAGTCTTAATATAAAAAACAGACCTCACACACAGACAAACCCCCATTACCACCCCCATCCCCCAACCCCCCCCCCCCCCCAAAAAAGAATAAAAGTAAATAAATACAAACTAAAATAAATGTTGGTATCGATATTATCGATATTAGGATCGATCCGCCCACCTCTAATACATGGGTCATCAAGATGGACTTTTAACCAGTCACATCCACCTGCTCCTTCTGTGAATACCAGATCTTACCCAGCTAGATTCCTGAACGGGACTGGGTTCAACACCATGATAGTCCGGTTAGAATGTCCCACTAATCCAACTGTCAGTCTCTTTAGACTGTTTGCTCTATGAACCGGCAAAGGGCACAGTTAGATCTTATCCTTATGAAGCACCACTACCCCGTGGAAACAAAGTTACACATTTCATTGGTTGACAAATCATTGTGCTCTATATTTTAACAAGAAATTAACAGTAAACTCCATTTTTATATTTAGAAAAACAGAGAATAGGGAGGTATAATGTGTGGCGCTCAGAGACCCCTACGTCCACCTCACCTGCAACATAATGGAGGCTACAAAGATGCTGTTTGTTAAATTTAGAGCCACAAATGATGACTAACCTGTTCAACCTCGCTCAAGAAAAAACAAAAATTCCACAAGATCAGCATCTCATGTTAGTGTTGTGTGACCTCGGATCCACTTTGTTCACTGCTCCCAAACCTCCATCTTGCCAACATGTTTTATGACCGGTAATCCATCGGCGGCTCTGCATTAATAGGATACCCTGACGCCCCCTGGGTATACCTGTGTAATTACAGAATACACTGCCTTTGGGCCACACTGATGACTACATAAAGAACAATGTGGAAACTTCCACTGTTTGAAAGCAGATTGTTGCCTTTTACGCCATTAAAAAAACCTAACTGAAAACTTATCTTTTATGACGCTAAACCAATAAACTGCTAAAAAAAAATTCTCTTTATTACAGATAACTTTTATTCGGACGCAGCCACATCAGATTACACTGTCGGCTTCTGATAAACCAGTTTCACTTTCCGCTGCTGGGTAAATTCAACAATCACAAACACATAAGAATGCACGAAAAATGAATGAATAAAAAAATAAAACCCCAAACACTGTTATCTTTCAAAAGCGGTAAAACATAGTATCAGAAGTCACAGTTTCTCTGTATTAGATACACCGTCATTTACAAACTAAAAAGCTCCTGCTTTGTCACACGCTTTCAACCCTGCAGCTTAAACAACCACAATACATCCATTAATGCATTGATTGGCAGAGTAAAAGACACGTAGTAAATATAAATTCTTACCTGTTAGTTTCAGTGGGATTCATCTGAAGAAATAATCCGCATAAAGCGTCCTTTTTTTTAATCCACAAGAGTGGATAAACATGAAGAAAAGTCCCTCTGTACACACAGCTGCACCATAAGCGCTCCTCTCCCCCACCAAGTCTTGTCAATTAAATTACAGACACAAAGAAATAAAATAAAATAATATTAAAATTACTCAATTTTGTTCTTGTGTCAAGCGGACAGCTCACTGTAACGTCCAAAGTGAACCTGAACTACACTACCCACAATGCTCCCTGCATTGACTGGCCAATCACATTTTACGCTTAATGATTATGTTATCAGCAAGCGACAAGCAGCCAGTCTGCTACAAACACACAACAGACGAACTAAAAATGTTTGATTTTAGGGTTTACAAATGTTTTTGACTCAAATTTTGCTCACTTTACCAGCAAAAAAAAATGTTATCAGACTGAAAGTTATCAGAACTAAATTTATCTGAAGATAATTGGTCCGATGATGGTTTTAAAACTTATCTGAAAGCTAATCCGCTAGCAAAAACATTAACTTCGGTAAGTATGCTATCGGATTAGCTGAACTGTGCCCACCACTGGTTCTGCGCATAGTATAGGGGTAAATGAGTTTTGGCAGTTGTGCCTAGGACGTGTGCCAAAAAAGTCTATGGGCCATCAAATGCAAACTTCACCCCTACAGCATCAATAATCTTGAAGACTTGAGGGTATTCTGTGGTGGTTAGACGTAGGGGGTTGTAATTATTGCAGAATGGAATTCCAACTCTAGTCATATATGTGAAATGGCATATATGCTGTGATGACTGAGGCAACTGCTCTAGAGTTTTACAAAAAAAAATGTATTCTTACAGCTAGAACAATGCTTCAGCACTTTTTTCCGGAATAAAAACAACATAAAAAAGGCCAATGGTGTACTGGTCATTTCGTCACCACTGCAGTGTAACTGTAGCATTCAATGGTTGCCAAGGCTTAGTGCCAGTACAATATTGTTTACACTGTAAGAGCTGGAATGCTGGATGCAGAATAACCTGAGTCATAGCCTTGATTTTCCTTATACAAGATCATTTTGGACAGCATTAAAGGCTAAGAACAGCAGCACTTTCTTATACGTAATATCCTGTATTTGCCCGTTGGATGGCGCAGGGTCAAGCATCAGCCCGACCCTTTTTGAAGAAGAAGAAAGTCGGTTACGCACCCACCTGAAATTAAAATGACATGAAATGCATTAAATGAATGAGAAAAGGACAAAAAAATTACAGAATTAGGCATTTTATTGAAATTGGCATTCCGACATACAGGCTATTGACCATGGTCATGCATCTTCAGGCAGAATTTCACATGGAGAACGGGGTATATCCAGAAACTTCACATGCATCAGGTGCATTAACCTATAAAAACTAGATATGTTGGGAGCAAAGGTGCTGTAGGAATTGATGAAATTAAAAGATCTTGGCAGCGACTTTCATGTCTGAGTACTCAGCCTTTGAGATCAAGAGAGATTCCTGGGAAGAGTTTGTCACTAGGAAAAACAAAAAGGCCTTCGGCAATACCAATACCTTTGCAGGAAAATGAAGGTCCGAGTCTTTTGAGTACCAGGTCTTCCTGTGTCATTATATGGTTGGAAGACTTGAACGCTACCTAATGACCAGAGGTAAAGCAGACAAAATCCCTTCTCTAGGCATAACTAGTCACATTTGGTAGTGCACCATACTATTTACATACTATCGAGAACCGGTTCCAACATCTTGAACTCAATGGAATAACATGACTCAGATGTTATTGATTCCTCTCATCGATGGCGGTGTCGCAGACCGAACGGTCCGCCCTTAAAAATTGGTCCGCCCTGCCTCCACTGCGCATTTGTCATTTCGGAGCTCAGTTGCTCGTCTGAGACGGAGTCTCTTCACACAAAGCGATCAAATGTATTAATAGGATTATTAACCATCAGATGATGAAGGTAAAACCTCTTAAATCATTCTAAAGTCCGTTTTAAGCAGAAATGAGGCGATAATCGGTGACGCTTTGAAATGACGGAGGTGCAGTGAGCGCAACAGCTAGCAGCTCTTGTAGCTGTGGCGCTCTGATCGCTTCCTCTGTCTTTTATGATGAAATAATGCTGAATTTATGTGGAAATGTTTGGTGTACAAAAGCTTCAGATATCCGTCACTGAGATAGATGACGACTGATGTGCAGTTTTAAGCAGAAACGAGGTGCTAATCTGTGAACCGCGACTAATGATGCATGCGCAGTGAAGGCAGGGCGGATCAATTTTTAGAGGGGACCGTTCGGTCTGCGACAGTGGCATGTTTTTCTGACAGTTCCACGTTGCAAAAACAATGAGTAGGACATCAAATTCTGTGTCTAGCAAGAAGGAAAAGAGGTGCGTTGATACCGAAAGTCTGTAAAGGCAAACATTTTCCACATGGGAAATTAATAGGGAATTGATATGCTTAAGAATATGGCCGGCACTAATGGATGAAATCTTAAATTCCCATGATATAACTGAACTTCACATGATATATAACACTTGAAATCAACCCTCAATCTTTTATCTGCTGACATAATGAAATAAGGGGGATTGCTGCCGTTTACCTGTCTGAAAATTTACTTATTTGTCTAAAAGCAGGATATCTCAAAATACCATTGATCCTGAACACAGCAATCCCGATTACAGGATAAAATTAATCAGATTTTAAAAAAGAAGTGGGACCAGGATCAAAGACTCCATTGGAAAAATTGACAAATTCCTCTGAAGACGTGACCCTTTCTGTCACAAGCAGCAAAAATAAAATAAATTAAATAAAATTGCACACTCAAACACAACAGTGATCATCAGGTAAAACTCGACCAACAGCAAACTCATAGAAGGAAAGAGCTGCCACTAGTCCATCCAGAGGATGACTAACCCACCACTCGGGGGTCATTGCTGGGGGTCAGTGCGTACACACTGACAGCCCCCACCCCCCCACCCCCGACAGAGAAAAACAGTTTGTGTTGTTCTCAGGTTAGTCTTATTTTTCCAGCCAATCCCAGCTCATGGTCACGACTGAAACAATCTGTTATTCCAACGGGTCCACAAGGAAAAAAAAAAAAAACAAAGGCGTTCATTGGTACTACATCATACCTGTCTCAAATATACTAAGGAGAGTACAACCTCCACAGCTGGCTAATCTGCACTTGTGCTGAACTCAGCAACTAAAATGTCAAAGGTCACACTTTGCCTTCCAGCAGATGGACCCCCTGAATACGTGTGCATCGGAAGCCGCGGGGGGTAACTGTAGTCGTGTACTCACGCGGCCTTGACAACAAACATAACCTGAGAGGGGTGGGAAACGCGATCGGGTCTAGCGTGTGCTGGGGTCATAATAGGTCGGAGGCCAACAAGCGACAAAGGCTACCAAGTCCACTGAGGTCAGGCAGTCCCGCCCCTTTGGCTGTTTGTAGTGTTTCTTCCAGTGCGATCAGGGATTTGATTTTTATTGTGCGTTCCAGCAGTTTGACCGCCGGCTTTGCTGAAAGATGCAAAAAAGTATATAGACCAAAGCTATTGCACAGGATTGAGAAAAATATAGACATATATAGACACTTATTGGTCAAACTTAGAACATGCTAACGCATGTAGCTGTTTGAGAAGTTTAAAACATTTGTAGCCCATAAACCTTACAGATGCTAACCCAGCTAACTAATTAGCTTTAAAATAGTACTCATTGTTTTTCCACTTGCTTTAACAGTGATGTCATTAGAAGAAACAGTGAACAAAATGAGCAATCTGTGTAACAGATGTTCATGTTTTTGCTAAGTCTCCTGCTTGTGTGTTAGCAACAGGTTCCTGGTGTAGCAGCAGAAGTTGAAAGAAAGTTCTGTTTGAGGAGTTGCACAAAGAACACTAGTACATAGAACACAACTAAATTTTTTTTTAATATCCATAAGATTACGGTCTTTTGAACTATACCGGAGAAAGACTGAACATGCATTTTAAAGCTAGCCAAGGTGGGGGACAGTCATGTGTTGTTGCTAATGCTACTGCTCATGTGTTAGCTACATGTCGCTGGTGTAGTTGAAAAAAGATAAAATTATGTTCTGGGACATATGGAAAGAACAATAAAAGCACACAGAACACACCTAAATATGTTTTTTTTTGTGTGTATATATATATATATATATATATATATATATATATATATATATATATACACTCAACAAAAATATAAACGCAACACTTTTGGTTTTGCTCCCATTTTGTATGAGATGAACTCAAAGATCTAAAACTTTTTCCACATACACAATATCACCATTTCCCTCAAATATTGTTCATAAACCAGTCTAAATCTGTGATAGTGAGCACTTCTCCTTTGCTGAGATAATCCATCCCACCTCACAGGTGTGCCATACCAAGATGCTGATTAGACACCATGATTAGTGCACAGGTGTGCCTTAGACTGCCCACAATAAAAGGCCACTCTGAAAGGTGCAGTTTTATCACACAGCACAATGCCATAGATGTCGCAAGATTTGAGGGAGCGTGCAATTGGCATGCTCACAGCAGGAATGTCAACCAGAGCTGTTGCTCGTGTATTGAATGTTCATTTCTCTACCATAAGCCGTCTCCAAAGGCGTTTCAGAGAATTTGGCAGTACATCCAACCAGCCTCACAACCACAGACCACGTGTAACCACACCAGCCCAGGACCTCCACATCCAGCATGTTCACCTCCAAGATCATCTGAGACCAGCCACTCGGACAGCTGCTGAAACAATCGGTTTGCATAACCAAAGAATTTCTGCACAAACTGTCAGAAACCATCTCAGGGAAGCTCATCTGCATGCTCGTCGTCCTCATCGGGGTCTCGACCTGACTCCAGTTCATCGTTGTAACCGACTTGAGTGGGCAAATGCTCACATTCGCTGGCGTTTGGCACGTTGGAGAGGTGTTCTCTTCACGGATGAATCCCGGTTCACACTGTCCAGGGCAGATGGCAGACAGCGTGTGTGGCGTCGTGTGGGTGAGCGGTTTTCTGATGTCAATGTTGTGGATCGAGTGGCCCATGGTGGCGGTGGGGTTATGGTATGGGCAGGCGTCTGTTATGGACGAAGAACACAGGTGCATTTTATTGATGGCATTTTGAATGCACAAAGATACCGTGACGAGATCCTGAGGCCCACTGTTGTGCCATACATCCAAGAACATCACCTCATGTTGCAGCAGGATAATGCACGGCCCCATGTTGCAAGGATCTGTACACAATTCTTGGAAGCTGAAAATGTCCCAGTTCTTGCATGGCCGGCATACTCACCGGACATGTCACCCATTGAGCATGTTTGGGATGCTCTGGACCGGCGTATATGACAGCGTGTACCAGTTCCTGCCAATATCCAGCAACTTTGCACAGCCATTGAAGAGGAGTGGACCAACATTCCACAGGCCACAATTGACAACCTGATCAACTCTATGCAAAGATGTGTTGCACTGCATGAGGCAAATGGTGGTCACACCAGATACTGACTGGTATCCCCCCCAATAAAACAAAACTGCACCTTTCAGAGTGGCCTTTTATTGTGGACAGTCTAAGGCACACCTGTGCACTAATCATGGTGTCTAATCAGCATCTTGATATGGCACACCTGTGAGGTGGGATGGATTATCTCAGCAAAGGAGAAGTGCTCACTATCACAGATTTAGACTGGTTTGTGAACAATATTTGAGGGAAATGGTGATATTGTGTATGTGGAAAAAGTTTTAGATCTTTGAGTTCATCTCATACAAAATATGAGCAAAACCAAAAGTGTTGCGTTTATATTTTTGTTGAGTGTATATCTGTGAAGATGGAGGAGTTTTAAAGCTAGCCATGGTGGGAAAGAAAGGGAGGGATTTGGAAAGACAGCAGAGGGGTGACGGAGAGATATGAGTCCGTGGAAAAGGCCTTGTTTGCCAGCTGGGTGAGGATGAGATCATTGCCCCGTGCTACTCTGCACCATTATCCCCCTAAACCCTGCACTCCTCCTCTCTCCGAAGCCTATTATCCCCCCAACGCACACGTGTACATTCATCTGACTGTTCTGTTTATTGATGACTCAAGCTTGCCATTTCTTCCCGGATACATAGTCAACACTGGAGCTCCGGCACCTCTGGCTCTAATGGACTGATCTCGACTGTTTACAGCTGTGCCCTTTCTAGAATGACTCACAAAGGAACAAAGAGGCCTCTGTGTGCGAGAGCCTTTCCTTTTCACATCTTCAAGACCCACCAACACATACGTCACTTTTCTTCAAAAGCCCTACCGTTTATCATCCTTTGATAAGCCTGTTGTCTTCCCTGCAGGCTTCCTGCCAATTCTTCTTTCACATCTGTCATCCACAAGTCATCACTTGTAATTTTACCCCTCTTTAACCATGTTCATTTTCCCATCTACGTTACACCTTTACCCTGATTATCCATCTCCCCTCACATGATGTATGTCAGCGCCGGTGCCTGTCTGACATCACTTTTCCAATCTCTAGGGCTTTAAAGCGCCACATTTGTTTAGTTAGCGCAAAGCGCTGGAGCAAGCGCTGCGTCGGCGCTCCCTGATTAGCCACCCGGGAACAACACCCCATCAGAATGTCTGGAATTCTGCACAACAAGGATTAGCTCATCCCTCACTGTTATCTCTGGGCTCCGTGTTTGTCATTCTTTCACTGCCTGGGCTTTGTAACAAAGACAGACAAAGAAACTGAGATAAAGCTATAAAGTTAGTCGAAGACGTGCATAGTAGGAGCGTAGGACCTGAAGACCAAATGTTGGAGCAGCAATGTTAGCCTGTTAGTCTTAGCTTTCTTGGTAACTACAAGACAGGGGGTATAATACCAACGCTGGTATTGATACTGAACAATCCTCATGTAAAAAGATCGATACTCAAGCTTTTTTTCTCTCCCACACGCACTGACTGCTGCGCACGCAGATTCATCAAAGTCTACTCTCTGAGCAGCGCTGTGCTGTGTCACACAACACGGAGCAGTGCACCCTTGTATTGTGGTTTGTCAGCCCTCTACCTCAGGAGATTTTATTTTAAGTTGTGTTGAGTGATATTTTTTTAAACAAAAATGTTGATTGTGATAATAAAGTATTTTGTTGTCACGTACAATGTTTGGCGAAATTCTATCCTAGGTCTTTTGGATCATTTGGATCTATGAAGCTTAAATATGAAAACGTATCGGTATCGGTATCGGCGATACCGGGCCTGTATTTACTTAGTATCGGATCAATACCAGAATTCCTGGTATCACCCAAAACTAATGTTCAGGCTTCATTCAGCATGCCATGTTCACGCCAGTGCTCCATTCATGTGTTGGCCAGGATTTAGGTAGAGTCAGGCGTTTTCAAGATGGCAACACGGCAACATCTGGAGTTGCGCCATTTCATCTCAAACCCACTCTAAAGAAAACCTATGGGTACCGTCACAGTGGATTTATACAATATATAGTCTGTGGATTTTACTTTGAGTTACATTATTTCACTACCTTCACTATGTATACGTCTGCGGAAAATGTCCTTTCATTCCTTGTGATGGTGTTTGATGCCTTGCTCAAGTGGACTTTGGCCATTGTATTAATATGTAGTAGTTGTCACTCAATAGTGATTATTGTGTTGCTTCTTCTCACTTACTGGGGCAATTTCTAAATTATGCTATCAGTAGTGACAGTTGTATTTTCCACTTATTTTCACAGAGAACAATTTATTTTTTTTCCTGTCAGGTTTCCTCCAAGTCAAGCAGCGGTCAACATCGCCATCTAGTGGCGAATGATGAGAAACAACGTTCAAGGTAAAAACAAGTTCTTAATACATGTAATATTTGCAACGTATTGCAACATATTGTGCAACTTCTTACCACATATAGTGCAACATACTACATCATTCTCCAAATTACAATAAAAAAATAAAATAATGTGGCTACTTGCAACTATAACAATGCAATTTCTTCTGTTTTTCTTCTCCTACCTTGCTATTATAGTATATTTGGGTAATTTTCACAGACATGCACATAGAGGCAGATGAGCACACGAAAATATTTGTAATTCTGAGTTCATTCCTGTATTTCCAGGCTGCTTGAACACATCATGATTGTAAAACTAACGCACAACAGTTACATTAACTGAATAACAAAGAAACAATTTCTTTTAACAATTACATAAAAAGGGACATTTGGAGCTATAATAATAACAATGACAACAACAATAATAACAAGGTGTCGCCGACCGAACGGCCCCCCTTAAAAAAATCGGTTCACTGTGCATGTGACATTAGCTGTTGGGAAAGTGTAGTGACACGGACCCACAACAGGGGGCGCAAATGAACGGCCAATAGATGAGCCAAAATATAACAATTTAATGTTGTGAATGTGCACAACGAACATACAGACAATCTCAGAATATCACAACAGTCAATACACAAAGGTGACGTGTGGGCAGGCTCGAGGATAGAAGACGTCTGTCCTGAGAAGAGCCGGAACCACACGATTTCCGCCGCCCCAGAACCTGGTGAATACTGGAGCCGCCAAGTCCCGAATTCCCAGGTGATCACCGTCCCCGACTGTCGGATCTGGTACTGCTGGCGAAGAACAAAGACAGTCAAGTGTGGGTGTGTGTACACCCAGTAACAATAACGGTGGGAATGCCACCTCCACCTCTCACTCAGCGCGTTGCAGCGGTCTCAGCTGAAAAGGAGCGCCGTCTTGCACAGCCTCCTCAAAAACGACTGGTTCTCCTGCAAACACTCACAATAAACAGATTTACACAAGGCTGAGGATATTACCTCCAATGAAGTATGATATCTCGGCAACGAGGTGGAGATGACGTCTGGTCTTTATGGAGTGAGATGATGTTGAGTAGATGGGCGACAGCTGTCACCCCCGGCTGTGTCCATGGCGGCAGCGCCCTCTCGTGCCTGAAGCCCGCACTTCAGGCAGGGCGCCCTCTGGTGGTGGGCCAGCAGTACCTCCTCTTCTGGCAGCCCACACAACAGGACCCCCCCCTCAACGGGCGCCTCCTGGCGCCCGACCAGGTTTGTCGGGGTGTCGGCGGTAGAAGTCGGCCAGGAGGGCCGGATCCAGGATGAAGCTCCTCTTCACCCAGGAGCGTTCTTCGGGTCCATACCCCTCCCAGTCCACCAAGTACTGGAACCCCCGACCCATCCGACGGACGTCCAGGAGCCGGCGCACCGTCCAAGCCGGCCCCCCGTTGATGATCCGAGCAGGAGGGGGCGCCGGTCCGGGAGCACAGAGGGGTGAGGTGTGATGAGGTTTGACATGTGACACGTGGAAAACCGGATGGATCCGCAGTGAAGCCGGGAGTTGGAGCTTCACTGCGGCAGGACTGAGAACTTTGAGGATTCTGAAGGGGCCAATGTACCTGTCCTGGAGTTTCGGGGAGTCCACCTGGAGGGGGATGTCCTTCGTGGAAAGCCACACCTCCTGCCCGGGCTGGTAAGCAGGGGCCGGGGATCGCCGGTGGTCTGCATGGGTCTTCGCCCTCGTCCGGGCCTTCAACAAGGCAGAGCGGGCGGAGCGCCACACCCGACGGCACTTCCGCAGGTGGGCCTGGACCGAGGGCACACCGACCTCTCCCTCCACCACGGGAAACAACGGGGGCTGATACCCCAAACACACCTCAAATGGGGAGAGGCTGGTGGCCGAAGACACCTGGCTGTTATGCGCATACTCGATCCAGGCCAGATGGTTACTCCAGGCCATCGGGTGCGCGGATGTGACGCAGCGGAGGGTCTGTTCCAGTTCCTGGTTGACCCGCTCTGCCTGTCCGTTCGTCTGTGGATGGTACCCAGACGAGAGGCTCACGGTGGCCCCCAGTTCCCTGCAGAAGCTCCTCCAGACGTGTGAGATGTCGGAGGGTATCCCATGCAGACGGACAACGTGGTGGACCAGGAGGTCTGCTGTCTCCTGGGCTGTTGGGAGCTTCGGGAGGGCCACGAAGTGGGCCGCCTTGGAGAAACGGTCCACTATCGTGAAGATGGTGGTGTTGCCCTGGGACGGCGGGAGGCCCGTGACGAAATCCAGGCCGATGTGGGACCAGGGGCGATGAGGCACCGGCAGCGGCTGGAGGAGTCCTTGGGCCTTTGTGTGTACTGCCTTGCCCCTGGCACAGGTGGTGCAGGCCTGGATATACTCCCGGACGTCTGCCTCCATAGACGCCCACCAGAAGCGCTGCCACGGTCCTTCGCACCCCTGGATGACAGGAGAGCTTGGAACCGTGACAGAAGTCCAAGACTGCAGCTCTGGCCTCTGGTGGGATGTACAGACGGTTCTTCGGACCTGTTCCTGGGTCCGGGCTCCGTGCCAGGGCCTCCCGGACGGTCTTCTCGACGTCCCAGGTGAGGGTGGCCACGATAGTGGACTCAGGCAGGATGGGCTCCGGTGGATCCGACAGTGCAGTTTTGACCTCCTCTTCGTGTACCCGGGACAAGGCATCTGACCTCTGGTTCTTGGTCCCGGGGCGATAGGTGATCCAGAAGTCAAAACGCCCGAAGAACAGTGACCAGCGGGCTTGCCTGGGGTTAAGCCGCTTGGCGGTCCTGATATACTCCAGGTTCCGATGGTCAGTGAAAACCGTGAATGGCACAGACGCTCCCTCCAACAGGTGTCTCCACTCCTCAAGAGCCTCTTTCACCGCAAGGAGTTCTCGATTGCCGACGTCATAGTTCCGTTCAGCCGGGGTCAACCTGCGTGAAAAGCAGGCACACGGGTGAAGAACCTTATCGGTCTCTCCGCTCTGGGACAGCACGGCTCCTATCCCTGAGTCAGAGGCGTCCACTTCAACCATGAACTGGCGGCTAGGGTCGGGCTGCACCAAAACTGGTGCAGTAGAGAACCGTCGTTTCAACTCCTTGAACGCGGCTTCGCACCGATCCAACCAGGTGAAGGGGACTTTTGGAGAGGTCAGGGCTGTCAGGGGGCTAGCTACCTGACTGTAGCCCTTAATGAACCTCCTATAGAAATTAGCGAAGCCGAGGAACTGTTGCAGCTTCCTACGGCTTGTTGGTTGGGGCCAATCTCTCACCGCCGCAACCTTGGCCGGATCAGGGGCGACGGAGTTAGAGGAGATGATAAACCCCAGGAAGGACAAAGATGTGCGGTGAAACTCGCACTTCTCGCTACCTGACTGTAGCCCTTAATGAACCTCCTATAGAAATTAGCGAAGCCGAGGAACTGTTGCAGCTTCCTACGGCTTGTTGGTTGGGGCCAATCTCTCACCGCCGCAACCTTGGCCGGATCAGGGGCGACAGAGTTAGAGGAGATGATAAACCCCAGGAAGGACAAAGACGTGCGGTGAAACTCGCACTTCTCGCCCTTCACAAACAGTCGGTTCTCTAACAACCGCTGCAGGACCTGACGTACATGCTGGACATGGGTCTCAGGATCCGGAGAAAAGATGAGAATATCGTCCAGATATACGAAGACGAATCGGTGCAGGAAGTCCCGCAAGACATCGTTAACCAAGGCTTGGAACGTCGCGGGGGTGTTGGTGAGGCCGAACGGCATGACCAGGTACTCAAAGTGACCTAACGGGGTGTTAAATGCCGTCTTCCATTCGTCTCCCTTCCGGATCCTGAACCAGGTGATACGCATTTCTAAGATCCAGCTTAGTAAAGATTTTGGCTCCATGCAGGGGGGTGAACACGGAATCTAACAATGGCAACGGGTATCGGTTGCGAACCTCCAATGAAGTATGATATCTCGGCAACGAGGTGGAGATGACGTCTGGTCTTTATGGAGTGAGATGATGTTGAGTAGATGGGTGACAGCTGTCAAGAGGTAATGAGCGACAGCTGTCACCCCCGGCTGTGTCCATGGCGGCAGCGCCCTCTCGTGCCTGAAGCCCACACTTCAGGCAGGGCGCCCTCTGGTGGTGGGCCAGCAGTACCTCCTCTTCTGGCGGCCCACACAACATTAGCCGTGGTTTACCGCTTATCACCTCGTTTCTGCTTAAAACTGCACTCCAACCATCATCTATCTCAGCACCAGATATCTGAAGCTTTTGTACAACAATCATTTCCACATAAATTCAGCATTATTTCATCATAAAAGACGGAGGAAGTGATCAGAGCGCCGCAGCTACACGAGCTGCTAACTGATGCGTTCACTGCGCGTTGGTCATTTCAAAGCGTCACTGAGTATTGCCTTGTTTCTGCTTAAAACTGACTATTTTTTTAGGGGACCGTTCGGTCTGCGACACCGGGAAAGAGTCTCTTCACCCAAAGCGATCAAATGGATTAACCATCAGATGACAAGTAAAAATCTCTTAAATCATTCTATTGCGTTCTACTGGGTTGAACAAAAGCCCTTTCTTCAATCTTGTTGAGATGATACCTCCCAAATGAAAAGAAAGGGTTCTTGCAAATCTATGGACAACAGCATCTCTACCATTGTGTTCAACCTGGATACCACAAGCCTGTGAACCTTTTCCTACAGGAAGATGTAAGTCCTATATAGGCCCTGAGGCCCATTGCTTATCTCCAGATTCCATAGTGTCAAACAGATGACAGTCTATGATTCCCAACACAGGTTACTTCCCCATCCAAGGCCAGCGCCCATTGACAGCTGGGTGGACTGAGACAATGTAGATTTAGTGTCTTCTCCAAGGACACAGACAGGTAGCATGAGCAGGATTCAAGCCCAAGTCTGCATATTAGCAGACCAGCTCTTTATCCACTCTACATTTTCTTCTACATTATTTTATGTTGTTTTTTTTTTTACTGTAGGGATTTGTGTTAGATATTAAACATCTCATTTACCAAAAAAAGGTTACTCTGAAATTACTTTCAATAAAATTTTTCTTTTAAAAATCTGCTTTTTAAAAACCGACCTGAAGATGGCACTGTTTGCCATGTTTACAATACACTCTATCCTACCCTGTACTTCCAACAGTATATATATATATATATATATATATATATATATATATATATATATATATATATATATATATATATATATATATCAACAACACTCCACTCGACTACTGTTTCAAGGTGATTGAAAATTTGCATCACCTCTTTGCAAATATGCCTTTAAAAATTATTAAAAATTAAAAATTGATTATTTTATTAAACATGAATTTAAGTTAGTTGTCGTCTAAAAGAATCATGTTTGTGAATCTTACTGATTCTGCATATCTTGCTAAATGAAAAACCTTCTTCTTTGTCTTTCCGCTGCTCCCTATAGGGGGTGCCACAGCAAATCATACCACTCCAGTTCAACCTGTCCTCTGTGTCCTTCACCCGCATGTCCTCCCGTCTTCTCCTCCTGCATGGTGACTCCATCCTCAGCATCCTTCTCTCTATATACCTTGGGTCCCTCCTCTGCACTTGTCCAAATCATGTCAATCTCACCTCTCTGACGCTGTCTCCAAACCATTCTACTTGTGCTGTCCCTCTGATACTGTATGTCTGTTCCTAATCCTGTCCATCCTTGTCACTCCCAAAGAAAATCACAGCACCTCCAGCTCTGCCTCCTTGCTTTTTTGTTAGTGTTCTAGGCCAAACCGTGCATGGACTTTCTTCTTCATATTTCTACCAGACTCTCCTTTATTGTCAGACAGTTGACCAGAAGTATTTAAACTCATCTACCTTTACTACCTCTACTCCGTGCAAACTCACTATTTCACTATGCTCCCCCTCATTCACACATGTCCTTCTTGCTCCGACTGACTTTCATTTCCCTTCTCTCCAGAGCCTATCTCCACCTCTGCAGGCAAGTTTCACTACAAATCATGTACTCTGCAAACATGGAGACTCATGTCTGATCTCATCTATCAACCTGCCCATCACCACTGGTGATCCCACTTTCACCTCAAATGCCTCTTTTATTCCTACTGCAGATCTCACAACGATCACATTATCCTTGGACACATCCTGCACCACCCTCACATACGTCTCTGCCACTCAGGCTTTCCTCATAAAATACCACAACTCTTCTGTTTGCTCCCTATCATAAGGTTTCTCTAAATCCACAAACACACAGCTCTTTCTGGTCTTCTCCATACTTCTCCCTCAGCAATATTAGTACAAACACTGCATCTGTAGTGCTCTTTACTGGCATGAAACCATATTGCTACTCACAGATCTTCACCTCTTTTTGGAACCTAGCTTCCACTACTCTTGCAAAACTTCATGCTGTGGCTGATCAATTTTATACTTTTGTAGTTAACTTTTCTCCTCTCAAGCTGCCTCCCAACCCTTTCTCCGCCTCTTCTGCTTCTTCTTCACCCATGGTTGCCCAGTTTCCACCAGCACCCTGTTGGACAATGGCAGCAGTGGCAGTTGATTTTAATCCAAGTCTCGAAATTCTATTTGTGGTCAAATGTTACACTGGATGCCCTTTTTGACACAACCCTATTGATTTGTCCACTGAATACACTGGCATGTGTGCATCCAATGTGGTTGAGATTTGGCAAAATTTGTGACATATGACCTTCCTGCTTCTACCTTCCTGCTTGGGATCTGCATTTAGAATACACTGACTATACACCCCATATGGCTGAATTTTTGGAATAAAAAACATATGTTTAAAAAAAATGTGTCTGACACACCAGGTGTGACTGGACCATATTGTATTTAATATTTTACATACTAGATCAGCCATGTCGTTCCACCATCCTTTGTATCGTGAGATCAGATGTGATGTTTGCCACAGATTGTCATGGGTTTCAGTCCCGTGTTGCAACGTGATGTGTTACAGTCAAGTTGACGCCAATTCTCACTTTCAAGTTCCTGAACCGCAAAGTTAACTGAAAGAAAAAATAACTCTTTCCTTGTAAGTGAGCCCGAACAATAAGTGTTCTGTTTCTGTCAGTTGAAATCTTCCAGGTGGGTCTCACATCTGCCCTTTAGGTTTTTTTCCAGCAATAGTGTCAAAGCAATGTCCATACCACAAAAAAATGTTGTCTGTCTCCTGAGGGCATTTCTGTCTTTCCTGAGTTTTGTTATTCAGTGTGTGAGCACTTCATTTTGCAACAATGGATTTTTCTTTGTTCTTTCTTTCTTTGCAAAGGAACAGATTACATCAGCTTTCAATGTGCTGCATTTAAATACACTGTAATTCATACCTATATTTTGTTACAGTGTGCATCCTTATGATTATATTGACATTTTTCCCCATAACAAAATTTAAGAATTTTTTTATATGAAATAAACTTAACATATCACACTGACACAAACACTTTGCTATTAAAAATGGGAGTAGGGTGGGGTGACCCTTTCTTCCGACAATCATTTTTGATCTTCCCACACTCCTTGTTGGGAATCCACCTGTGGTTAATCCCTTTGTTTGTCTTTTGTTTTGCTTCTTTGGCAGCTCGAGGGTGAAATTTGTCAAATTAAAAACGTTGTGTTTTCTGCACCAATTTCTCACATTCTCTGACAGATCCGGTTAGCCACAGTTTCCATTGCAACGGCACAGGGCTCACCTTGTTCTTGGACAAGACGCTTTATCTGCATTGTCCCGGTCCACCCAGCTTTAAAGGAATAGGGGGAGTATCCTGCGATTGACTAACTGAAGGAGTCATAGGCTGTCATCCATTTCATGGTGGTAGCAGCGTCATACTATAGGGACGATTCTCAACTAGAGGCCCTAGGAGACTTATTTATGCGTACCGACCCAGGCTCTGCGTTCTCAGGGTGCAGGACTACTGTGTGTCCCTAGGGTGAATAAAAAGTCTATGGGTCACAGAGCTTTCTCTTATCATGCCCCTGTTCTGTGGAATGATCTCCCTGCATCAATAAAACAGTCAGATTCTGTAGAGACTTTCAAGTCCAGACTTAAGACACATTTATTTTCCCTTTCATATGGCTAACATACTGACATAGTATGTTACTATGTTTTTTACTCTTTTAAATTAATTTGTTAGGCAACGGAGTGTGCCGCGGCCTCAACTTTATCTAAAGTCTGGGTCTGTTAGTGAGGTTTAGGGCAAGTGGCCGGCGATCACCTTAGTATTTCTTCTGTTTTTCTTGTTGCTTAATGCTGACAAATTATACTGTATTTGTTGTCTTTCCGCCTGATTCTGTTTTTTCTCTCTGTTTGAGGTGCGGCTCCATCCAGAGATGCGAGTGGGTGTCTTCTTTTGCAGGCCTCCTATCCTGTGCACCAGCATGAACTCCCAAAAATTTCCTGTATATTTGTATTATCAACTATGTCGGTAGCATGGCCCAAGAAGAGGGTCACCCCTTTGAGTCTGGTCTGCTGGAGGTTTCCTTATCACTGTCACCTGTGTGCTTGTTTTAGGGGTTGGTAAGGTTAGACCTTAATTGTGCGAAGCGCCTTGAGGCAGCTTTGTTGTGATTTAGCGCTATATAAATAAATGAAATAAACTGAATTAAATTGAATTATTTGGATGGAGGGTCATGTGATTGCAACACGATAATGACTGCAAACATAAAGCTCAATCTATACTTTAAAATGCTATTTTAATTTTGTGATTTTATGCTTTTTGGTATATTATATTGTATGGTAGAGGAAAAAGGGACTCAGGGCTGGGAAATTATCTTTTGTGTACAGTTTTGCATAAATTGATGCTTTTTAGGATTGCAGCTAGATTTTGAATATTTAGTTTTCCTGTATTTCCTTTAGGTTTAGACTAAACATCTGCCCCAAGTTTTCTGCATTGTCACTGTGATATTACAATTCACAGTTATATGACTCATGTGCAATTAGAAACCTCACACAGATTACAGCTTTGTCAAGATTTTGCAAGAGGTCTTTATGATTCTATTTCATATTGAGTCACCCATGTTTGTTTTTTTTAACACACGAATTGTCATGCATTTGAAAATTATTGAACAAGGAAATGTGCACCAACAGCCTGACTCTTTTAAATTTTTACAGGAACAAGTTCCTTGTATATCAAAGTCTGGTGACCAGGTGGTTTGTGCACATGCATGTATCTGCAGATCTCATACACATATTTCTTCCTGGTACAGAGAGATTTTGATAGCTGCGCTCTTTGCTTATGCAAAGCAAGAGGAAGTCATTTATTTGCACAGCAGGCAGTATACTGCAGGGAAGGATGAGATCAGGTAACAGTTATGAAATTGTAAGTTCATAACAGGGGCGTAATCAGATTCTTTTTGAAGGGGGGTCACTGTGCAATAAATGTTATAATTGCGGCATTTTACACTATTTTGTGTTTTATGCAGTGGATCATTTTCTGCAGCAGTTGTTCTTTTTATTGTTTTGAGCCTTCCAAAACTGGATTCTTATCTAAAGTAGTTTTTTCATTTAATGTGTTGAGCATTTTAAACCAATGAATAAATTACCTAGGGAAAAAAAAAATTTTGATTAATTTAATGGCCTGGCTACTTGTCCAGGGTGTGCCCCACCTGTCACCTGAGGACAACTGGGATAGGCTCCAGCACCTGGTGACCCTTAAGTGGAATAAGTGGGTATAGAAAATGAATGAAAGAATTGGTTCATTTAGTCTGAAACACAATCTTTTTCTGAAACAGTTGTTTCCTGTATTGGGCATTCTGATATGGTGAATAATTTTCTGAAATAACTGTTTGGTTTACTGTTTGAATGGTCAAAAGCAGTGTATCATTTTCTGACTCAGTTGTTTAATTTAGTGTTTCAGGCATTATGAAACATTGAGCCAATATCTGGAGCCATTGGTTCATTTCATCTTTTGCTCATTATAAAATTATGTCATTTTCTGATACATTTACAGTTTCAAGAATGATACATTTCTGATACATTTACAGTTTCAAGAATGAAAGCAGTTTGAAACAGTGAATCATTATCTGAAGCATAATGCTCTTTTGGTGTTTCAGACATTTGTGTGGAACATTTTGAGAGGAATTTGCCCAATTATTTATGAATAGATAACTAGCAACATGGAAAATGTAAAATCCCTTTAACATTTCAAGGTTTGTTTTGAAACAGTTGGTGACTTAATGAAGCTCCATTTACAGCACATTATGTCTTCCTTTTGATACAGTGTCCAGAGCAATGTTCTGAGAAATGTTGTAAATGTTTCAAAATGTTCTGTAACTGTGTTTCAAGTTTGCCGTAACTAATTTGCAGTCCAGATGAAAATTTTTGGTTTTTATCCCCAGCTACACGTTCTACCCATTCTTTAATTCTGGATTTTCTATTCAGTTCTATTGTATATTTCATTCCATATTTGCCCACATCCCCACAGTTTTTAATTTAATTTGCTGGCTGATAATGACACGAAGGCAGGTGTCGTGGGTGGAGCACATTGACACGCACAACATTCCTAGTTTTCAGACAAAATACATGTAAATTCAACCATATCTCATCTTAATTTGTCACAAATCCATCCAGCAACCACTAACAATCCAGCAGGTGGCAGGCACCTCTATGGGATACTACATAAGCAAAATAAAATTGCTTTTTTGATTGACATAGTGCATCAAGGTTAACCACCATCTAATCATTTCATCCTCATCATGTGTTCTTTTAATTTGTTGAGTTGCAAGATGACAGCATTGACTGTTTTTGAGTTACTGCTTACACAAGCAGTAACTCACCCACTTATATACAGAATGTTAAAGCAACAGATGAATGTGGCTTATCTTAAATTGAGCATTGTGGGTAACCTTGACATACGTATTAGTATTTCTGTGAATTATTCCCGAAGATACACACAATGCTGTACTACATATTCCGACAACTCTAGCGTACACACCATATAGAATTTGTGCTTAAGGTACAGAATAATAGTTGAGAGGCACTCACATAGGGTGTAGGACAGACGATTTCACTTAAATGGAAAGAGCACACTGCTGCTGAGGCTTGTCTGAACAAGATGAGTTGTGGGAATTCCATTTAAAACCCTGATCTGGGAAATAACTTTGAATGTCTTTGAATCCAGAGAAGACATGTTGGCTCCAGGGCCTGGTGCAAACCTTGACAGGGTGCAGACGAAAGAACAGTCAAAAATTACAACACAATAACCTGGAGGTAAGGATATGCAGTTGAACCTATAACTGTCAGTTCTACCAGTGATACAACAACATGAGCACTTACTGTATTACAACCACAAATCAGAAAAAGGTGGGACAATATGGAAAATGCTAATAATAATAACACAGCAATTCTTCTAATTCAGTCATTGCATGGGATAAAGCATTTATCACTTCCTTCTTGCAACATTTAAGACATTTTGGCATTGAAGATATCAAGAGATGATGCCTGCTAGGTGTTATTTTGTCTCATTATTTCTGTAAACATGTCTTATGGTGTGCAACAATATGTAGTTGTCGTTGCATTTTTCATTTCAGATTTTTCACACATTCTCTATTGGACAGGTCAGGACTGCAGACAGGCCGATCCAGTATCCGTATCCTCTTCTTCTTCCGCAGCCATGACTTTGTAATGTCTGTAGAATGTGGTTTTGCATTGTTGGAAAAAAGCAACATATGTTGCTGTAAAATCTCAATGTACATTTCTACATTAATTCTACCATCACAGAAGTGTAAATGACCTTTTCCAAGGGCACTGACACAACACCATACCATGACAGACCCTGACTTTTGGACTCGGTGTTGCTGATAACAACGAGACCTAGTGTTGGTGTTGCCTTGGGGCAACTGTTTGTTGTGATTTGGCGCTATATAAATAAAATAATAATAAATAACAGTCTGGATGGTCCTTTTTGTCAATGTCCATTTCTTCCCCAAAAGATCTGGAATATTGTTTTGTCTGACCACAACAAATTTCCACTGTTTGATGGTCCAACCCAGATCTATATGGAAGTGTTTGATTGTTGATATCTTTGCAGGAGGATGCAAGTCCAAGTCTTTCAAGACCTGGTGCTTCCTGTCTTACTGTATGGTTGTGAGACTTGAACAATAATCAGTGACTACTAGGAATTCGGGGACAAGCTCCGGCACCAACACGCCTCAGGGCCTTTATGGGACTTGTTACTTCAGAGGATCATTGCGAACATCTGGAATGACTTTGTGTCAAATTAAAGGATACTTAAGGAGACTCGGATGAGAAGTATTACTTGCATGGTGAAGAAGTGTCAGCTATGGCATTTGGACCATCTCTGTGAATGATCCAGCACACAGGTGCCTTCAGTGTTGAGGATGCCAGCAGCCGGAGGAAGCCAAAGGGATTCCCACATTTCACCTAGCTGTTGTAGATAAATGGTTACTTTCAAGAAGTGGGGATGGACTGATTGTCTGTCTTGGTGGTTGCAAGACAGGAACCATGATGGTTCTATGGTTTAGTGGACGTAGTGCTCCACAGCGCCATCACTTGCTCCCAGATCTGACCTTACCAGAATATAGGTCCCCCATTGTTATTGGATGTCACCAGGTGATACCAGTTGTCAGTAAACTTTGGAACACAGGTGTCTAGGATTGTAGGAGATCCTTCAGTCTGCAGATAAATCTTTTGAGTGTACTGTACCATTGGGCTAGCTAAATATGAGATATTATATAAAGCTGATCCTCTTGCCAAGATGTTGGACATCTCCAGCCTTAGGATCCTGGCATCTGACTGGCTGATCTGACCAACAAATGCAAACCATTGCTGAACTTCTTCAAGCAGGGTGAGAGAGGGGACTCTGAGATTTCTCAGAGTCCCCTATACCCAAGTACTGTGAGTGCTCTGTGGAACAGAGATGGAGTCTCTGTGTCCGTCCCAGTAAATCTGGTTTTCATCAGAGATGTGTTCTAGCTCTTATCTGTTCAATGCTTGCATAGTAGTGGGGCAGATATGATGTTCACATCTGGCAGAAATTATGAAAATTTGCATACAGAATCTTTGAAGTATGCTGATTTTAGATTTTGCAGGATCCAAGCACTTTTCCTAAGGGATCCAGAAGTAAAAAGAGAATTAAAGATGGCCACCGACATTGTTGGTTCTTTAGATTGTCTACTCCAATCTTTGACACATCATCACCTTTGAATGTCAGTAGGACAGTTTGTCAGTAGGAGTCAGATTAACTCAGTGGTTAGAGTGTTGGTCCACTAATCCAGGTAAAATGTAGGCTCTCCTGGGAGACCAGTTCAAATGAACTGAAGCAGAAGTCCTGGGAAAACACACTAACAATGTGAAACAGGTTTTAATCTGTTGGTTTTGATGAAATACAAATTATATTCAGCAGTATTTTGATGGCATAGAATATCATTGAGTGCATTTACAGGTAAATTAGGCAGATATTTTACACTTAAGACTGGCTGACATACATTAACTGACATTCTTCTCAATTTTCAGGTGGCTGTTTCTATGTGAAAAGCTTGTTAAAGAGTCTACTGACACTCTTCATTCCAATAATTTCTTATGTTGGTTTCAGGACTTATGGTGATGGTATCTGGTGGTGGCTGAAATGTAGAGTAGAATTAAATTAACTGTATTATGAATTAATAACTAATGTATTAATGATTAATGTATTAATTATTTATTAATAACTGTATTATTAATTCAGCATATCAAAATACCCTGTCTACCAAAACTCAGTAACCTGTGTCCCAAGACAGTGACTATGTTGGGATAGTGTAGTGACACGGACCCACAACAGGGGGCACAAATGATCGGACAATGAAAGAGTCGAATATGAACACTTTACTGTTGTGAAAGAGCACAACAAATACACAGAGGATTACAGAATTTGAGCAAACAGTCAATCCACAAAGGTGACGTGTGGGCAGGCTCAAGGATAGAAGACGTCCGTCCTGAGAAGAACCGGAACCACACGATTTCCTCCGCCACCGAACCTGGAGAATACTGGAGCCGCCAAGTTCCGAGTCCCCAGGTGGCCACCGTCTCCGAGTGTCGGATCTGGTACTGCTGGCGAGGAGCAAAAACAGTCATATGTGGGTGCGTGCACACCCAGTAACAACAATGGTGGGAATTCCACCTCTAACACACACTCGTGCAGCTCCTGTCTAACCACTTATCTGGTTGAGGTGTGAAGCCGTCGCTGATCACACCAAACGCCAATCTCTCAGATAGGGAACACCACAGGAAAGCGGCTGCAAAAAGAGTTCAGACTAAGACACAGTTAAGGCTGAGAATATTACCTTCACAGGTAGATGATATCTCGGCAACGAGGTGGAGATGATGTCCGGTTTTTATGGAGTGGAATGATGAAGTGTAGATGGGTGACAGCTGTCAATGAGATAATGAGTGACAGCTGTCACCCCCGGCTGTGTCCATGGCGGCAGCGCCCTCTCGTGCCTGAAGCCCGCACTTCAGGCAGGGCGCCCTCTGGTGGTGGGCCAGCAGTACCTCCTCTTCTGGCGGCCCACACAACAGACTATCAATGTTTCAACATAGCAGCCATATTGGAATTCAAGATGGCAGCCAATCCTATGGAAAGACCTCTTGGATTCTGCAATTCTTTTAATTCAGCATTTGAAAATACCCCTGTATGCAAAATTCAACACTTTCTGCCCCACTATGGAGTGAGTACAGGGGCGTAGGTTTGCATATGGACCATAGGGACAAGTCACAACCATTATTTTGGGATGGCAAAATAGTCCCTACCAATATTTAGCATTTTTGTTTATATAACAAAATCATTCACTATTTATTTTTTTTTGCGAACTCGATACTATAATTTTAGTCGTCACGTTTTGTGTTTTCCACGTGCCAGAGTGACAGGGTTACCCATGTTGCAATTTCATTGGCTCACGTTCTTCTCACATGGCCGTAAACAAAGCGCATCTCGTGGCAGGCAGCGCTTCATTTGTAAAGTGGGAGGTCCCGGAGCGCAGAGGATGGGTGGCTCCGGTGCAGTGTTGCCAGATGTACGATAATTATCGTATTTGTACGATAGTTTTGCCCTCTGTACGATCAATAATGGGAAAAAACCCAATATGTACGATAATTTCAGTTGGTTGCCCAAACACGCATCTCTCTCTGACACCCAAGAATCATTTTGCAGGCGTTGCACTCAGGCGGCATCAAAGACACACCACACACAGCTTTGGCCGCCCGGGACAACGTCATTTGAAAGCCCGCCCCCTCTCCATACAAAGTAATGAGTTCCATCCAATCTGTGCCGTGACAGAAAGATTCCCCAACCAACATCTTTTTTTTTTTTTTTTAACTTTATTTCAACAAATGCAACAACAAACGAACAAAACACAAGAGCAAAGAGATATACAAGAAAAATAAAAAAAAGTTAAAGTTCCTTATGGAGGTGTCAACATTTTTTCTGTGTTCAACAAAATCTGCACAAGTGGCATCGGATGACGACAGCGACCTCGAGGTTGAATTCGACTCTTTCTAGTCTGGTAATTAACACGTTTGTGTCCCTTCACAGAAAAAAAAAAAAAAAAAATCTTTCTAGTAGTGCGTTCTAGTTTCCCCATTACTATAATTACTGTTTAAAAATGTGACATAAAATTCTTTGGAAATTAAAAAAAAAAAAACACAAAACGCTAAAATAGCTACGTTGTATGCGTTTTGTTTGTGTACGATCATTTCTCCCAAAATACGATAATTTTGAGGTTTTGGTACGATAGTTTCATATTTCATATCTGGCAACACTGCTCCGGTGCAGAAAAACAAGAAGGGCGGGGTGGAGGGCTTGCGAACAATGCTGTGCGCCACAATTAAAATAAACTGCACACCCACACAACCTTCACAAATGGCACTAACATCCTGCCTTTTCCTCAGAAATTACTACATTTATGTTTGCTGTCTGTCTCTGTACTTTTTTGTCAGTTTTGCGCTCTTTTTCATACTTTTGCCTCGTTTCAAAAGTCACCGAACGCACTTTACCGTAATATATGCAACTATAGCATACTGTTGGAAAGCACGGGTTCTTGGCTTGCTGTCAGTGTAAATTTTTCAGAGTGAGGGCTTACATGAGAACTTACGGTAATGAGAATCAGCGGCGCATTAGTGTGAAACTTCCGTGTTTTTCCTCTGCGTTATGACATCACAGGCTTCGTTTACCGTAATACACCATATATATCATTGGAAATCTCTTTTTTTTTTTTTAATTAGGTTGCCAGATACCTACAACTGCATTATTGATGAAGAGAATAAATTATACATCTTGGTTGCAAAAACTTTTTTTTTTTTTTGTTAGCTCCACAAGTATTTTTTTGTTGTCTTGTTCTCTCAGGTGTAGGCCTATCGAATAGATTCGTGATTTTGGGTGCAATTTTGTTATTTAAGCTATTTGTTTGTTTGCCTACACGCTTAATATTGTAAATAAAGTGTTAAATTATTCAGCATTATGTCGTCATATGTTATGTATTATGCTTTACTTGTGCGTCTAATGGTATGAGTGGGTTAGGGGGTGTGGTGGTGGGCAGGGGGGCCAGGGGGGGTGGTATTGTCCCTACCAAAGCTGAGACCAAACTACGCCCTTGAGTGAGTATGAAGTAAGCTATGGAGATCAGTGATTTGGATGCCTTTGTCAGGCAAAGTTCAGTGGCCTTGACTTTTGGGACAATGCTAGGATCTTTGTAGAATCAATGTCCTGATTGCAGCACTTGAGAAGCTGAGTGAAGACTCAGAATATCTGAGTTTGCAACGGTCAAACCAAGAGGGTTTCATTTAACTCCCAGACTCTGCCATCAGAAATGCAGTACGTGTATTTGAATGTGTGTGTTTGATTGTGAGACCCGGTCTCTAACCAGTGACCCGAAGGCGATGACAAGATGTCGTTGGTACTAGGTCTCGGTAGTTTTTTTTGGTGAGATGTAATTTTCAATCATATTTAATTTATGCCATATGACTGATGGGATGGCTCCAGCCCCCATCTGACCGTTGATTGGAGTAAGCGGGTATATACATGAATGACAGTTAAAACACATCTTACACAACACAACCCCTTTCTCTGCCATTATACAAACTTTAATCAAAATGCATAAAAGTACTAATTCAGCAGTTTGACAACATTTTATTGTTTTATTATAAATACACAATTTATTTTGCACAGACCCTGAAATTTTAGCTACATGTGTCACAGCTGCCCTGCATTGTGTTTTTGACTCCTTCCACTCACAACTCGAACTCACAATCTCCGGCAATGGGAAGCGGACACTCTGTCCAGTCGGCTAAAACCAGGGCTCTGGGCTAAGTGGCCAGAATATCCTTTGGCTGTTGACTACTACATGCACAGCCAGTCTTGCTGGCCTCCGTCACACATTCTCCATGATATGTTCTGATCAGATCAGGATGAGTAGTGTTGCCACCTCCCTACGGTATACCACCACACCAGTGTGTAGCCTCTTATGATTTTGAAGTTGTGACTGTTTTCACAGTTGGTTGGGGTGCCCAGGTGCCCAGTTGGTTGGGGTGCCCATCCTGCACCGATGCTGCGGAGAGGTTTCTACAGGGTTGGGACCTCCTAGGAAGCAGTTTACAACTCTTATGTTATACCCAAATTGGACCAATTTGGGTATAACGAACCACGGCGTTATGGCTTGTCCCACATGAGTGTTGCTCCATAATAAGTTTTACAACTGGCACTGTACAAGTTAACACTGCCACAAAAATACATCAGCAAGAAGCTACATCAGGTATACTAATGTGCATATATGCACACAAATTACATTTATTTACATTCTGCTCAAACAGAAGTTCTTTGACTTGTAACATCTTAACACTTCTACAAACTGTACATTGCATTGCCTCAGTCAGAGTAAGAATGGCCCTCTCAAAGTTCCCACATTGCGGCGAATCGGGTATGAAGGTCTGTTTGTCGAGAACAGGTTCTAACGCAGGAACTACAAAGTTGAGCGCAGAATCTGTAAAGACATTGCGTAGAATTCAGGTCGACATAAATTCGAGCTATAATGGCAAACAAAAACCTTATGCGGCAAACAAAAACAGAACTATGGCCACATCTTACCTGTTTGCTTATCAGAGTTCCATCTATGCTGCTTCTGTTTCCTCCTCTGATATACTAAAATAGAACACAGAGTAATCGGATGAGGAAATAAAGTAACATTTATAATTGCAAATTTTCAGTTCATGTAAAATCCAGCTTGCAGTGTGCATCAAATCCATGCAAATTGCATGCTCCACTATAATGCCACCACTTTTGTACATTTTGGAAATGCTAAACAATGCATAAGTATTTTTTGTTGTCTGTTAGTCAGTCACTTACAGTGGTAGTAAAAGTCTGGGCACCCCTGATGATTTCCTTGATTTTCCTTTATAAATCATTGGTTGTTTTGGATCAGCAATGTCAGTTAAATATATAATATAGTAGACAAACACACTGATATATTGAGAATAAAATGAAGTTTCTAGTATTTACAGAAAGTGTGAAATAATTATGTTAAACAAAATTAGACAGGTGCATAAATTTGGGGCACCCTTTGAATACATTTGTATCCTTCCCCTAAACCATGAGTTGAACAATCTTTGTTTTCAGGTCATTTGAGAGTTGTTTAGAGGCTCCCATGTTGCCACTCATAGAGAAGATGCAAAAAGGGGAAATATTTTGCAATGGCCACCTTAAATTACCCGTTCTCATGGTTGGATTCACCTATGTATGGAAATCAAGGGATCAATGGAGCTTACCAAACCAATTTGTGTTCCAACAATTCGTGCTAAATGTATTCAAATCAATAAAATGAAAAGGGTGCCCAAATTTATGCTCCTGCCTAATTTGTTTAAATAATTATTGCACACTTTCTGTAAATATGAGAAACTTCATTTCACTTCTCAAATATCAGTGTGTTCATCTGCTATATGATATATTTAACTGAAATTGCTGAGCCAGAGAACCAATGATTTATAAAGGAAAATCATGGAAATCATGAGGGTGCCCAAACTTTTCATACCACTGTATATAAAGGCGCAGTTTTGTTGCAGTGATGGACATGAATGGGGCCACGCCAAAGTCAATATCAGTCCTTAATTATGTATTCGTAAGCACAGTATGTATGAGAACTGTCTTAAACATTCATAGGTTGTCTAGAGAAATGTAATATCCAGTTATTTAACTTATTATTTATTTATTTAATTGTTTTGATAGGTAGTTGTGTTTTATTATCATCAAGTAAGGCCATATTTGGTCTTTCGTAGAAGATGCTCAAAGTTTGCGATAGGAGATACTCATCTACCAAAGGGGTGTAGGTATTTGTTGGTACCTCAAACACCTGGAGAAGTATTTATCTCCTGAGGATAGTCATACTGATATAGTTGACTCTGGCTTTATCAACAGCGTGAAAATGGGTAGCTGACTTCTAGAGGGAAAGATGACCCAAGGTCTACATGGCTCTCATCACTAAGGAAAATAGTGATGGTGTTCACCACATGGTGACAGAGAACAGGAAATAGGCGATATGAGAAATTTGTCAACTTAGAATGTCCAAATTTTTTATTCAGTGTATGCTGAGTCTGCTGATCACTGATCAAAAGCCCAACAGGCTTTTGTTAATGGAGAACATAGAGTATTTTGAAGAAGATTCAGCGTATTTCATCAAAGGTTTTGGAACCCCGGATTAATGCTGGAGCTGTCATTTTGACACAAAGAAAGGTTAATATTGGTGCTTTTCACAAGATTCCATGGCATAAAGTAGATGAGGTCAAGGATTCCCCCTGGATTGGATGTCAGTCTATTGCCGGCATCATGCCAAATTTGTCCCGCTGCCATATTCGTCCTGCTGCTTTCAACAACTGCCAATACTTGACTGCTGCCAAATTCTCATCCTGAGTCCTCTATCGATCATGAAGCAAAGTAAAAGACCCCCTATCCAAAGTAAACACTAAATTTTGCTATCTTGAGCAAGGAAAGATAAACTCTGGTTGCTCTGGTGGGTTCCAGGCGTTGTATCACCTCAAGACTGTCAAATAAATCAAAAGGACTGATCTGGCAACTCTCCGTGCTCACGTGTGATATCGATTTGGCCGGGTGTGTATGTGTAGTACTGCAATCTCAGGACAGATTTTGGATTCAGGACACAGTTGAACCCAGGTCTGGATATTGATAATGCAGCTTCTTTTCACAGGATGCTGTGATTTACCTGCCCTAGTCCTATGTAATAGAACTTAATGACAACATCAAGGAAATTGTGTTTTTGTTGCCATTTGTCTCTTTTCTCATATAAACTCTAGGCAATCTCCAGTTGTTTGCAATATGTGTCAAAGGGAAAGTCTGGGTGTTGGACACACATAGTAAACAATAGGAGACTGTCCATGACAGACATGTCTCACCCACTGGAAATGGTCTCTTTGGTTTGGTATCTAGCCATTCCTCAAAGCTCCAGTCGTGGACAGCAACCATTGACTTGTGAGCAGGCGCAAAGTCCTTATTTTATCTTTTGATTTGCTTCAGACACCTTGAAGCTGTTCTCAAATTACCAATATGTAGATCTGGGTTTGATTCCCAGTCACAGTATCTATCTGTGTTCTTGGACAAGACGCTACATATGCATGTCCCAGTCCACCAGCTGTATAGGGGTACTTGGTTAGGGAAGTAACTTGGATTTTTTAGACTTTCATCCAGGACCAACAGTCCTCATGGCCTGTCTAGGACGTCCTTCCGTTTCTAACACATCAGATAGTACAGTATGCACAGTAGGGGGTTGTCCTTTATGTTAACAGATGCAACAACACTGATCCTGTGGTTCCACCTACCAGTTAACAGGATGTGCAGCACCAGAGTGACTATTATGACAACAGTGAGACAAACACCAGTTGTCACGATAATCCAGGTCACTTCTGAATAGGCCGATGACTGATCTGTGAACATCAAGTGAGCATGTTAAAGACAGGAGTTGACATGTGAGGAGATAACAATCTATCAACATTTTGAAGCCAATTACACGTACAAACGTTGGAATTCAAGTTGCAACACTAATGCCAGAATGCATGAAAGATATTTTCCTCACATCTCATTTCAAAGATGTCTTAAGTTTTGAAGAAACCAAGGAAAGGAAAGTTGTTGGATAGAAACCGATGAGAATAGAGATACTCACTGCAGTGCAGGAGACAGTGAATGACTGTTGCACCGTATTTCACATCCAGTCTCTTCACCTGTTTGAAATGCGACAGTTCAAAATTCCTTAAAGTCATCTAACACACCTGCAGCGGTTCCATTTATGATAAACTTACCTGGAAACAAGAGCCTGTTTTGCAAAGCCCCCATGTGAGGTTCAAGCCAACATGTTGATGTTTCTCCTGAAGAGCCAGAAAAAAATATATTACTGTCCACATTTTCTGTCACCATGATTGATTTCTGTACATTTTAATGGCATTTAACTACTTTGAAGATCAAAAACGGTGCAAGAATAAACACAGAGTGCAAAAGCTTGTTTGGATCAAGTCAGGTGGCGAGTTCAAGTTAAGACAACAAAGCCACTGTATTCTACGACAGGTTGTGCGTGTATACGCTCACAGACCACTTTATTAGGTACACCTGTTCAATACACATTAAAGCAACTATTTATTCAGGCAATCAGATGGAAGAAAGCCACTGCATTTAGGTATGTAGATGTGATCAAGAAGATCTACTCAAGTTCAAGCATCTGAATGAGAAGAAAATGATATGAGGGTGTCCAACCCAGTGCTAGTACTATTAGGAAAGTGTACCTAATCAAAGAGGACTGTCTAGCTTACTGAATGCATATCATGTCAACTCCTTTTGAGTTGTCATGGGTGCCTTGGTGGCTTCCCTTAATTGTCTCCATATCTTGCACAATCTACTCCAGACAGATTTACCACATTGCTTGTACTTTTTAATGATGATCATGGATACAAGCTGCAGAAATGAGGTTCCTCCTAAGGGAACAGGTTGATAAGTTAAAATATCTAGGAGGGACTGAGTGGAGTCATGGCTCTTTCACATCAAAAGAAGCCACCATGGTAAGGTTGCTAACTGGTTGCCTCTCTAGAGAGGTCTTCCAACTGGGGGAGGACCAGCTGTCGTCGGAATTCCCTAGGATTCCCCAAGAAGAGTTAGAAGGCATGACAATTTGTTGACCAACTTCTCCACAGATAACGTTCTGGTGATATGGTACCTACCACGTATACAGTGTGAGTGACAGAAGACTGGCACTCGGGAGACTCTTCAGACTTCATACACAGCCCGACAGAAAAAGCTGCAGAGATCTTTGACAAAATTGTAATCTTCTTGATGACCGTGTCTTGTCGCCGTAGCCACCTCCCACGCTGCAAACGATAACACAGCAATCATGTTTAATGCCACATTACATAATGTCTGCTGTCACCTTAATATGGAATATTAATTACCACTAAGTATTTACCAGTAGATTTATTGCCAAAGACTGACATCATTGCAGTCGTTAAATGTCACATACACATTACTTACAGTTGTGTCATATAACATGATGTGTGACAAACTGTGGTACCTTGGAATTTCCCATGAACAAAGGGGCATGATCCAAAACTGAGAGCCTACAGTAAACTAAAGGAGACATCAGAAAATGATTCAATAATCTTCCACCAAACACACCCTAAAACTCAGATAAATCACTCTGCAAGTTATAGTAACCTGCAAGTAACCACAACAATCATGCTTATGGTTTGCTGGGAATGGTTACCAATCACTGGTTAAATGGAAAACAGCATAATTTGGTTGGTTGGTGGTTGGTTTTTGAGTTGGGGGAGCAATTTATGTAGGGTTTTGATTTGTAAATTCAACATCAACAAAGACTGCAAAGCATTTTTCCTTATTTAATTTACTTAATAGTAGTCACATTTTATGTCCCTACATAACAAAATATAATAATTATATAATGTCCTAATATATACATGCAACATTTGACAAAGAAAGCTCAGAAAAGCACTTTTACGAACAACAATGTTTGTTTATTCATATTTTATACCCCTATATGCATCATAAATATTCATAAAATAAATTATTCCCTATTATTTAAACATTCACTACAATGGGAAGAAATACATCAAATAGAACTTGCCTGAGCTCAAGATTATACATAAGGAATATTACAATAAATGCAAACCATATGTCAAGCTTACTGATCGTCTACCAGAGATATCAAGTAACGAAGTACAAATACTTCGTTACTGTACTTAAGTACATTTTTAGGTATCTATACTTTACTTTTTTCAAGGTTACTTTATACTTTTACGAGGTCTATTAGATAAAAACCGACCCTTTTATTATTTTTTTTAACTATATGGATTTGAATGACGTGCGATTACACCAATCATGCTTGAACCCTCGTGCGCATGCGTGAGCTTTTTCATGCGTGTCGGTGACGTGATTTCCCTGTGGGCATGCCTTGAGTGAGATGTGGTCCCGCCCTCTCGGCTGAATTCCTTTGTTTCACACGCTGCTCCAGACGGCGCGCGTTGCTTTATCAAAATTTTTTCTGGACCTTAGGAATATCCGAGTGGACACTATTCGAGAAATTAAGCTGGTTTTCGGTGAAAAGTTTAACGGCTGATGAGAGATTATGGGGTGTTTCTGTCGCTGTAAGGACTTCCCACAGAGCAGGACGTCGTGCAGCGCCTCCAGGCGCCGTCGTCGGCCTGTTTCGACCTGAAAACATCCTAATTTAAGGCTTAATTCACCCAGGACGTCGTGAGAGAACAGAGACGATTCAGAAGAGGCCGGCATGAGGACTTTATGCGGACATTCCACTGTTTAAGGACATTTTTTAATGAAAGACATGCGCGCAAATTCGCTGAGTCGTTTCCGTGACGACTCGGCATATCGTGTGCGCCGCGACAGGAAAAACACCTCCGTGTTGAAAACCATTTGTAAAATTCAGGTGGTTTGATGGCTTTCAACAAGTGAGTAACTGAGAAATTGTTTAACAGCTTGGGCATGTTCCAACTTGCCCGTTAAGGTTTCCAACGGAGGTGTTTTTCCTGTCGCGACCCCCCGCGGTCGGGTCCGGCCCGACATGCGACTCTGCCCGCACGTTCTTTCATTACAAAATGTCCGTTAACAATGGAATGTCCAAAAAACTCCTCATGCCGACTTCTTCTGAAAGTTCTCTGTTCTCTGACGACTTCCTGGATCAACAGAGCCTGAAATGTGGAAGTTTTCAACTTGAAACGGCAAGACGCTGCCGCCTCGAAGCGCAGGGCGCCGTGGGCCGTCCTTACGGCAACACTACCAGACCAAAATCTCTCATCAGCCATTAAAATTTTTACCGAAAACCAGCTGAATTTATCGAATGGTGTCCACTCAGTTGTGCCTTACAGTTTGAAAAAAATGTCGCGGCTCGTCTTTAGTCTTCTCAGGATGTCGTCGTTTAGATAACACAAACTAATTGCAAGTGATATGCTAGAAAATGACACAACACTTTAGAATAATTCAGCCTTAAGCAAGATAAAATGCACAGAGTTTTTAAGTTTATTTAAGCCTTCGACACAAAGCTTAGACAAACTGAGTCCTCTAGAGAGGATAGACAACCGCGCTCGTCTATTTATTGGAGACCCGGGCATCGCTCCTCCTTCGACTTTTTATTTATTTCATTCCCAAGACATGGTTTTCTATTGGAAGCGTCCTCTAGTGAACCCTAAGCAGGTGTTAGGCCATTATTTCAATGTGACAAATGCTCCCATTAAAACATGAAGGATTTACAACTGATTTTTTTAAAAGACCTTCAGCCACAGGTGCAGCTGGCCTGAGGCCCCCTCCGCAGTGGCCTCAGCCACACGTGCAGCTGGCCTGAGGCCCCCGCACGTGGCCTGCGGGAAAGCACCTAAAAGGCCTTGGAAAGCCCCTGACAGACTAAATGACTAATAGAGCCCTTTTTTTGGGTTGAACACCTGCTAGTTCAACCAGAGGACATACAGTTCGGATCAGGACACTTGATAGTTCATCACAGTTCAAATATGGACCTAAAAATTCTTCTACAGTCCCTCCTCTGGGACTCGAAAGAGTCCCATTACATCAACTATACTCTTGGGTTGTTTACTGACAAGCATCCTCATTTGTGCATTGCAATAAAAAGAAAACACATCACTCGAGTTACTGATAACTCTGGTGCGGATATGAATATCATGATACTTCACACGGTAAATATATTGCAGTGCAGGTGAACCTACATACTAAGGCACAAGGTGAGCAATTAGCTGGATTATATCAACACAAGGTGACATTCAAACATTGAGTTTTGGTGTAATTCAAGGCACTTAAAATGGCCACATAAAACAAGTTACATCAACCTCTTAATCATGGCAAAGTAAAGGCTTCACATTGACATCAGTGCAACCAATCATCTTCTGGCATCTATTGACTCACTCACCAGAGGCTCCAACCCATTATACTTGGTTCTACATATTATTTTGTTAAAGCGTCACACTTATTTAAATGCATCAAATAACCCCTACGTTACCACTATTTAGTCAACCAATCAAGAACATTCTAAGGTTAGCGCAGCAGCTAGTCTAGTTAAATGATAAACACAATAAATGGTTTCCCTTCATGTCCGTCCTTAAGTCATTTGCCTTAGTCAATCATATAATGGTTTTCATTATAGGCCATTTCTCAACATTCTCCACTTTGTTTTTCTTCTTTTTCAGCTTGTTTCTAATGCCCTTTTTGGCCAGACGCCAAATTTAGGCGATGCATGTCTCTTGAGGCATGCTATAATTTAAGAAAAAGGGGTCCCTATGGTGCATTTTACTACTAAATCTAAAACACGCCGTGTAGGGACCCCTTTTTATAACTTTGCAATGTGATATCTATGTGTATGCATTTAGCTTTATCTGTGTTACGCAGATGATGGTAAGGACAGACATTTACCCAACTTTCGTTACTAACATATATCCTCTTTTGTTTTAGTTACACTCAGATTTCTGAAACCAGTCCGCAATTCAAACTCAAGAACCAAGATATAGTCCGTGTTCAGTGCCATTACGTCAGTCCGCGCTCCTCAGCATTTACTCAGCATCTGAAGTTTTGGGAGAAGTTGGGGAACATGGGAGGTTGGCCTTTCAGGGGTAGGGGGGAAGGATCAGGAATTCTGGCTTTCAGACAGTCGTGCAGTCTCTGATGGATCTTTCCAGTCCTTGTGCTGCTTGGCCAGGTTGTACAGGGCCCCCAGGAATTCTTGCCCACAGGGTGGTGGTGGCCAGCCCTAGCTGTTCCTTTCCATATGCTCCATCATGCAGGCTAGCATGTCCATACTAGACTGAAGACCACACAGTTGAGTATGGAGGCCCTCCTGAGCACAAGAGATGTGGCATTGTCACGGTGTATCCTGAACAGGTATGCAGCTGTCTGACTTAGTTGTGGCATGATTTCCTCAAATAGCTCATGGGGAATGTGATTTGTGAGGGGCAGGAGCTGCTCCAAGGTTTTGGAACAGACTCTTGGAAGACGAAGCTCTCGAACCAGATTGCCATGTGGGGTGACCATGACCAGATTAAGGTTGGTGCACAGGGGACAGGAAGTACAAGGGGGAAGGCATTTCGTGTGTGTGGGGGGATATGTTGATGTCGCACAGGCAAGTGGTTGGGACTCTGGGCATTTAGTAGCCTGTACAAAGCTCCCTGCCTGGTGGGTGAGTTCGGCTAAGGTCTACCCTGCTGATCCCCCAGAGGTACTGGGCTGATCAGAATATCTCATCCTGCCTTGGGGGTGGAAAGCTGGGACAGGTCCTAGCAGTGAATTGGGTCTAGGATGCACTCGGGCGGTTGCTGCATATGGCCGACCTTGGCTGCCTCCCCTGGAGGGTATCGTTGCCCCTGGCACATGTGACTGTCTCCATGGCATCTGCGGAAGGGGTGTGTTCCTGAGTCCAAAGGGTCCTTCAGGTGATGGTGGAGTCCTCGGGCCGACTCTTGCTGCAGGCAGATTCTGTGAAGCCGTCATCGCCAGGTGCTGGAACGATGAAGATCCTTCTGTTGCCAACTGGTTTTAGCTGCTGGATGGAAGGCGGCTGTGGCGACCATCATGTCTCGACCATCCCTCCTGATATCCTCTTCTCCAAACAGTTCTGAGAGTCCAATCAGACTTGATAGAGGCAGATCAGGCATAGGTCCCTGATCAGGGGAGTCTGGTCTCTCAGCCATACTCCTGTGTCCTAGTAATATACATATCGTTCATTATTACAGCTCCATGTCATTCTTTCAGATATTGTCTATCCTATCCCTCATTTTTGTGGGTGCATGTGTGTGAATGTAAATGTGCGTGCATGTCTTTCTTCCTTACAATATCACCAAGCACGGTCCATCCCAGTCCTCCCTATCTGGGTGTACGCCACAATATTAGGGAGCTGGGGCTGTCGGGAGGATAATTGGTATTTCATCCATTTCCATATATTCTGGTTCTCTCTGTCTGTTTCGTTTGTGCTTTCTTCTAGGGCTCGGATGGCTAGCATGGGAGCTGTCCTACTGTGGATGAAATCAATTTATTGACCAGAAATTTATCAAGGGAATACCACAACAATATTCCATCAGACCGCCACCCCCTGTTAGTGCCAAGATTACACCTATCTGGTACAACCAGTCTTTCCATGATATCCACCCTCCTCCTTAGAGTCCCAACAGTGAAAAGTGGGCCAATATTCATTCCATTCCCTACAATGTATCCAGAATCGTCAGTTTTCATTTCTCCCTCCTATGGAGTTACTTAACAGTTCCTGTTGCATCTCCTCAAGTGTGATTAAGAGCTCTGTCCTCAATTTCCGTCTTCCCCCTGTACGCATGGGAATAGCTGTGCAAATTCGGTGGCTTTGATCATAATACAAACTCCTTGTTCATCAGCCATCATCATCTCAATAGCTAATCTATTTTGCATTGTCATTAGCGAGGTGGCGTGCAGTTGTTCGTTAAGGCTCCTACTGCTGCCAATGTCCAGTTCAGGTATCTTTGTTGATTATACCACAAGTAATTAATCCACTGCACCTCCTGGAACCTAGAACGGATTTTTGGAGTACCCCGAACAGAGCCAATGCCCATCCCCATTTATCCGCATCTTCATCTGCTTTAACTCTGCTACTGTCTATGGCTTCTCACTGTCGGGGTGTCCCTTCTGGTTCCCGTTTCTTACTGTGATGTTGTAGTCTGTTTTAAACGTCATTATTCCTCTTTTCTTACGAAGTTTCTGTGGCATGGTTGTATTGAATTTGGCATTTCAATTACTGTTATAGCTCCTGTGAGCATCACAGGAGCACAAAGGCCCTTCCAATTAGGGGACAGCGATGACAGGAGTTTTCCTTCTTTGTCCGCATATCCAAAAATTGTCAGCTAAGGGTACCGTTCCCTTAGCTAAATTTGGAGTAGATACCCATGAAGCATGGTGAGATTCAGTCCAATTCCGACCCCCCGTGGCCGTACTATTTGTTCACACTGTATGCCTGCTGCTGGCAGGGTGTGACAGACGGTAATGTTCCATGCTGTTTTGGCCGTTTGTATTCTTGCTGCTTTTGCATACACTGTATGTGGTGTTTTTGGCTGGTCGTCCCTACCTGCCAATCGCTTATTATTGGCTACTAAGCCTTTAGCTATACAGAATGGGTGTATCATCCCTTTCTCTATTTTAATCATAGGTGGAATTCCTTCTGTACTTAGGGCACTGGACAAAGTTTACTGTCGGCAGCATATTTTTCATCACCTACTGCCATTTTCATAATACATTGTGTAGCATTCTGCTTGGTCTGAGTTATGTTGGGACTCCTATAACAGTTTGTTGATATCAGGTAGGGGTTTAGCCTGAGGTATCACACCTTTCCGGTGACAGGCTATGCAAGGCTTTTCACTGATCTGCCTAGCCGAAAATTTCAACCATTTGGTAAAATAAATTGGTCTTCAAACCCTTGTGTGCGGGCTAGGTCTGTACTGGGATCCCTCTCCCTAAGTGACTGCTTGTTTTCTAGGCTTCTAATTGTCCTCTTTTTTCCTTGGTTTGATTTTTACCCATTTTGTGGCTTCATGTACTGTAACAGTTCGTCTTGCTTGTTTCCCTGCATCCTCTTTTATCAAAATTACCTCTATGTTGATGTTCCCTCCTCTTCACATTTGATGCTAATGGCTTCGCCTAATATGTAATCCCCACTTTCCCTGTATTCCTATGTTCTTGTAGGCTTTTGATTTAATGTATACCAATTATATTTTTTCCTGTGTTTAGAATGGCCTTGTTTAGCTGCTATTGCGGCCATGGCCACGGCACAGTCCGTTGTATGTTTTGGATGTCTATTTCTCCCATACTGACCACCAGTAGTATTGTCAATCCCTTGAATAATTCCTTAATCATTGCTCTGATGACTGTTGAGATGTGCTACTAGATTGGCTACTAAGTGAGCCGTCATAGATGAGCTGTCACTAGGGATGTGTGGTGTATCTGTGCTTTGTCTGGGTTGTACTTCCTGCGGTTCTTCTGTCGGTAATCTACTGAGTTGCTGTCCGAGTCTGATGTCTCCTGTGGCCTGTCTATCTGTCGGTCTGTATTCTGTCTGTCTGTTGGCCTACGTGTCCAGTTGTCTCTGAGTCTGCATCTGGTCTGTCGCTGCTCTATCTGGCAGGGATCCACTCCTCTGAAGCTGTGCGTCTTTGTTCAATCAGTCTCTGTGAGCGCCTTGGCCGGTGTTCGCCTGGCTGCAGGGAGGCGTGGCCTTCCCTCGGTGCTTCTTCTGGCTGCAGGGAGGCGTGGCCATCCCTCGGTGCTGCTGTAGGGTCTCGGCTTCTCCTGCTTCCCCCTTGGCCGGCGGCTCTGCCAAGACGAGCTTGGCCGCAGGGCGCCTGGGCACCAACCTACAGCAGTGGTTTAAATGAAACCAAGTGTCCTTACCGTCTACTTGACTGCTGTACGTGAGGCAAGAATAACTTTAAAAGGACTTCTCGGCGGGGCCTGTCCCACTTCTTTTTGAACACCTTGACGTAAACCAGATCACCAGGCTGGATGCTCTGATTTTCGAGTGGAATCTCTGCTTCTCTCTTCTGTAGCACCTTTGACCTGCAAAAAGATAGTTTTGTGATTTGGGTTAACTGCTCAGATAATATGCCATTCGTCTTGTAGCTGCTCCAGCGATGGTCCTTCGTAGGGTCCCTTCAGGTATGGAATAGGCATCGGCCGACCTGTAAGAGCTTCAAATGGTGTCAAAGGGTTAGTCGGTTAGTTGTGAGCGCATTGACAATAAAGCAAGTGGCAACGCATCAGCCCAGGTTAGTTTGCCATTGCTGTCTGCTATGATTTTTGCTAGTTTGTTCTTTAAAATGCCATTAGCCCGTTCCACCGCCCTTTGTTGGGGGGTGAAACACACCCAAACTTCTGTTTGATACCCAATTGTTTGAATGTTTCTTGTGTAACCTTGGCTACAAAAGCCCTACCGTTGTCAGATGAGATAGTATCTGGAATGCAAATTTGGAAAGACATCTCGGCACAAGAATTTGGCTACCGTTTTATGGTCTTGATTTGCAGAGGCTACTGCCTCAATCCATCAGCTGAATCTGCATATCCTACAAAACATATCTCATTCGTTTAACTCGATTTTCAGCTCCCATGTCTATGAAATCCATCATAAGATGTCTGAATGGCCCATCAGGGACCGGAATGTGGCTAAAGGGGCTGTGAATGATTTCGGACATTGTACTGTGCACATACTCACACTCATTCAACAAACGGTCCACTGTTGCTGCCATATATGGTGACCACCAGACAGCTTTTAGTTTGTTCATAATTTGGACTCGCGAACAATGATCGGGTCCGTGGGCCCAAATGATGCATGTCGTAATAAATTGGTGGTTACACAAATGTCCATGACTACTGCGCCACAGCTTGTCCGCGCCCCTGACTGCGTGTCTCAATAGCGCCTCGTTTAACCCACATTCGTTTTTCTTCTCCACTGGCCCTACTTGAGCCACTATCAGTGCGTCAAGTGAAACCAGTGGGGCACAATCTTGGATGGTTAGCAGGGGAAACATATTTCTCCTTGTTGCGGTGGCTCCATCCAGAGATGCGAGTGGGTGTCTTCTTTTGCAGGCTCCTATCCTGTGCACCAGCATGAACTCCCAAAAAATTTCCTGTATATTTGTATTATCAACTATGTCGGTAGCATGGCCCAAGAAGAGGGTCACCCCTTTGAGTCTGGTCTGCTGGAGGTTTCCTTATCACTGTCACCTGTGTGCTTGTTTTAGGGGTTGTAAGGTTAGACCTTAATTGTGCGAAGCGCCTTGAGGCAGCTTTGTTGTGATTTAGCGCTATATAAATAAATGAAATAAACTGAATTAAATTGAATTATTTGGATGGAGGGTCATGTGATTGCAACACGATAATGACTGCAAACATAAAGCTCAATCTATACTTTAAAATGCTATTTTAATTTTGTGATTTTATGCTTTTTGGTATATTATATTGTATGGTAGAGGAAAAAGGGACTCAGGGCTGGGAAATTATCTTTTGTGTACAGTTTTGCATAAATTGATGCTTTTTAGGATTGCAGCTAGATTTTGAATATTTAGTTTTCCTGCATTTCCTTTAGGTTTAGACTAAACATCTGCCCCAAGTTTTCTGCATTGTCACTGTGATATTACAATTCACAGTTATATGACTCATGTGCAATTAGAAACCTCACACAGATTACAGCTTTGTCAAGATTTTGCAAGAGGTCTTTATGATTCTATTTCATATTGAGTCACCCATGTTTGTTTTTTTAACACACGAATTGTCATGCATTTGAAAATTATTGAACAAGGAAATGTGCACCAACAGCCTGACTCTTTTAAATTTTTACAGGAACAAGTTCCTTGTATATCAAAGTCTGGTGACCAGGTGGTTTGTGCACATGCATGTATCTGCAGATCTCATACACATATTTCTTCCTGGTACAGAGAGTTTGATAGCTGCGCTCTTTGCTTATGCAAAGCAAGAGGAAGTCATTTATTTGCACAGCAGGCAGTATACTGCAGGGAAGGATGAGATCAGGTAACAGTTATGAAATTGTAAGTTCATAACAGGGGCGTAATCAGATTCTTTTTGAAGGGGGGTCACTGTGCAATAAATGTTATAATTGCGGCATTTTACACTATTTTGTGTTTTATGCAGTGGATCATTTTCTGCAGCAGTTGTTCTTTTTATTGTTTTGAGCCTTCCAAAACTGGATTCTTATCTAAAGTAGTTTTTTCATTTAATGTGTTGAGCATTTTAAACCAATGAATAAATTACCTAGGGAAAAAAAAATTTTGATTAATTTAATGGCCTGGCTACTTGTCCAGGGTGTGCCCCACCTGTCACCTGAGGACAACTGGGATAGGCTCCAGCACCTGGTGACCCTTAAGTGGAATAAGTGGGTATAGAAAATGAATGAAAGAATTGGTTCATTTAGTCTGAAACACAATCTTTTTCTGAAACAGTTGTTTCCTGTATTGGGCATTCTGATATGGTGAATAATTTTCTGAAATAACTGTTTGGTTTACTGTTTGAATGGTCGAAAGCAGTGTATCATTTTCTGACTCAGTTGTTTAATTTAGTGTTTCAGGCATTATGAAACATTGAGCCAATATCTGGAGCCATTGGTTCATTTCATCTTTTGCTCATTATAAAATTATGTCATTTTCTGATACATTTACAGTTTCAAGAATGATACATTTCTGATACATTTACAGTTTCAAGAATGAAAGCAGTTTGAAACAGTGAATCATTATCTGAAGCATAATGCTCTTTTGGTGTTTCAGACATTTGTGTGGAACATTTTGAGAGGAATTTGCCCAATTATTTATGAATAGATAACTAGCAACATGGAAAATGTAAAATCCCTTTAACATTTCAAGGTTTGTTTTGAAACAGTTGGTGACTTAATGAAGCTCCATTTACAGCACATTATGTCTTCCTTTTGATACAGTGTCCAGAGCAATGTTCTGAGAAATGTTGTAAATGTTTCAAAATGTTCTGTAACTGTGTTTCAAGTTTGCCGTAACTAATTTGCAGTCCAGATGAAAATTTTTGGTTTTTATCCCCAGCTACACGTTCTACCCATTCTTTAATTCTGGATTTTCTATTCAGTTCTATTGTATATTTCATTCCATATTTGCCCACATCCCCACAGTTTTTAATTTAATTTGCTGGCTGATAATGACACGAAGGCAGGTGTCGGGGTGGAGCACATTGACACGCACAACATTCCTAGTTTTCAGACAAAATACATGTAAATTCAACCATATCTCATCTTAATTTGTCACAAATCCATCCAGCAACCACTAACAATCCAGCAGGTGGCAGGCACCTCTATGGGATACTACATAAGCAAAATAAAATTGCTTTTTTGATTGACATAGTGCATCAAGGTTAACCACCATCTAATCATTTCATCCTCATCATGTGTTCTTTTAATTTGTTGAGTTGCAAGATGACAGCATTGACTGTTTTTGAGTTACTGCTTACACAAGCAGTAACTCACCCACTTATATACAGAATGTTAAAGCAACAGATGAATGTGGCTTATCTTAAATTGAGCATTGTGGTAACCTTGACATACGTATTAGTATTTCTGTGAATTATTCCGAAGATACACACAATGCTGTACTACATATTCCGACAACTCTAGCGTACACACCATATAGAATTTGTGCTTAAGGTACAGAATAATAGTTGAGAGGCACTCACATAGGGTGTAGGACAGACGATTTCACTTAAATGGAAAGAGCACACTGCTGCTGAGGCTTGTCTGAACAAGATGAGTTGTGGGAATTCCATTTAAAACCCTGATCTGGGAAATAACTTTGAATGTCTTTGAATTCCAGAGAAGACATGTTGGCTCCAGGGCCTGGTGCAAAACCTTGACAGGGTGCAGACGAAAGAACAGTCAAAAATTACAACACAATAACCTGGAGGTAAGGATATGCAGTTGAACCTATAACTGTCAGTTCTACCAGTGATACAACAACATGAGCACTTACTGTATTACAACCACAAATCAGAAAAAGGTGGGACAATATGGAAAATGCTAATAATAATAACACAGCAATTCTTCTAATTCAGTCATTGCATGGGATAAAGCATTTATCACTTCCTTCTTGCAACATTTAAGACATTTTGGCATTGAAGATATCAAGAGATGATGCCTGCTAGGTGTTATTTTGTCTCATTATTTCTGTAAACATGTCTTATGGTGTGCAACAATATGTAGTTGTCGTTGCATTTTTCATTTCAGATTTTTCACACATCTCTATTGGACAGGTCAGGACTGCAGACAGGCCGATCCAGTATCCGTATCCTCTTCTTCTTCCGCAGCCATGACTTTGTAATGTCTGTAGAATGTGGTTTTGCATTGTTGGAAAAAAAGCAACATATGTTGCTGTAAAATCTCAAGGTACATTTCTACATTAATTCTACCATCACAGAAGTGTAAATGACCTTTTCCAAGGGCACTGGACCCAACACCATACCATGACAGACCCTGACTTTTGGACTCGGTGTTGCTGATAAAAACGAGACCTAGTGTTGTGTTGCCTTGGGGCAACTGTTGTTTGTGATTTGGCGCTATATAATAAAATAATAATAAATAACAGTCTGGATGGTCCTTTTTGTCAATGATCCCATTTCTTCCCCAACAGATCTGGAATATTGTTTTGGTCTGACCACAACAAATTCCACTGTTTGATGGTCCACCCAGATCTATATGGAAGTGTTGATTGTTGATATCTTTGCAGGAGGATGCAAGTCCAAGTCTTTCAAGACCTGGTGCTTCCTGTCTTACTGTATGGTTGTGAGACTTGAACAATAATCAGTGACTACTAGGAATTCGGGACAAGCTCCGGCACCAACACGCCTCAGGGCCTTTATGGGACTTGTTACTTCAGAGGATCATTGCGAACATCTGGAATGACTTTGTGTCAAATTAAAGGATACTTAAGGAGACCTCGGATGAGAAGTATACTTGCATGGTGAAGAAGTGTCAGCTATGGCATTTGGACCATCTCTGTGAATGATCCAGCACACAGGTGCCTTCAGTGTTTGAGATGCCAGCAGCCGGAGGAAGCCAAAGGGATTCCCACATTTCACCTAGCTGTTGTAGATAAATGGTTACTTTCAAGAAGTGGGGATGGACTGATTGTCTGTCTTGGTGGTTGCAAGACAGGAACCATGATGGTTCTATGGTTTAGTGGAACGTAGTGCTCCACAGCGCCATCACTTGCTCCCAGATCTGACCTTACCAGAATATAGGTCCCCCATTGTTATTGGATGTCACCAGGTGATACCAGTTGTCAGTAAACTTTGGAACACAGGTGTCTAGGATTGTAGGAGATCCTTCAGTCTGCAGATAAATCTTTTGAGTGTACTGTACCATTGGGCTAGCTAAATATGAGATATTATATAAAGCTGATCCTCTTGCCAAGATGTTGGACATCTCCAGCCTTAGGATCCTGGCATCTGACTGGCTGATCTGACCAACAAATGCAAACCATTGCTGAACTTCTTCAAGCAGGGTGAGAGAGGGGACTCTGAGATTTCTCAGAGTCCCCTATACCCAAGTACTGTGAGTGCTCTGTGGAACAGAGATGGAGTCTCTGTGTCCGTCCCAGTAAATCTGGTTTTCATCAGAGATGTGTTCTAGCTCTTATCTGTTCAATGCTTGCATAGTAGTGGGGCAGATATGATGTTCACATCTGGCAGAAATTATGAAAATTTGCATACAGAATCTTTGAAGTATGCTGATTTTAGATTTTGCAGGATCCAAGCACTTTTCCTAAGGGATCCAGAAGTAAAAAGAGAATTAAAGATGGCCACCGACATTGTTGTTCTTTAGATTGTCTACTCCAATCTTTGACACATCATCACCTTTGAATGTCAGTAGGACAGTTTGTCAGTAGGAGTCAGATTAACTCAGTGGTTAGAGTGTTGGTCCACTAATCCAGGTAAAAATGTAGGCTCTCCTGGGAGACCAGTTCAAATGAACTGAAGCAGAAGTCCTGGAAAAACACACTAACAATGTGAAACAGGTTTTTAATCTGTTGGTTTTGATGAAATACAAATTATATTCAGCAGTATTTGATGGCATAGAATATCATTGAGTGCATTTACAGGTAAATTAGGCAGATATTTACACTTAAGACTGGCTGACATACATTAACTGACATTCTTCTCAATTTTCAGGTGGCTGTTTCTATGTGAAAAGCTTGTTAAAGAGTCTACTGACACTCTTCATTCCAATAATTTCTTATGTGGTTTCAGGACTTATGGTGATGGTATCTGGTGGTGGCTGAAATGTAGAGTAGAATTAAATTAACTGTATTATGAATTAATAACTAATGTATTAATGATTAATGTATTAATTATTTATTAATAACTGTATTATTAATTCAGCATATCAAATACCCTGTCTACCAAAATCAGTAACCTGTGTCCCAAGACAGTGACTATGTTGGGATAGTGTAGTGACACGGACCCACAACAGGGGGCACAAATGATCGGACAATGAAAGATCGAATATGAACACTTTACTGTTGTGAAAGAGCACAACAAATACACAGAGGATTACAGAATTTGAGCAAACAGTCAATCCACAAAGGTGACGTGTGGGCAGGCTCAAGGATAGAAGACGTCCGTCCTGAGAAGAACCGGAACCACACGATTTCCTCCGCCACCAGAACCTGGAGAATACTGGAGCCGCCAAGTTCCGAGTCCCCAGGTGGCCACCGTCTCCGAGTGTCGGATCTGGTACTGCTGGCGAGGAGCAAAAAACAGTATATGTGGTGCGTGCACACCCAGTAACAACAATGGTGGGAATTCCACCTCTAACACACACTCGTGCAGCTCCTGTCTAACCACTTATCTGGTTGAGGTGTGAAGCCGTCGCTGATCACACCAAACGCCAATCTCTCAGATAGGGAACACCACAGGAAAGCGGCTGCAAAAGAGTTCAGACTAAGACACAGTTAAGGCTGAGAATATTACCTTCACAGGTAGATGATATCTCGGCAACGAGGTGGAGATGATGTCCGGTTTTTATGGAGTGGAATGATGAAGTGTAGATGGGTGACAGCTGTCAATGAGATAATGAGTGGACAGCTGTCACCCCCGGCTGTGTCCATGGCGGCAGCGCCCTCTCGTGCCTGAAGCCCGCACTTCAGGCAGGGCGCCCTCTGGTGGTGGGCCAGCAGTACCTCCTCTTCTGGCGGCCCACACAACAGACTATCAATGTTTCAACATAGCAGCCATATTGGAATTCAAGATGGCAGCCAATCCTATGGAAAGACCTCTTGGATTCTGCAATTCTTTTAATTCAGCATTTGAAAATACCCCTGTATGCAAAATTCAACACTTTCTGCCCCACTATGGAGTGAGTACAGGGGCGTAGGTTTGCATATGGACCATAGGGACAAGTCACAACCATTATTTTGGGATGGCAAAATAGTCCCTACCATATTTAGCATTTTTGTTTATATAACAAAATCATTCACTATTTATTTTTTTTTGCGAACTCGATACTATAATTTTAGTCGTCACGTTTTGTGTTTTCCACGTGCCAGAGTGACAGGGTTACCCATGTTGCAATTTCATTGGCTCACGTTCTTCTCACATGGCCGTAAACAAAGCGCATCTCGTGGCAGGCAGCGCTTCATTTGTAAAGTGGGAGGTCCCGGAGCGCAGAGGATGGGTGGCTCCGGTGCAGTGTTGCCAGATGTACGATAATTATCGTATTTGTACGATAGTTTTGCCCTCTGTACGATCAATAATGGGAAAAAACCCAATATGTACGATAATTTCAGTTGGTTGCCCAAACACGCATCTCTCTCTGACACCCAAGAATCATTTTGCAGGCGTTGCACTCAGGCGGCATCAAAGACACACCACACACAGCTTTGGCCGCCCGGGACAACGTCATTTGAAAGCCCGCCCCCTCTCCATACAAAGTAATGAGTTCCATCCAATCTGTGCCGTGACAGAAAGATTCCCCAACCAACATCTTTTTTTTTTTTTTTTTAACTTTATTTCAACAAATGCAACAACAAACGAACAAAACACAAGAGCAAAGAGATATACAAGAAAAATAAAAAAAAGTTAAAGTTCCTTATGGAGGTGTCAACATTTTTTCTGTGTTCAACAAAATCTGCACAAGTGGCATCGGATGACGACAGCGACCTCGAGGTTGAATTCGACTCTTTCTAGTCTGGTAATTAACACGTTTGTGTCCCTTCACAGAAAAAAAAAAAAAAATCTTTCTAGTAGTGCGTTCTAGTTTCCCCATTACTATAATTACTGTTTAAAAATGTGACATAAAATTCTTTGGAAATTAAAAAAAAAAAAAACACAAAACGCTAAAATAGCTACGTTGTATGCGTTTTGTTTGTGTACGATCATTTCTCCCAAAATACGATAATTTTGAGGTTTTGGTACGATAGTTTCATATTTCATATCTGGCAACACTGCTCCGGTGCAGAAAAACAAGAAGGGCGGGGTGGAGGGCTTGCGAACAATGCTGTGCGCCACAATTAAAATAAACTGCACACCCACACACACCTTCACAAATGGCACTAACATCCTGCCTTTTCCTCAGAAATTACTACATTTATGTTTGCTGTCTGTCTCTGTACTTTTTTGTCAGTTTTGCGCTCTTTTTCATACTTTTGCCTCGTTTCAAAAGTCACCGAACGCACTTTACCGTAATATATGCAACATATAGCATACTGTTGGAAAGCACGGGTTCTTGGCTTGCTGTCAGTGTTAAATTTTTCAGAGTGAGGGCTTACATGAGAACTTACGGTAATGAGAATCAGCGGCGCATTAGTGTGAAACTTCCGTGTTTTTCCTCTGCGTTATGACATCACAGGCTTCGTTTACCGTAATACACCATATATATCATTGGAAATCTCTTTTTTTTTTTTTTTAATTAGGTTGCCAGATACCTACAACTGCATTATTGATGAAGAGAATAAATTATACATCTTGGTTGCAAAAACTTTTTTTTTTTTTTTGTTAGCTCCACAAGTATTTTTTGTTGTCTTGTTCTCTCAGGTGTAGGCCTATCGAATAGATTCGTGATTTTGGGTGCAATTTTGTTATTTAAGCTATTTGTTTGTTTGCCTACACGCTTAATATTGTAAATAAAGTGTTAAATTATTCAGCATTATGTCGTCATATGTTATGTATTATGCTTTACTTGTGCGTCTAATGGTATGAGTGGGTTAGGGGGTGGTGGTGGTGGGCAGGGGGGCCAGGGGGGGTGGTATTGTCCCTACCAAAGCTGAGACCAAACCTACGCCCTTGAGTGAGTATGAAGTAAGCTATGGAGATCAGTGATTTGGATGCCTTTGTCAGGCAAAGTTCAGTGGCCTTGACTTTTGGGACAATGCTAGGATCTTTGTAGAATCAATGTCCTGATTGCAGCACTTGAGAAGCTGAGTGAAGACTCAGAATATCTGAGTTTGCAACGGTCAAACCAAGAGGGTTTCATTTAACTCCCAGACTCTGCCATCAGAAATGCAGTAAGTGTTGAATGTGTGTGTTTGATTGTGAGACCCGGTCTCTAACCAGTGACCGAAGGCGATGACAAGATGTCGTTGGTACTAGGTCTCGGTAGTTTTTTTGGTGAGATGTAATTTTCAATCATATTTAATTTATGCCATATGACTGATGGGATTGGCTCCAGCCCCCATCTGACCGTTGATTGGAGTAAGCGGGTATATACATGAATGACAGTTAAAACACATCTTACACAACACAACCCCTTTCTCTGCCATTATACAAACTTTAATCAAAATGCATAAAAGTACTAATTCAGCAGTTTGACAACATTTTATTGTTTTATTATAAATACACAATTTATTTTGCACAGACCCTGAAATTTTAGCTACATGTGTCACAGCTGCCCTGCATTGTGTTTTTGACTCCTTCCACTCACAACTCGAACTCACAATCTCCGGCATGGGAAGCGGACACTCTGTCCAGTCGGCTAAAACCAGGGCTCTGGCCTAAGTGGCCAGAATATCCTTTGGCTGTTGACTACTACATGCACAGCCAGTCTTGCTGGCCTCCGTCACACATTCTCCATGAATATGTTCTGATCAGATCAGGATGAGTAGTGTTGCCACCTCCCTACGGTATACCACCACACCAGTGTGTAGCCTCTTATGATTTTGAAGTTTGTGACTGTTTTCACAGTTGGTTGGGGTGCCCAGGTGCCCAGTTGGTTGGGGTGCCCATCCTGCCACCGATGCTGCGGAGAGGTTTCTACAGGGTTGGGACCTCCTAGGAAGCAGTTTACAACTCTTATGTTATACCCAAATTGGACCAATTTGGGTATAACGAACCACGGCGTTATGGCTTGTCCCACATGAGTGTTGCTCCATAATAAGTTTTACAAACTGGCACTGTACAAGTTAACACTGCCACAAAAATACATCAGCAAGAAGCTACATCAGGTATACTAATGTGCATATATGCACACAAATTACATTTATTTACATTCTGCTCAAACAGAAGTTCTTTGACTTGTAACATCTTAACACTTCTACAAACTGTACATTGCATTGCCTCAGTCAGAGAGTAGAATGGCCCTCTCAAAGTTCCCACATTGCGGCGAATCGGGTATGAAGGTCTGTTTGTCGAGAACAGGTTCTAACGCAGGAACTACAAAGTTGAGCGCAGAATCTGTAAAGACATTGCGTAGAATTCAGGTCGACATAAATTCGAGCTATAATGGCAAACAAAAACAGAACTATGGCCACATCTTACCTGTTTGCTTATCAGAGTTCCATCTATGCTGCTTCTGTTTCCTCCTCTGATATACTAAAATAGAACACAGAGTAATCGGATGAGGAAATAAAGTAACATTTATAATTGCAAATTTTCAGTTCATGTAAAATCCAGCTTGCAGTGTGCATCAAATCCATGCAAATTGCATGCTCCACTATAATGCCACCACTTTTGTACATTTTGGAAATGCTAAACAATGCATAAGTATTTTTTGTTGTCTGTTAGTCAGTCACTTACAGTGGTATGTAAAAGTCTGGGCACCCCTGATGATTTCCTTGATTTTCCTTTATAAATCATTGGTTGTTTGGATCAGCAATGTCAGTTAAATATATAATATAGTAGACAAACACACTGATATTTGAGAAGTAAAATGAAGTTTCTAGTATTTACAGAAAGTGTGAAATAATTATTTAAACAAAATTAGACAGGTGCATAAATTTGGGCACCCTTTGAATACATTTGTATCCTTCCCCTAAACCATGATGTTGAACAATCTTTGTTTTCAGGTCATTTGAGAGTTGTTTAGAGGCTCCCATGTTGCCACTCATTAGAAGAGATGCAAAAAGGGGAAATATTTGCAAATGGCCACCTTAAATACCCTTTCTCATGGTTGGATTCACCTATGTAAGGAAATCAAGGGTCAATGAGCTTACCAAACCAATTTTGTGTTCCAACAATTCGTGCTAAATGTATTCAAATCAATAAAATGAAAAGGGTGCCCAAATTTATGCTCCTGCCTAATTTTGTTTAAATAATTATTGCACACTTTCTGTAAATATGAGAAACTTCATTTCACTTCTCAAATATCAGTGTGTTCATCTGCTATATGATATATTTAACTGAAATTGCTGAGCCAGAGAACCAATGATTTATAAAGGAAAATCATGGAAATCATGAGGGGTGCCCAAACTTTTCATACCACTGTATATAAAGGCGCAGTTTTGTTGCAGTGATGGACATGAATGGGGCCACGCCAAAGTCAATATCAGTCCTTAATTATGTATTCGTAAGCACAGTATGTATGAGAACTGTCTTAAACATTCATAGGTTGTCTAGAGAAATGTAATATCCAGTTATTTAACTTATTATTTATTTATTTAATTGTTTTGATAGGTAGTTGTGTTTTATTATCATCAAGTAAGGCCATATTTGGTCTTTCGTAGAAGATGCTCAAAGTTTGCGATAGGAGATACTCATCTACCAAAGGGGTGTAGGTATTTGTTGGTACCTCAAACACCTGGAGAAGTATTTATCTCCTGAGGATAGTCATACTGATATAGTTGACTCTGGCTTTATCAACAGCGTGAAAATGGGTAGCTGACTTCTAGAGGGAAAGATGACCCAAGGTCTACATGGCTCTCATCACTAAGGAAAATAGTGATGGTGTTCACCACATGGTGACAGAGAACAGGAAATAGGCGATATGAGAAATTTGTCAACTTAGAATGTCCAAATTTTTTATTCAGTGTATGCTGAGTCTGCTGATCACTGATCAAAAGCCCAACAGGCTTTTGTTAATGGAGAACATAGAGTATTTTGAAGAAGATTCAGCGTATTTCATCAAAGGTTTTGGAACCCCGGATTAATGCTGGAGCTGTCATTTTGACACAAAGAAAGGTTAATATTGGTGCTTTTCACAAGATTCCATGGCATAAAGTAGATGAGGTCAAGGATTCCCCCTGGATTGGATGTCAGTCTATTGCCGGCATCATGCCAAATTTGTCCCGCTGCCATATTCGTCCTGCTGCTTTCAACGCTGCCAAATAACTTTGACTGCTGCCAAATTCATCATCCTGAGTCCTCTATCGATCATGAAGCAAAGTAAAAGACCCCCTATCCAAAGTAAACACTAAATTTTGCTATCTTGAGCAAGGAAAGATAAACTCTGGTTGCTCTGGTGGGTTCCAGGCGTTGTATCACCTCAAAGACTGTCAAATAAATCAAAAGGACTGATCTGGCAACTCTCCGTGCTCACGTGTGATATCGATTTGGCCGGGTGTGTATGTGTAGTACTGCAATCTCAGGACAGATTTTGGATTCAGGACACAGTTGAACCCAGGTCTGGATATTGATAATGCAGCTTCTTTTCACAGGATGCTGTGATTTACCTGCCCTAGTCCTATGTGTAATAGAACTTAATGACAACATCAAGGAAATTGTGTTTTTGTTGCCATTTGTCTCTTTTCTCATATAAACTCTAGGCAATCTCCAGTTGTTTGCAATATGTGTCAAAGGGAAAGTCTGGGTGTTGGACACACATAGTAAACAATAGGAGACTGTCCATGACAGACATGTCTCACCCACTGGAAATGGTCTCTTTGGTTTGGTATCTAGCCATTCCTCAAAGCTCCAGTCGTGGACAGCAACCATTGACTTGTGAGCAGGCGCAAAGTCCTTATTTTATCTTTTTGATTTGCTTCAGACACCTTGAAGCTGTTCTCAAATTACCAATATGTAGATCTGGGTTTGATTCCCAGTCACAGTATCTATCTGTGTTCTTGGACAAGACGCTACATATGCATTGTCCCAGTCCACCCAGCTGTATAGGGGTACTTGGTTAGGGAAGTAACTTGGATTATTTTAGACTTTCATCCAGGACCAACAGTCCTCATGGCCTGTCTAGGACGTCCTTCCGTTTCTAACACATCAGATAGTACAGTATGCACAGTAGGGGGTTGTCCTTTATGTTAACAGATGCAACAACACTGATCCTGTGGTTTTCCACCTACCAGTTAACAGGATGTGCAGCACCAGAGTGACTATTATGACAACAGTGAGACAAACACCAGTTGTCACGATAATCCAGGTCACTTCTGAATAGGCCGATGACTGATCTGTGAACATCAAGTGAGCATGTTAAAGACAGGAGTTGACATGTGAGGAGATAACAATCTATCAACATTTTGAAGCCAATTACACGTACAAACGTTGGAATTCAAGTTGCAACACTAATGCCAGAATGCATGAAAGATATTTTCCTCACATCTCATTTCAAAAGATGTCTTAAGTTTTGAAGAAACCAAGGAAAGGAAAGTTGTTGGATAGAAACCGATGAGAATAGAGATACTCACTGCAGTGCAGGAGACAGTGAATGACTGTTGCACCGTATTTCACATCCAGTCTCTTCACCTGTTTGAAATGCGACAGTTCAAAATTCCTTAAAGTCATCTAACACACCTGCAGCGGTTCCATTTATGATATAAACTTACCTGGAAACAAGAGCCTGTTTTGCAAAGCCCCCATGTGAGGTTCAAGCCAACATGTTGATGTTTCTCCTGAAGAGCCAGAAAAAAATATATTACTGTCCACATTTTCTGTCACCATGATTGATTTCTGTACATTTTAATGGCATTTAACTACTTTGAAGATCAAAAACGGTGCAAGAATAAACACAGAGTGCAAAAAGCTTGTTTGGATCAAGTCAGGTGGCGAGTTCAAGTTAAGACAACAAAGCCACTGTATTCTACGACAGGTTGTGCGTGTATACGCTCACAGACCACTTTATTAGGTACACCTGTTCAACTACACATTAAAGCAACTATTTATTCAGGCAATCAGATGGAAGAAAGCCACTGCATTTAGGTATGTAGATGTGATCAAGAAGATCTACTCAAGTTCAAGCATCTGAATGAGAAGAAAATGATATGAGGGTGTCCAACCCAGTGCTAGTACTATTAGGAAAGTGTACCTAATCAAAGAGGACTGTCTAGCTTACTGAATGCATATCATGTCAACTCCTTTTGAGTTGTCATGGGTGCCTTGGTGGCTTCCCTTAATTGTCTCCATATCTTGCACAATCTACTCCAGACAGATTTACCACATTGCTTGTACTTTTTAATGATGATCATGGATACAAGCTGCAGAAATGAGGTTCCTCCTAAGGGAACAGGTTGATAAGTTAAAATATCTAGGAGGGACTGAGTGGAGTCATGGCTCTTTCACATCAAAAGAAGCCACCATGGTAAGGTTGCTAACTGGTTGCCTCTCTAGAGAGGTCTTCCAACTGGGAGGAGGACCAGCTGTCGTCGGAATTCCCTAGGATTCCCCAAGAAGAGTTAGAAGGCATGACAATTTGTTGACCAACTTCTCCACAGATAACGTTCTGGTGATATGGTACCTACCACGTATACAGTGTGAGTGACAGAAGACTGGCACTCGGGAGACTCTTCAGACTTCATACACAGCCCGACAGAAAAAGCTGCAGAGATCTTTGACAAAATTGTAACTTCTTCTTGATGACCGTGTCTTGTCGCCGTAGCCACCTCCCACGCTGCAAACGATAACACAGCAATCATTGTTTTAATGCCACATTACATAATGTCTGCTGTCACCTTAATATGGAATATTAATTACCACTAAGTATTTACCCAGTAGATTTATTGCCAAAGACTGACATCATTGCAGTCGTTAAATGTCACATACACATTACTTACAGTTGTGTCATATAACATGATGTGTGACAAACTGTGGTACCTTGGAATTTCCCATGAACAAAGGGGCATCTGATCCAAAACTGAGAGCCTACAGTAAACTAAAGGAGACATCAGAAAATGATTCAATAATCTTCCACCAAACACACCCTAAAACTCAGATAAATCACTCTGCAAGTTATAGTAACCTGCAAGTAACCACAACAATCATGCTTATGGTTTGCTGGGAATGGTTACCAATCACTGGTTAAATGGAAAACAGCATAATTTGGTTGGTTGGTTGGTTGGTTTTTGAGTTGGGGGAGCAATTTATGTAGGGTTTTGATTTGTAAATTCAACATCAACAAAGACTGCAAAGCATTTTTCCTTATTTAATTTACTTAATAGTAGTCACATTTTATGTCCCTACATAACAAAATATAATAATTATATAATGTCCTAATATATACATGCAACATTTGACAAAGAAAGCTCAGAAAAGCACTTTTACGAAACAAGAATGTTTGTTTATTCATATTTTATACCCCTATATGCATCATAAATATTCATTAAATATAAATTAATTATTCCCTATTATTTAAACATTCACTACAATGGGAAGAAATACATCAAATAGAACTTGCCTGAGCTCAAGATTATACATAAGGAATATTACAATAAATGCAAACCATATGTCAAGCTTACTGATCGTCTACCAGAGATATCAAGTAACGAAGTACAAATACTTCGTTACTGTACTTAAGTACACTTTTTAGGTATCTATACTTTACTTTTTTCAAGGTTACTTTATACTTTTACGAGGTCTATTAGATAATAAACCGACCCTTTTATTATTTTTTTTTAACTATATGGATTTGAATGACGTGCGATTACACCAATCATGCTTGAACCCTCGTGCGCATGCGTGAGTTTTTTCATGCGTGTCGGTGACGTGATTTCCCTGTGGGCATGCCTTGAGTGAGATGTGGTCCCGCCCTCTCGGCTGAATTCCTTTGTTTCACACGCTGCTCCAGACGGCGCGCGTTGCTTTATCAAAATTTTTTCTGGACCTGTTAGGAATATCCGAGTGGACACTATTCGAGAAATTAAGCTGGTTTTCGGTGAAAAGTTTAACGGCTGATGAGAGATTATGGGGTGTTTCTGTCGCTGTAAGGACTTCCCACAGAGCAGGACGTCGTGCAGCGCCTCCAGGCGCCGTCGTCGGCCTATTTCGACCTGAAAACATCCTAATTTAAGGCTTAATTCACCCAGGACGTCGTGAGAGAACAGAGAAGATTCAGAAGAGGCCGGCATGAGGACTTTATGCGGACATTCCACTGTTTAAGGACATTTTTTAATGAAAGACATGCGCGCAAATTCGCTGAGTCGTTTCCGTGACGACTCGGCATATCTGTGTGCGCCGCGACAGGAAAAACACCTCCGTGTTGAAAACCATTTGTAAAATTCAGGTGGCTTTTGATGGCTTTCAACAAGTGAGTAACTGAGAAATTGTTTAACAGCTTGGGCATGTTCCAACTTGCCCGTTAAGGTTTCCAACGGAGGTGTTTTTCCTGTCGCGACCCCCCGCGGTCGGGTCCGGCCCGACATGCGACTCTGCCCGCACGTTCTTTCATTACAAAATGTCCGTTAACAATGGAATGTCCAAATAAACTCCTCATGCCGACTTCTTCTGAAAGTTCTCTGTTCTCTGACGACTTCCTGGATCAACAGAGCCTGAAATGTGGAAGTTTTCAACTTGAAACGGCAAGACGCTGCCGCCTCGAAGCGCAGGGCGCCGTGGGCCGTCCTTACGGCAACACTACCAGACCAAAATCTCTCATCAGCCATTAAAATTTTTACCGAAAACCAGCTGAATTTATCGAATGGTGTCCACTCAGTTGTGCCTTACAGTTTTGAAAAAAATGTCGCGGCTCGTCTTTAGTCTTCTCAGGATGTCGTCGTTTAGATAACACAAACTAATTGCAAGTGATATGCTAGAAAATGACACAACACTTTAGAATAATTCAGCCTTAAGCAAGATAAAATGCACAGAGTTTTTAAGTTTATTTAAGCCTTCGACACAAAGCTTAGACAAACTGAGTCCTCTAGAGAGACTGAATATGACAACCGCGCTCGTCTATTTATTGGAGACCCGCGGGCATCGCTCCTCCTTCGACTTTTTTATTTATTTCATTCCCAAGACATGGTTTTCTATTGGAAGCGTCCTCTAGTGAACCCTAAGCAGGTGTTAGGCCATTATTTCAATGTGACAAATGCTCCCATTAAAACATGAAGGATTTACAACTGATTTTTTTAAAAGACCTTCAGCCACAGGTGCAGCTGGCCTGAGGCCCCCTCCGCACGTGGCCTCAGCCACACGTGCAGCTGGCCTGAGGCCCCCGCACGTGGCCTGCGGGAAAGCACCTAAAAGGCCTTGGAAAGCCCCTGACAGACTAAATGACTAATAGAGCCCTTTTTTTGGGTTGAACACCTGCTAGTTCAACCAGAGGACATACAGTTCGGATCAGGACACTTGATAGTTCATCACAGTTCAAATATGGACCTAAAAATTCTTCTACAGTCCCTCCTCTGGGACTCGAAAGAGTCCCATTACATCAACTATACTCTTGGGTTGTTTACTGACAAGACATCCTCATTTGTGCATTGCAATAAAAAAGAAAAACACATCACTCGAGTTACTGATAACTCTGGTGCGGATATGAATATCAGTGATACTTCACACGGTAAATATATTGCAGTGCAGGTGAACCTACATACTAAGGCACAAGGTGAGCAATTAGCTGGATTATATCAACACAAGGTGACATTCAAACATTGAGTTTTGGTGTAATTCAAGGCACTTAAAATGGCCACATAAAACAAGTTACATCAACCTCTTAATCATGGCAAAGTAAAGGCTTCACATTGACATCAGTGCAACCAATCATCTTCTGGCATCTATTGACTCACTCAACCAGAGGCTCCAACCCATTATACTTGGTTCTACATATTATTTTGTTAAAGCGTCACACATTTATTATTTAAATGCATCAAATAACCCCTACGTTACCACTATTTAGTCAACCAATCAAGAAACTATTCTAAGGTTAGCGCAGCTATGTCTAGTTAAATGATAAACACAATAAATGGTTTCCCTTCATGTCCGTCCTTAAGTCATTTGCCTTAGTCAATCATATAATGGTTTTCATTATAGGCCATTTCTCAACATTCTCCACTTTGTTTTTCTTCTTTTTCAGCTTGTTTTCTAATGCCCTTTTTGGCCAGACGCCAAATTTAGGCGATGCATGTCTCTTGAGGCATGCTATAATTTAAGAAAAAGGGGTCCCTATGGTGCATTTTTACTACTAAATCTACAAACACGCCGTGTAAGGGTCCCCTTTTTATAACTTTGCAATGTGATATCTATGTGTATGCATTTAGCTTTATCTGTGTTACGCAGATGATGGTAAGGACAGACGTTTACCCAACTTTCGTTACTAACATATATCCTTCTTTGTTTTTAGTTACACTCAGATTTCTGAAACCAGTCCGCAATTCAAACTCAAGAACCAAGATCATAGTCCGTGTTCAGTGCCATTACGTCAGTCCGCGCTCCTCAGCATTTACTCAGCATCTGAAGTTTTGGGAGAAGTTGGGGAACATGGGGAGGTTGGCCTTTCAGGGGTAGTGGGGGAAGGATCAGGAATTCTGGCTTTCAGACAGTCGTGCAGTTCTCTGATGGATCTTTCCAGCTCCTTGTGCTGCTTGGCCAGGTTGTACAGGGCCCCCAGAGAATTCTTGCCCACATTCAGGGTGGTGGTGGCCAGCCCTAGCTGTTCCCTTTCCATATGCTCCATCATGCAGGCTAGCATGTCCATACTAGACTGAAGACCACACAGTTGAGTATGGAGGCCCTCCTGAGCACAAGAGATGTTGGCATTGTCACGGTGTATCCTGAACAGGTATGCAGCTGTCTGACTTAGTTGTGGCATGATTTCCTCAAATAGCTCATGGGGAATGTGATTTGTGAGGGGCAGGAGCTGCTCCAAGGTTTTTGGAACAGACTCTTGTGGAAGACGAAGCTCTCGAACCAAGATTGCCATGTCCTGTGGGGTGACCATGACCAGATTAAGGTTGTGCAGTCCAGGGGACAGGAAGTACAAGGGGGAAGGCATTTCGTGTGTGGGGGGAGTATTGTTGATGTCGCACAGGCAAGTGGTTGGGACACTCTGGGCATTTAGTAGCCTGTACAAAGCTCCCCTCTGTCCTGGTGGGTGAGTTCGGCTAAGGTCTACCCCTGCTGATCCTCCTCCAGAGGTACTGGGCTGATCAGAATATCTCTCCTGCCTTGGGGGTGGAAAGCTGGGGACAGGTCCTAGCAGTGAATTGGGTCTAGGATGCACTCGGGCGGTTGCTGCATATGGCCGACCTTGGCTGCCTCCCCTGGAGGGTATCGTTGCCCCTGGCACATGTGACTGTCTCCATGGCATCTGCGGAAGGGGTGTGTTCCTGAGTCCAAAGGGTCCTTCAGGTGATGGTGGAGTCCTCGGGCCGACTCTTGCTGCAGGCAGATTCTGTGAAGCCGTCATCGCCAGGTGCTGGAACGATGAAGATCCTTCTGTTGCCAACTGGTTTAGCTGCTGGATGGAAGGCGGCTGTGGCGACCAATCATGTCTCGACCATCCCTCCTGCATATCCTCTTCTCCAAACAGTTCTGAGAGTCCAATCAGACTTGATAGAGGCAGATCAGGCATAGGTCCCTGATCAGGGGAGTCTGGTCTCTCAGCCATACTCCTGTGTCCTAGTAATATACATATACGTTCATTATTACAGCTCCATGTCATTCTTTCAGATATTGTCTATCCTATCCCTCATTTTTGTGGGTGCATGTGTGTGAATGTAAATGTGCGTGCATGTCTTCTTCCTCGTCTACAATATCACCAAGCACGGTCCATCCCAGTCCTCCCTATCTGGGGTGTACGCCACAATATTAGGGAGCTGGGGGCTGTCGGGGAGGATAATTGGTATTTCATCCATTTCCATATATTCTGGTTCTCTGTCTGTTTCGTTTGTGCTTTCTTCTAGGGCTCGGATGGCTAGCAGTGGGAGCTGTCCTACTGTGGATGAAATCAATTTATTGACCAGAAATTTTATCAAGGGAATACCACAACATATTACCAGCAAGACCGCCACCCCTGTTAGTGCCAAGATTACACCTATCTGGTACAACCAGTCTTTCCATGATATCCACCCTCTCCTTAGAGTCCCAAACAGTGAAAACAGTGGGCCAATATTCATTCCATTCCCTACAATGTATCCAGAATCGTCAGTTTCATTTCTCCCTCCTATGGAGTTACTTAACAGTTCCTGTTGCATCTCCTCAAGTGTGATTAAGAGCTCTGTCAAATTTCCGTCTTCCCCTGTACGCATGGGAATAGCTGTGCAACATTCGGTGGCTTTGATCATAATACAAACTCCTTGTTCATCAGCCATCATCATCTCAATAGCTAATCTATTTTGCATTGTCATTAGCGAGGTGGCGTGCAGTTGTTCGGTTAAGGCTCCTACTGCTGCCAATGTCCAGTTCAGGTATCTTTGTTGATTATACCACAAGTAATTAATCCACTGCACCTCCTGGAACCTAGAACGGATTTTTGGAGTAACCCCGAACAGAGCCAATGCCCATCCCCATTTATCCGCATCTTCATCTGCTTTAACTCTGCTACTGTCTATGGCTTCTAACTGTCGGGGTATCCCTTCTGGTATCCCGTTTCTTACTGTGATGTTGTAGTCTGTTTTAAACGTCATTATTCCTCTTTTCTTACGAAGTTTCTGTGGCATGGGTTGTATTGAATTTGGCATTTCAATTACTGTTATAGCTCCTGTGAGCATCACAGGAGCACAAAGGCCCTTCCAATTAGGGGACAGCGATGACAGGAGTTTCCTTCTTTGTCCGCATATCCAAAAGATGTCAGCTAAGGGTACCGTTCCCTTAGCTAAATTTGGAGTAGATACCCATGAAGCATGGGTGAGATTCAGTCCAATTACCGACCCCCCTGTGGCCGGTACTATTTGTTCACACTGTATGCCTGCTGCTGGCAGGGTGTGACAGACGGTAATGTTCCATGCTGTTTTGGCCGGTTTGTATTCTTGCTGCTTTTGCATACACTGTATGTGGTGTTTTGGCTGGGTCGTCCCTACCTGCCAATCGCTTATGTATTGTGCTACTAAGCCTTTAGCTATACAGAATGGGTGTATCATCCCTTTCTCTATTTTAATCATAGGTGGAACGGTTCCTTCTGTACTTAGGGGCACTGGACAAAGTTTACTGTCGGCAGCATATTTTTCATCACCTACTGCCATTTTCATAATACATTGTGTATAGCATTCTGCTTGGTCTGAGTTATGTTGGGGACTCCTATAACAGTTGTTGATATCAGGTAGGGGTTTAGCCTGAGGTATCACACCTTTCCGGTGACAGGCTATGCAAGGCTTTTCACTGATCTGCCTAGCCGAAAATTTCAACCATTGGTAAAATAAATTGGTCTTCAACCCTTGTGTGCGGGCTAGGTCTGTACTGGGATCCCATCTCCCTAAGTGACTGCTTGTTTCTAGGCTTCTAATTGTCCTCTTTTTCCTTGGTTTGATTTTTACCCATTTTGTGGCTTCATGTACTGTAACAGTTACGTCTTGCTTGGTTTCCCTGCATCCTCTTTTATCACAAATTACCTCTATGTTGAGTGTTCCCTCCTCTTCACATTTGATGCTAATGGCTTCGCCTAATATGTAATCCCCCAGCTTTCCCTGTATTCCTATGTTCTTGTAGGCTTTTGATTTAATGTATACCAAATTATATGTTTTTCCTGTGTTTAGAATGCCTTGTTTAGCTGCTATTGCGGCCATGGCCACGGCACAGTCCGTTGTATGTTTTGGATGTCTATTTTCTCCCATACTGACCACCAGTAGTATTGTCAATCCCTTGAATAATTCCTTAATCATTGCTCTGATGACTGTTGAGATGTGCTACTAGATGTGCTACTAAGTGAGCCGTCACTAGATGAGCTGTCACTAGGGATGTGTGGTGTATCTGTGCTTTGTCTGGGTTGTACTTCCTGCGGTTCTTCTGTCGGTAAATCTACTGAGTTGCTGTCCGAGTCTGATGTCTCCTGTGGCCTGTCTATCTGTCGGTCTGTATTTCTGTCTGTCTGTTGGCCTACGTGTCCAGTTGTCTCTGAGTCTGCATCTGAGTCTGTCGCTGCTCTATCTGGCAGGGATCCACTACTCTCTGAAGCTGTGCGTCGTCTTTGTTCAATCAGTCTCTGTGAGCGCCTTGGCCGGTGTTCGCCTGGCTGCAGGGAGGCGTGGCCTTCCCTCGGTGCTTCTTCTGGCTGCAGGGAGGCGTGGCCGTCCCTCGGTGCTGCTGTAGGGTCTCTGGCTTCTCCTGCTTCCCCCCTTGGCCCGGCGGCTCTGCCAAGACGAGCTTGCCGAGGCCGCAGGGGCGCTGGGCCACCAACCCTACAGCAGTGGTTTAAATGAAACCAAGTGTCCTTACCGTCTACTTTGACTGCTGTACGTGAGGCAAGAATAACTTTAAAAGGACCTTCTCGGCGGGGCCTGTCCCACTTCTTTTTGAACACCTTGACGTAAACCAGATCACCAGGCTGGATGCTCTGATTTTCGAGTGGAATCTCTGCTTCTCTGTCTTCTGTAGCACCTTTGACCTGCAAAAAGATAGTTTTGTGTATTTGGGTTAACTGTCTCAGATAATTATGCCATTCGTCTTGTAGCTGCTCCAGCGATGGTCCTTCGTAGGGTCCTCTCAGGTATGGAATAGGCATCGGCCGACCTGTAAGAGCTTCAAATGGTGTCAAATGGGTTAGTCGGTTAGTTTGTGAGCGCATTGACAATAAAGCAAGCGGCAACGCATCCAGCCAGGTTAGTTTGCCATTGCTGTCTGCTATGATTTTTGCTAGTTTGTTCTTTAAAATGCCATTAGCCCGTTCCACCGCCCCATTTGATTGGGGGTGATAAACACACCCAAACTTCTGTTTGATACCCAATTGTTTGAATGTTTCTTGTGTAACCTTGGCTACAAAAGCCCTACCGTTGTCAGATGAGATAGTATCTGGAATGCCAAATCTTGGAAAGACATCTCGGCACAAGAATTTGGCTACCGTTTTATGGTCTTGATTTGCAGAGGCTACTGCCTCAATCCATCAGCTGAATCTGCATATCACTACCAAAACATATCTCATTCGTTTAACTCGATTTTCAGCTCCCATGTCTATGAAATCCATCATAAGATGTCTGAATGGCCCATCAGGGACCGGAATGTGGGCTAAAGGGGCTGTGAATGATTTCCGGACATTGTACTGTGCACATACCTCACACTCATTCAACAAACGGTCCACTGTTGCTGCCATATATGGTGACCACCAGACAGCTTTTAGTTTGTTCATAATTTGGACTCGCGAACAATGATCGGGTCCGTGGGCCCAAATGATTGCATGTCGTAATAAATTGGTGGGTAACACAAAATGTCCATGACTACTGCGCCACAGCTTGTCCGCTGGCCCCTGACTGCGTGTCTCAATAGCGCCTCGTTTAACCCACATTCGTTTTTCTTCTCCACTGGCCCTACTTTGAGCCACTATCAGTGCGTCAAGTGAAACCAGTGGGGCACAATCTTGGATGGTTAGCAGGGGAAACATATTTTCTCCTTGTGCTCCTTTGCGCGCTGCGTCATCTGCTAGGTTGTTACCTTGAGCTATGATGTTATTATTCTTTTGATGACCTGCACATTTAATGATGGCTACCTCAGACGGTAATTGGAGAGCTTGTAACAGTTGGGAAATCGCTTCTCCATGAGTGACAGGGGTGCCATCTGCTCTCAGGAATCCCCTTTGTTTCCAAATGTTTGCATGTACATGACATACGCCATAAGCGTAGGCTGAGTCTGTGTAGATATTAACACGTTGATCTTTAGCTATCTGGCAAGCCATAGTTAAGGCTTTGATTTCTGCCAGTTGGGCTGAACAAGGCTGATCAATTCCTTGGGACTCCAGTAATTCAAAGGTCTCGCCATCCGTGTTTAGTTTAACAATCCCCATACCCGCATGCAATCCCGCGGCATCCCGAAAGCATGAGCCATCCACGAACAGGGTTAGATCTGCATCTATGGCGTGATTATACAAATGTTCTCTGGCTCTCAAAAATTTCTCTGTCTCTGCCACACAGTTATGTGGAGTACCATCTAACGGTGTGGTCAATTTGGTGGCGGGATTCACCGTGTGACAACGTTGTATTGTTATTTCTGGAGCGGACAACACAACTTCATATCCAGTGCGTCTAGCTTGTGTTAAGACAAAACGTTGACTGGTTAGCAGGGCATGTAACTGATGCGACGTGTACAACGTTACTGCATGTCCCATGATTATGGATGATGCTTTTTGAAATGCAAAGGCAGCTGCTGCTAGACCCTGATAGCATGGTGGCAATCCTGTTTCAATGTTGTCAAGCTTTGTACTATAATAGGCCAATGGTTGTTTTCCTTCATTTGTTTCCTGCATTAGTACAGCACAAGCATATCCAGTTTTTTCAGTAACATACAAATGGAAAGGTTTCCCATAATCTGGGTTACCTAACGCGGGAGCAGATTGCATGTCTGTTTTTAGGGCCTCAAAAGCTCCCGTTGCCTGATCTGTCCAGACGAGGAGAGCTGCATTGCTTGTTTGCCCCACTGCTCTAATCATGGCACGCAAAGGTGCAGTTTTTATAGCATAATCACAAATCCACGGCCGACTGTACCCTGCCATCCCAAGGAATGAAAGCATCTGTCCCACTGTTTGGGGTTTGGGAGCCTTGATTATAGCCTCCACTTGGCTTGGGGCTATACATCGCGTGGTCCCACACAACTGTCTTCCCAAGTATTCTACTTGTTGTTTGCAGAACTGCAATTTGTCCTTACTTACTTTATGACCTCCATCTGCCAATGCATGCAATACAATTAATGAATCTTTTTCACACTGTTCTTGAGTCTCTGATGCAATAAGGAGATCATCCATATATTGCACCAATGTACTGGGTATATCAAGGTGTTGTAAATCTTCAGCCAGGACTTTGTTAAAGATGGCTGGGGACAGGTTCAGTCCCTGAGGTAGCCGTGTATACGTTAGCTGTTGTCCCAGAAATGTGAATGCAAACAAATGTTGTGAGTCTGGGTGCACAGGCACACTGAAATAGGCTGAACACAGATCGATTACCGTGTACCATTTTGCTCCAGCAGGGATGCTTGATAGTATAGTATGCGGATCAGGTACTATAGGTGCATCCATTTCTATTATTGCATTGATAGGACGCAGATCATGTACCAGCCGATACTCTTTGGTATTGTTTTTAGGGATAGGGTAGATAGGAGTATTGCATGGGCTTGCAGTTTTTATTAAAACTCCAGCTGCCATTAGTCCCTTAATTACTGGTTTTATGCCTTCAATAGGCTGAGGTTTTAATGGATACTGCCTTTGGTGAGGCAGTTTTGCTCCCGGTTTCACTTTTATTTTTACTGGTAAGGCTGTTTTTACTAGTCCTACATCCGTTTTGCTTTTGGACCACACCACTGGTGGTATTTGCTCTAACAATTTCTCTTGTTGGGCCGATAACACCATCTGTCCCTCTGGTCTAGGATTGAGCTCCACTTTTTGAGCTATAGCCTCATCATTTACTTTTAAATTAATTCGTATAAACTGCTGGTCTTTTGACAGATGTACTTGTGGACTTTCCATGTTTTGCCATTCTTCAACTTCTGAGGCTGTCTTTACCATTGGACCTAGGTCATGGGATTCGTACTTTTCTGAGACTAAAAGGGTCACATGAGGTGTGGCATTCGGCACTTGATACCATTGTTGTTCAGCTGAAGTTAGCTTGACAGAAGCTGCGGCCCCTTGGGGGCCTAAATAAATTTCTGTGGTGGTTATGTGAAACAGCCGTTGATTCATCAATACATCCCAGCAGCATGCATAGTCAGTTTGTTCTTGTTTGGCATCGAACATCAGGGTGACATGTAAAGGTAAACTAGGTGTATATACTGCTTCATAGTGTTGTTCGGCCCAGGGCTTCCATTTTTCCCATTGCAGTTGAAGATTTGAATTTTCTGGTTGTAACTTCAGCCAGTATACCATGGGTTGCACAGGTCGGACCTTGTTTTCCATGTCCATAAGCACCATAATGTTGGCGAGTGCTTCGTCAGGAAAGTGTATTTGCAGTCCTTGGTGGGTACACACTATCTGGGTTTGTAGCTTACATAAAATGTCTCTTCCCAGCAAATTCACAGGTGTATTTTGTGAGTATAACAGGGGTGCTTCAATTGTTTTTCCTGCAATCGTTACAGGAAGTGGGCGTGTAAAAGGTATTATTTGAGTCTTCCCAGAGAAGCCGATGGTCTTAATTACAGACCCAGAGAGGGGGAGATGAGCGCCCATTTTCCCTATGCAAGAGTATGTTGCCCCTGTATCCACCATGAAAGGGAAATCTCTGTTTTGTATATTAACAGTGACGGTAGGCTCTTCCTTAGGTATCATCGAAATAGCCAATGCCACCGTTTCCCCCTCTGTCTTCTGTAGGCCCCCCTATTGCCAATAGGCAGAGGGTCCAACCCAAGGTCGGGCCGGACAATTTCTCATTCGATGTCCAGGTTGTCCACAGCTCCAACACTCATTAGAGGGTTGATCCCCTATTGGGGGTGTTGGTCCCATAGGCGGTCCCGCTTGACTGTTCCTGGGAGCTGAGTTTTGGAATCTGCTTCCAAATGAAGGTTGGCGAGATCCTCTTCGCCACCCTCCTCTTTGACCTTGAAAGTTCCGTGACTCTCCTCTCCACCCATGACTGTAGGTGGGTCCATTTCCGGGTGTGCCAGTGCTATGGTAGTGATAGTGATGCTCCACTGGTGCTGAGACTTCTCCTGCAGCAGTGCTCCCTGCTGCTCCTTGGGGGCTCTGTGTGGCTGTTACCACAGGTGCCTGTAAGGTGGCAGCAGTGTTTGCCGTAGGGCCTGTGCTTGCCGACTCAGAAGGAACAGGGGTCATCATTGGTGCCTGGGTCTTTGTTTTTTCTTTCTTGACTTTGGTTAGCTCTCCCAACTGCATCTGCACCAATTTTTTCGTCAGGGATTTTGCTGCATCTTCTTCTTTTTGTTTTTCTTTCTTGTAGATTTCAAGATGGTGACAAATATGCTCAGAGTATAAAGCCCAATTCATTTTTGATAGTCCCACAACTCCATCTAGGGCTTTCTGAACCTCATCTGGTAGAGCCTTTTTTACAGTTATTTTAAACAGGATTTCAGTTGCTGGAGAATGGTTCCATGCATTTCTTGTTTCCTCCGCCCATCTCTTCTGGAATCGGTGCAGGAACTTCTTTGGGCACTCTTCAGGTGTCCACTCCTCATCATCCAATTTAGAGGGATCCAAGACCTCAGGGTACTTTCTTCTCAGTCCTTCCCACATGGAGTTTCTATAGCGATTAAAGGGGACTTCATCATGTTGATTTGTGCCCATCATTTGTGTTAGTCCAACCTTTCCTGCTAATTCTTCAGTGTCATGTTTTCCCATGACATGCATTAGCAAGGCTTTTATGTCACCTAAAGACAAGGTTACCCCTGCAGTGCCTTCTTCTAAGGCAGTTATCCATCTCCCAGCTCCTTGGGTGATGTCTGGCAGTCTGTTGGCCAGCCCCACCATGTCTGTCCAGCTCCATGGGGTATACACATGATGACCATTTCTAACCACCAATGGGCATATGAGGTCTTCGTCCTCCTCTTCTTCTGTGCGGACTCTATACTGTCTTCCAGATCGAGTGCGACTGACTGGTTCCAGGCAGTCCATCCAGTCGGTTATATTCTGTTCTAAAGCCGCTATGTCTTTGGCTACACATTGTTGTCTTTGCCTGAGTCGGGCCTCTTTTGCAGTCTCAATGATGATCTCACCAGAAATTTTTCGGGTGGGTGGCTGTATAATGTGATTCCCTTGATTGGGCGTCGATTGTTGTAATATTCTTCTTTCCTCGGCGTCCCTATGTCTTTGTATTCTTTCCTTCGCTAGCCGAAGTTGCTCTGCTAGTTCTTCATTATCTCTTCTGGCCAGATCCAGTGTGTCACAGAAGCTCTTGTGCCACTCTTCGGAGCCTCTATAGCCTGTGAAGGTCCAGTCGGCTGACTTATGGTGGGAGGGGACGGTTTTCAGTGGACCTCGATGTGCAGGCGGAGCCTTCAGGTCTCTCTCTTTATCCTCGTCTGCCTCCGTGTCACTGTTATTTGTGGCCCCCCCCTGCTGGTCGTGGTGTGCGACCACTTACTTTCGGACTTGGAGACCTTGTATGATCCATTTGACAGACTGAGGACCTGTCTCCTTGTGGCTCTCGAGCTTTTAGTGTCAGTGTGAATTTGCCCTCCACATCCATGCCTTGGTCCTCTTCACGAGTTCCTAATACAAATTGTCCAGCTGTCCTTCCCATATCATGACGTTTATATGGGGGTGGCTCTGCTTCCCAGCTCGGTGCACTGGCTTTAGTCTCTTTGGATCTTTCCTCTGTCATTTTTTCTCTTTTCTGCTGTAGCCTCTGTGCTTCCTGCTTGAACAAGGCCAAAACTTCTTTTTCTTCAGTGCGTTTTTTGTTGTTTTTTACGTTCTTCTGCTGATCTTTAATTTATTTTTTCTGTATTTCTACCGCAACTGCTTCACACATCACCGGATCAAATGATCCCACCAAAGGCCATTGCCTGCCCCCATGTGACCTTTTGTGCCACTTTCTCATACATTGGTTGGCCTTAGTGCGTTTTCCTGGATATTTTCTTAGTACTAAGTCTAGCGGGGTACTTTCCCGACCTTGACCTTGAGAGTTACCCATGTAACCCTGACAAACGCTATGTGAGGTGTTTCTATGGTGTTCTGGTAGTCCCTCAGGGGCTGTCCTGATCCAGACCAATAACTTGCTGGCTGTAACACCTGTTTTGTATTTTAAACCCTTAAAAGGATTAAATTTCCAACTGCTATGCCCGTCTTCTTTTTCTTTAACTAAATATGAAAATTTACCTGTTTCCCACCGAACCTTCCTTGGGACCACAGTCAGAGTCAACCTAGGAAACAGTTCTTCACCTGGATCGGTTGGTAGTGTTACTAAATGATTTAATGGTATGCTAAGTTCTTTATTAGGGTCAGCACAAAGCAGCTCCAGCCACGGGGTTAAACCCTGATGCCACAGACGTCTTATCAGCAGCTCCCAATTAATTAGAGGGAATTGTTCTTTCTTTTGCTTCAGATTGATTACCTTAGTAATCTGCCATAATTTCTGATTGATCTCTTGTTCGTCCTGCCAATGTTCTGCTCCTACCCTGTCAAAATAGGTCCTTTCCAGCCAAAAATGTGTCCTGATTCCCTGGGTTTCGATGTCTCCGTCAGTCAAGTAATGTTCTGGGAGTATTATTTCATCATCACTTAAGTCTCCCATCAATGACTGTCCCAAGCATTGATCAGTCTGTCAGCTTTTTCACTATAATCTAAGCTTTATCTCTTTTGATTTATAACCAACTTTATTTATTTAATCCTCTTACAACCCTAACACCTCCTAATGTCTTTGCTCCCGACTTTCTATTTCCCTTCTAATTTAATTTTTTTTTTTTTTTTCTTTAACTTTCTGCTTCTCGTCTTTTTCTGCTATGTTTGTTTATTAGTTTTCTCTCTTTGAAATAATATCTACCTTCTCTGTATTTACATAGCACTCTTCTCCTGTCTTTTTCTTCACTGTCTGTTTCACACTTTCCTCTCTGCCTGTCATGCACCTCCCAAGTCCTCCTGTTGGGTCTAAATACCTCCCCCTCGTACTCTTTCACATTAATCTTGTATGTCAGCCAGCCTGCAAGTTCTCACAGCTTTACACAGATTACTCTCCACTCTCCCACACACCAATCTTCAAAAGCTTTATACACAAAAATTATTAAAAACAACTTTCTATATATCTCTATCTAGACTTCTGCCACTTTTCACTCCGCGGCTTTAAACAACCTTTTTATTCACTTAACACCAATGTGTTCTGTTTAAGCATGTATCTCTTCTTCACGTTAGACAGCTTCTCCGGCGCTGTCAGCAACTTCATATATTACTTTTTTTCAAGCCCTCTTTGAGCGTACAATATTTCATTTACTTCTACGCCTTACCGCACCTCGCGTGCGTATCCTGTGCTTAATATATTATTTTCCACCAGCTCCTTTCTGAGCATACAATATTTCATTTACTTCTACGCCTTACCGCGCCTCGCGTGCGTATCCTGTGCTTAATATATTATTTTCACAAGCTCCTTTCTGAGCATACAATATTTCATTTATTTCTACGCCTTACCGCGCCTCGCGTGCGTATCCTGTGCCTTTCTGCACTTTCTTCTGCCTTTTTTTTTTTTTTTCACTTACTGAGCTCCTCGTGAGCTTAATGTGCCTTTGCACTGAAAATATTCTCTTTTTCTTTTCTTATAAAAAACTCATATTACTGTGTACTTAATTACTTATTCTTCTCCCACGCCCCACAAGCGTGTATTTGGTGCCTTACTGCACTATTTTCTGCTTCATTAATTCTCATGTGTTCTGCACTAACTCTCTATTTATTTTATTATTTTTTTATAGTTTTTCTCTTTTCTTAAAAAATGACGTCCTTTATTGAGCTCTTTTACTTACTGTCAGCTGTGCTTCTTTGCACTTTTCTCTTTAAATCTCTTTATCACGTACGGTATTTCTACTGCGCCCCCTCAGGCGCTTATCTTGTGCTTTCTCTGCACGTATTCTCTTGTTAAACTCTTTTTTCTCACTTATTTCACTTCAGTCTCTGTTAAACTCTTTAAATAACCTTGTATTACCTTGTATCTATTTGTCAGTATACTCCCCTAAATTAACCCCTACAGCGCATGCTATCAGCCGGCACGTTAGTAACGAATTTCAACACCAATTATTCCCCAAGCATCCAGGTTAGTTCTCCACGCACTCTTTCCGCACCAGAGTTCATGAACATTCCTGACCTTTCACTCACATAGACATTCTTTTTCCCGGGAACACACACACCTTCTGAGCATTTTATCTACAAGGCCTGATAATTTTCAATCTTATCTTTTTTTAGTCTCTTATCAATTTTCTTAGTCCAGGTTCTTTTGGGTAAGAGGCAATTAAAAAATATCACCTGTCAACTTGGGCGGAAATCCCGACTCACTCCTCCAGATCGTGCAGAAGTTATAAAAGGTTTCTGCTTACCTTTTAGTCGTGATCACTGTTATTTACGGTCTGGAGGGATGAGCTGGACTGCCCCAGGCTGCCGGAATGCCCCTGGACCCTCCTGAAGCTGGCTCGCCAAGTTCTGTCGCGGCTCGTCTTTAGTCTTCTCAGGATGTCGTCTTTTAGATAACACAAACTAATTGCAAGTGATATGCTAGAAAATGACACAACACTTTAGAATAATTCAGCCTTAAGCAAGATAAAATGCACAGAGTTTTTAAGTTTATTTAAGCCTTCGACACAAAGCTTAGACAAACTGAGTCCTCTAGAGAGACTGAATATGACAACCGCGCTCGTCTATTTATTGGAGACCCGCGGGCATCGCTCCTCCTTCGACTTTTTTATTTATTTCATTCCCAAGACATGGTTTTCTATTGGAAGCGTCCTCTAGTGAACCCTAAGCAGGTGTTAGGCCATTATTTCAATGTGACAAATGCTCCCATTAAAACATGAAGGATTTACAACTGATTTTTTTAAAAGACCTTCAGCCACAGGTGCAGCTGGCCTGAGGCCCCCTCCGCACGTGGCCTCAGCCACACGTGCAGCTGGCCTGAGGCCCCCGCACGTGGCCTGCGGGAAAGCACCTAAAAGGCCTTGGAAAGCCCCTGACAGACTAAATGACTAATAGAGCCCTTTTTTTTGGGTTGAACACCTGCTAGTTCAACCAGAGGACATACAGTTCGGATCAGGACACTTGATAGTTCATCACAGTTCAAATATGGACCTAAAAATTCTTCTACAAAAATTTGATCAAACAAAGCAGCAGTCTCTGAGCCATTCCTAAACAATGAAAAAATCGACGAGAGGGTGGGCCACTCCTCACTCAAAGACTGCCCACAGGCGAATGACGTAACCGACAGGCGTGAAAAAACTCTCGCATGCCCACGAGGGTTCAAGCATGTCTGATGTAATCACACGTGATTCAAATCCATATGGTTTTTGAAAAAAATAATAAGGTCTGTTACTTTTCTAATAGACCTCGTATACTTTAAGTAGGTTTTGGAGCACATACCTTTTCACTTTTACTTGAGTAAAGAGGTCAAGTTGATACTTCAACTTTTACCAGTGTTTTTAAACTGCAGTATCTATACTTCTACTTAAGTAACAAATGTGTGTACTTTTGACACCACTGTCGTCTACAGTGAAAGTGTGACAGAGCTGAATGGGGATTGATCATTACCTTTATGCACAGTTGAGGGTGTGGGTCCACCTTAGCAAATGTTACCTGAAAATTAAATAATGGCATTAGAACTTGAATAAACTTACACATAACAACTTGGACATGTGTAAATATTTAGTTTAAGTGGCTGTGAACACAGTTCTGTCTTTGTGGGATTATGTTTTTTAGGTCAGCGGGATTCACCTTTCAAACAGGCGAGTCTCGGCTACTTTCATGTTTACGGAGACTTCCCTTACGTAATGAAACGTCAGCAGTTTAAGATGCTATAAATATCACTGTTCTATCATCTCAGTTTCCATAAGGGTTTCCCCTCGCTTATGTAAACAGCATCTTTATTGGTTTATCTGTCTTGACTGAGTTAACATCATAACTCAGTATTTTTATGTGCTACCTGGTTAGAAAAATGGGGTCATGTTCTATGACTTGTGAACAAGCTAAAAGTGTGTTCATGTTGCTCTGCACAAATCTTTACTGCGCCAGAACTGTTGCTAATCTGCCTGGCTTCCACTGCTAAACACTAGCATTATATGCACATTATTTGGACTTTATTTTTATTGTGAAAGGGGCAGCTGCATTTTAAAGTGGATATTTCCCCATATAGTTTCTATTTTTAAAACTTTGGTCTCAACAATATGTAGATATATTGGGTGTATGACTAGGAATGAGTGATTTGGTTTTGGATAGGATCAGTCAACCAAGTCAAATTTACAGCACCATGCCAATATATAGGAAAACAGCTAATTTCATGGAAATTAGATCAGACATTTTATTGTTAGTGGAATGACTGTGTAATGCCTGGGTAAGATTCTACAGGCCTGATAACGTTTCCTTTTCTTCTCTACCACACAGCACGTGCGGTCAAAGTTCAACAAATTCGGACTTTCACCGTGGTGTGCTCTGTAGTATGCCTTACTTTGCGCTGCAAAAGACTTTCGCAAAGCGCCACACACGCAATAAAGAAGGCAACTAGCACAAAATATGCAAGTTTGTAATGTGTCAAAACAGCTTAAGAGATCAGTTTTGGGCAGTTACAAAATAACCTCTTTTTGTGCCTTTTGTTAGCCTCACCTCAGAGTGGAATGAGGTTATTGTGATCACCATGTCTATTAGTACAGCAGATAAGTGTAAGAATCATTAAGTTGATGACACAAGCACCAAATTTGGAATAAATACTTCCGAGAAGTCCTGTTTTTCAAAAAAGCCATTAGCGACATTCATTTTTTCATTTGGGGGGGTTATAATGTTGACCCAGCGTTGAGTGTGGAGGAGTGGTTGGGGCCAAGTCTCAGTCTCTGAGAGACCTCCACACGCACACTCAGCCCTGGCTTCCCTCAAGGCTGCGTTCTGAGCCCTCTACTGTACACCTACAAGTGCTCTCCAACACATCCAACCAACTGCATTACAAAATAATATGCAGATGATACCACAGTTTTTGGACTCATGTGCGATGGGGATGAAACAGCGTAGGGCCGAGGTGGAGGAACGGTCGTTTTGGTGCTCAAAGAACAGCCTGACCCTGAATTGTTCATAAGACAAAAAAAAACTCATCATGGACTTCAGTAAGAACAGACAGGGCCACCACCTCCTCCCCTTATAAATGGAGAACAGGTGGAAACTATTCTCCATTTTTGTGTTCTTCAACTTCACCAAACCACCAAACTGTTCTCCAACCACCTTCAGGTTTCTGGGCATCCACATCTCCACAGACCACACCTGGACCTCCAACATCAGGGCTCTGGTTAAGAAGGCTCAGCAGCAACTACACGTCCTGCATGTCTTCAGGAAGAACAACCTGGACGTGAAGCCACTGCTGGCCTTCTATCACTCCTCGGTGGAGAACACACTGACATACTGCCTGGATGTGTGGTACACTGGCTCTACAGCCAAAAACAGATAGGTAGTGCAGAGGGTCGCTGTCCCAAAAGTTTATCAGCTGCCCTCTGCCCAGCCTGGAAAACATCACCTCAACCTGCTGCCATAGGAAAACTAAGGCCATCACAGGAGACCCCTCACACCCTGCCTACCCCCGTTTGACCTGTTGATCTCTGGGAGACGACACTACAGGTCAACAAAGTCCCACACCAGTAGGCTGACAAATGGCTTCTTCCCCTGGGACATACGTATTGCTCATCACCCCCCCCCCCCCCCCCCAAGTGCTTCACAATCACTGCCCTAAATGTTTACAGTCACATTTTAAACTGCACTTTATTCATATATTTTCACATACCTCCTTTTTTTCCACTACTCCATAGTTTACAGTGTGTGTATATATACACTCAACAAAAATATAAACGCAACACTTTTGGTTTTGCTCCCATTTTGTATGAGATGAACTCAAAGATCTAAAACTTTTTCCACATACACAATATCACCATTTTCCTCAAATATTGTTCACAAACCAGTCGAAATCTGTGATAGTGAGCACTTCTCCTTTGCTGAGATAATCCATCCCACCTCACAGGTGTGCCATATCAAGATGCTGTTAGACACCATGATTAGTGCACAGGTGTGCCTTAGACTGCCCACAATAAAAGGCCACTCTGAAAGGTGCAGTTTTATCACACAGCACAATGCCACAGATGTCGCAAGATTTGAGGGAGCGTGCAATTGGCATGCTGACAGCAGGAATGTCAACCAGAGCTGTTGCTCATGTATTGAATGTTCATTTCTCTACCATAAGCCATCTCCAAAGGCATTTCAGAGAATTTGGCAGTACATCCAACCAGCCTCACAACCGCAGACCACGTGTAACCACACCAGCCCAGGACCTCCACATCCAGCATGTTCACCTCCAAGATCGTCTGAGACCAGCCACTCGGACAGCTGCTGAAACAATCGGTTTGCATAACCAAAGAATTTCTGCACAAACTGTCAGAAACCGTATCAGGGAAGCTCATCTGCATGCTCGTCGTCCTCATCGGGGTCTCGACCTGACTCCAGTTCGTCGTCGTAACCGACTTGAGTGGGCAAATGCTCACATTCGCTGGCGTTTGGCACGTTGGAGAGGTGTTCTCTTCACAGATGATGCGAAGGAGATGTGTTGCACTGCATGAGGCATATGGTGGTCACACCAGATACTGACTGGTATCCCCCCCCCCCCCCCAATAAAACAAAACTGCACCTTTCAGAGTGGCCTTTTATTGTGGGCAGTCTAAGGCACACCTGTGCACTAATCATGGTGTCTAATCAGCATCTTGGTATGGCACACCTGTGAGGTGGGATGGATTATCTCAGCAAAGGAGAAGTGCTCATTATCACAGATTTCGACTGGTTTGTGAACAATATTTGAGGGAAATGGTGATATTGTGTATGTGGAAAAAGTTTTAGATCTTTGAGTTCATCTCATACAAAATGGGAGCAAAACCAAAAGTGTTGCGTTTATATTTTTGTTGAGTATATATATATAGTAAAGTCCCTTCGGCTGCTCCCTTGTTTGCACTCGGGGTTGCCACAGCAAATCCAAGGTGGATCTGCATGTTGAACTGGCACAGGTTTTACGCCGATGGCCTTCCTGACGCAACTCCACATTACATGGAGAAATGTGGCAGGGGTGGGATTTGAACCCAGAGCCTTCTGAACTGAAACCAAGCGCATTAACCACTTGGCCACATATATATATATATATATAGTACATATTTCATATTTATACCATTTTTTGTGGTGTATAAGATGTCTTATTTCTTCTATTCTATTCTAAGGTGGCACAATGACTAATCTAGGACACAATCCCAGACGCCCAAAACCTTTTGTTTCCTATTTGCCAGCATGTCACATGTGTTTCAAATCATGTACTTCAGTCATTTGTCACCACGATCATTGTATCAGCTTTCACACCTGAACAATCAACCACTTAACTCTTCTGGTTGCCATAGAGCTATTATGTCAACAAGCCCAGAGCCAATACCTTTTTTCTTTTAGCATCCTGGGAAGCGTGGGGGAGATCCGAGCACACTCCGTTTGCCTTCCTCTGGCACAACGCTACCACAGCGGTAATAGGGCAAAGTGGTTCCCATGACAGTGCCTCCTCTTCTGGGTCAAAGTTTATGCCAGACCACAGCTCCCCAAGACCTACATGGTAATTAAATCAACTGAGGGTCATTACAGAGATAAGTGACTGTTTGCTGCTCCTATACGAAGTGATTGTGAATGCTGCTGTTAATATATAAAGTATAACTCACGATTTTTGAATGGGCAGACCTGAATTCTGGGTGCATCTGTGACAGCAGACCATCCCTGCAAGATACGACTGTTAAAGGTTTGATCCCTGCGTGGAGTTTGATCCCTATTAAAAATGAACTCCTACATGCTTCAAAGCAATGAAAATGTTTACCTCGATACAGAGACAGGGCAAAGGTCTGGAATAGGGAAGAGTGACATTCTTCACGGGTTCCTCTTTCCTTATCTGAAGAGTAAATAAAAGATTTGAAACATATTCATCTGAAATGGCTATGGGTTATCTCACTCCATCTTACGGGAAATTGCCATTGTACGGGAAATTGTTACATTTGTTTCGAAAGATGTCTGGAAGTTTAGACGTTGCTTCTTTCAAAAGGACTCTTCGACTGATAACGGAGGGGGAAAAAAAATCCCAATCAGGACTGTCGAGTATAAATTTGACAATTTGGACGTGGCATAAAGCTCAGCACGGTGCAAGCGTCATTGCTAATTTCTAATTAGCACAGCTGTCGTTTTCATTCCCAGGACGCAAATTGTTTAAGTAGAAAGTGTACGAAATATTGCTATCATGCCTATTTGACCTAATCGGATCCACTTAAGGGGACTAAACAACACTTACAACCCACCGTCGGTGTACTATTGCCTACGCAAGGTGTAGTGGCAGCTAGGTGTGGGTCAATGAAGGTTTACAAGGTGTCAAAATTTTAAAATGCTCTAATCATATCAAACATTATAACAAATTATTTGTCTGATCATAAAGATTCCAAAAAGATATAGTTTGGACTATCTATGACTTAATGTTATGGAGTAAAAACCGCAAAACTGGTGACATGTCAATTTCAGTTGGTAAAGGGGTCAAAAGTTAAGGTTTTCCAATTTTGTTAAAAGCAACGCAAATTATTGGTTGAGCTAATAAGATTAATAATAAGGGATGGGAATAAAGAGGTCAGAGGAGAAGGAGGTGTTGTTCCTCACCAGAAAAGCTTTCACATCTGTCACCCACCAAGTCGGCCGTTGTAATAGTAAAGCACCAGGTCCAAGCACACGTGGCCCTTCCCACTCAATACACATTGTGTCCAAAAAAATGTCCAAATACACATCAATCTAACTATAGGGGTATTTATTTACTGACCTTACTCACTAGACTTACTCACTAGTTTGTCATTTCAAGCATAAAAGACCACATTGACTTCCAATCATTTACGCGGATGATCAGAATTCACATCAAATCGAGACTTAGATTTTGATTTTTGTAGTTTGGATTTTGCTCCTTGAATGTTGTTCATATTTATCAGTGGACAGCAGGGACTAACCAGTGTGTGGACCCCTGTCCCCATACAGATGAAGTGTTTGTGGCACAGACGGACGTGGTAGTCCTCGTCTTCCAGCATGTCTGACACGCTGACACTCAGTGTCTTCATCTCTGGATTTACATCATACGAAAGTCTTCCAGCTGAAAGACAAATCAGAAGCATTTGACAGTTTAATTCTGGCATACGGTCTGGTCCATAAGTATTTGGACAGTGGCCGGCTCTGCACACCACGATGGAGTTGCAATGCAGACTTTTAGATAATTTAAGAGGTTTAACAAAAATATCACATTATTATGTTATGCTGAAGAAATAATCTGGATTGAAATGAAATTAAACTAATATAATAAATTGGATACATGGACATGGATTGAAATGAAATTAAACTAATATAATAAATTGGATACATGGACATTCTCAAGCCAATCACCAATAATACAATAAGTATAGCAAATCTGATTGGAGTAGGCAGTTCATGAAAACCGAAGAAGGAATCTGGTGAAGTACGCCACCAAGACACCCATAACAACTCTGAGGGAGTTATAGAGGTCTGTGGCTGTGCATGTTGCATCACCAGCCATCGCTTCACAAGAGAAGTGGATCAAATCTAGGTTTGAGTGTCCCATATTCCCCCTGGCAAACTGGAGCTGAAATTTCACATCTACTTTTTTCAGAAAACTTTTTTCTTTTCTGTTCCACTCCAACGTTTTGCACTATGCCGGTTCTCCAATCACAGCCAGTTCAGAGTCATCATGGGTGTCTTGGTGGGTTCTTTCACTCATTCATGTAGTCACTCAGTTTTTGAGAAATGTAGCACAGCGTACATTCTGCCAGGCAGACTTAGATTTCAAGCTTTTATTCAGATTCACCTCATCAGTAACTGCTGAATCTCTAATAGGAAGCAGCTGGTCCCCCTTTTTGTCATCAACTCATAACCAAAAGGAAATTTACATGTCACTTTAAAATGTCAGTTACAATTCACCTCTCTGTTACTTGCAGTTGCTGGCATGAAACACTACCTCTTCCATCCAAGCTCCAGTTGGTCCCTGTCTGATGCCTGGGATAGGTTCCGCCCCTGCCTTCTTCCAGTGGCAGGATTCAAGCTCAATGTACACCTTCACTGTCATGACCAAGATGTCCCCCAAAGGCTGTTCTAACATTCTGTACAATATCACATAAGGTTAAATATTTAACAGGTTCTACTCTCCTGAGTCTTAATAGTAGAACTGCCTACTCCAGACAGATTTACCATTCAGTGACATATTGTTTGTATTTCTTAATGAGTGATGAAAATGAAATCCACGACTGACTTGGAAATGTTCATGTATCCATCCCTTGACCGATGTCTAGAAAAGTGGCTCTAAAACTAAGAATCTTCATGCTTCAACTTCATTGCAGTGGTACAGAGACAAAACCATAAAGAAAGTCACTGTCCAAATACTTATAGACCAGACTGTACACAAAATATCAGTTAATAAAGGAGCTACATTATATAATGTAATATTGCTGCATTTCCGAGATCACTTACTGATGCATTGGGGGACATGCTTTTGGAAGTCTTCATTACTGCAGTCTGTGGGGAAAACAGTAAAATATCAAACACACCTATGGAAAGAACAAATACACTTGATTGCACGTGTGTGGAAGCAGATGTGTACTCACCTGGAGCTTCATAGATGTTGGTCAGAGATTTGGCGCCGCAGTAACTTGGTTCGGTTTTTATCGTTACTACCACTTGCTGAGTTGGCGAAATGACAGAACAGCCGCTCTCAGCTTCCACCTTTACAGGTAAAAAAAAAAAGGGTCAAAAAGCACAAGATGTCATGGTTTAAGTCATATTTCTGCAAAGCTATCTGCAATTGTGAAGACTACAATTGGAACTGGCGCGTTTCTGGTTATTATCCATTTAAATTACTCTGTAATAGTACCCATGGGCATAAATACAATAAAGGCTATGTCAATCTGACATTTGAACCCAATGACCTTAATCTCTGGCTGACCTTTTCAGAAAATTCTGGAAACTTGTACATGTATGCATGTGCTACATTTGACCCAAACAGTTGAGTTGAAAATCAAAATGGATGAATGGCAGTATAGGGGTCAACCTTCAAAGACATACTAAGTTTGGTAGAAATCACAAAAGGACCTGAGAGGAATAGGCCAACAAACAGACAGGACCTTGGCCCTAATGACTTACCTTTGGCAGATTTGACCTTTCTTGACAATTCTGGAGCCCACCATCATATGTGTGCCATGTTCAGTGCAATTTGAAGTGGAAAAACCTACATTTTGACCTTTGAACCCAATTACCTTGACACCAATGAATGTCCTTTGGCAATTTTAACCTTGCCACAGCAATTGGTTGATTTCAGACTGAAAAACAAGTCAAAATTTAGAACTTTGACTCCAATTACCATGACCTTTGCTAAAACAAGCCCTTTATTGGCCAATTCTAGGGGCCAACCTTCATCCACATGCCAGGATTGGTGGAAATTGGCCACTTGTTCTTTTCTTCATTAATCTCTTGTTTTGGTTATAAAAGTGGCAGCACATTGTTCTCCTTCTTACACAGGTTGATGACCAATGAAAACATCCTAGGTCACAAAATAAATGCCTTAAAAAGTGCCATGAGCAGTACCAGCAGTCCAGTCATCATCTCTCTGGATGCTCTGGTGAAGCTGATGAGTTTGCAGCTCCCCATCATCCCTGCAGTCATTGTGCAGACAGACAAGCCGTGGATGAACTCTGAAGACAAATGTAGCATAAAGTCAGGTGCTGATAGACACGCGGCTGCTCACAGTGAATGAAACAACACATAGACTTTAGCTACGTGTGGAAAAAGTGATGTCTAACCACCCAAAGAGAGACAAAACTTGATGTTATGGAGTAAATAGCAGTAACAGTAGTAGTCAGTAAACCAGTATTTCTGATATTTTTATTTTTTCAAATTGTTTTTTACTTTTACTTCTGATACTCTATGTGCTGCTATCCAATGTTGCTGGAACTGAAAATTTCCCTGAGGGAGTCTTCCCAAGAGATTAATAAAGTTCTGTCTAATCTAATGTAATCTAATCTGAGGCCTACTGGAAATAACGGTGTCACCAACAGTGACTATTGTTTTAGCTAGCCAGCTGATTTGAAAACATTCTGACCTACCAAAACATTAACTGTTCTAAAAACATTTTTATAAATTTTCAGTCTTTTGGACAAGAATACTGGATTGCACAAATACACTGCTCTTTTGGAATTTGGACCTTCAGACCAATGGCCCTTCGGAATAATGATTCATCCCATATATACTTATAGCAAACTTGCTAGCATGGTCTACTCACTACTCCATACACCTACAAAAGCATCAGCTATTTTAAAAGTAAATATTACATTTTCAGGAAGTTATACAATAATGCAAGATAGCAAAAAAAAAAAAAAAAAGCACTCCCTTTAGATTATCAGATTATCACATTTTCAAGCAGCTGTAAAATAATAGTACACTGCTTTAAATAATTTAGCACTTAGCAAGCTAGCTATTGTGGCCTGCTCACTACTCTATGCTATATTCTTTTATATTGGCTTCCTGTTAATTCTAGAATAGAATTTAAAATTCTTCTTCTTACTTATAAGGTTTTGAATAATCAGGTCCCATCTTATCTTAGGGACCTCGTACTACCATATTACCCCATTAGAGCGCTTCACTCTCAGACTGCAGGCTTACTTGTAGTTCCTAGGGTTTGTAAGAGTAGAATGGGAGGCAGAGCCTTCAGCTTTCAGGCTCCTCTCCTGTGGAACCAGCTCCCAATTCAGATCAGGGAGACAGATACCCTCTCTACTTTTAAGATTAGGCTTAAAACTTTCCTTTTCGCTAAAGCTTATAGTTAGGGCTGGATCAGGTGACCCTGGACCATCCCTTGGTTATGCTGCTTTAGACGTAGATTGTGGGGGGGTTCCCATGATGCACTGTTTCTTTCTCTTTTTGCTCCGTATGCATCACTCTGCATTTAATCATTAGTGATTGATCTCTGCTCCCCTCCACAGCATGTCTTTTTCCTGTTTTTTTCCCTCAGCCCCAACCAGTCTCAGCAGAAGACTGCCCCTCCCTGAGCCTGGTTCTGCTGGAGGTTTCTTCCTGTTAAAAGGGAGTTTTTCCTTCCCACTGTGGCCAAGTGCTTGCTCATAGGGGGTCGTTTTGACCGTTGGGGTTTTTCATAATTATTGTATGGCCTTGCCTTACAATATGGAGCGCCTTGGGGCAACTGTTTGTTGTGATTTGGCGCTATATAAGAAAAAAGTTGATTGATTGATTGAATATACAAAGTCTGACCTATTAAAGCATAAACTATTCTAAAAACAGGCTGAATTTTGAGTCAGTTATAAGAAAATACTTGATAGTACAAATGTAGCTTCCTGAAGTAACTGTTAATTACTGCAACATATTTTGGCCAACTTTTCTGCGGTAGTTTATTTATATAAAATTCCGGCATACTGACGCATAAACCATTCTTAAAAATAGACACATACAGCAGATACATTTTCTATTTTCTGTTAGCTAGCTATTACAATTATTTTTTAAAGCTTGGTGAGTGAGCTAGTTAGCTATCATGGCCTTCTCACTACCATATGCTATAAATTCAATCTCATAGTGACAGAGGTGGCTAGGATACTCCATTTCTGATACGCTACTTGATATTATAAATGTATGCCCGACATTAGTCTTAAAAACTGATTTATATAATTTTAGTATGGTTTCAGACAACATTGTATCATACAAATACAGTCCCCTTCACATAATTATGATTCACTTATTTTTGGTAAACAGTTGCCGCAGGTACTGGCTACCATGGCCAACTCACGACAATATTGCTAGCTTACAGCAGTTGCTGAACATTCTCTAAAATTATAGGCTGTGAAAGTATAAACAAAACATGAAAACAGATCAGTATAATTCGCAGTCTGCTGTAAAACAACATAACATTTTACTTAACAGTAAATTTATTTTATAGCTTGCATATGCGCTTGCCAAATTAGCATACAGATGACTTGGAAATTAGCCCACTCAGTTCATTTGCATGAAAATTATATTCTGCAAATATATGTTTAAACATGACAACAGGCCGCTCCCCGGTTAGTAATTTTATTAGTTGAACCTTGCAGTTATATGTCATATATTTGTGTAGCTCAACACAAGAACTGTAGCACCACGTTTGTAGCTCCTTCTATGAATTTGCCTCGTCAATTCAGAATGCAACTTCAACATTAGTAAAATACTGAAAGGATGAAATATTGTTGAAAATAAAGAATTTTTTATTCAATAGATTGCTTAAATATGTTACAATAATTTCATCAATGTTGCTATGCAATTATTTCTTTTCAAAATATAAAGCAGCACTCACGACATAATTTGTCATTCTTTCAGCATTTTCACAATCATAAACGTCAGACGAGGATGATCCATGAAATGGCCCTGTGTGAGTGGGTGATGAGGACAATTGGTTATATATCTGTGCGTATTAGCCATACTATAAAAATCAACCAGTGTAAAGTGGAATCAGGAACAGAAAATGTCAGATGGAGTTTTACAACATAAAAGAAGAAGTCTGATCATGAAACATGGCTGTTTTTAAAAGGCAACTTCCTTCACTGGGTATCTGCACTAAACAAACATTTATACGTGCATCATCAATGACAACAATCGGGCAATGATACAGCGCACACCCACTCCTCTACATCCAATGACTGCATTTTAAACATCCCCAATCTATTATATATATATATATATATATATATATATATATATATATATATATATATATATATATATACACACACACATATATATCAACGTACCTTAGGCAATATTATCCAGAAACACATTGTTCGGTTTTATGCAGATGATACAAGACAAGATCAGTCAGTGAACTAAACTTCAAGCATGTTTTGCAGACATGAAGCTGTGAGTGAACTTCAAGATTATACTTTCAAACACACAAAAATCCTGTCTAATCATATAACTACTTTAGATGGCATTGCCTTGGACTCCACCATAACTGTAAAGAATCTTGCACTCACCTTTTGATCAGGATAGGTCTTTTAGTACCTGCATAAAACATATTTATAGGATTACCTTATTCCACATGAGCACTTTGCTCCCTGAGTGCAGGTTTATTGTGTATAACCATTTACTAGATTGGTTAAACCAGATGTCAGGATCCCTTGAATTGAATATTGAATTCATCTGATGTCATTCTGCCATACCACACATGCTACGTTTTAACCTTAGCAAAATGCCTGGACTTCCCCCACCTACCCAACCAACATTACTGCACCCTCCTCAGAGAAACAACACCATCATACTCTAAATTTCTTAATTGTCAGTTTCGGGATAGAATTTCAACTTAATTTGTGCCTTGAATGTTAGTAGACTTCATGCTATGCACAAGCTTTCCAACACCAGGATTATGGTGGTTTTGCATCAGACCTATGGAGCGACTACTACACTACAAGAGAGCTGACATTGGACTGAAGGCCAATCTGACTGCATTGTGTGGACTTTTTTCAACTTTGTATACAGCACTAGTATCCCCAATTTCGTTGTACCCCCCGTACAATGACAGTAAAGACTATTCTATTCTAGTAGACTCTATGCCTTGTGCTAGTAGACGCTACACTTTGCCCAAACCTTCCAACAACAGGTTTTTGCCAACTACACTCCAGTCTGAACTGAAATTGCCTGGGTTGATTTCTTTTAACGTCTTCCGGTCCATCTTAAGAGATGACAGACGGAATTCTTTTGCACATTGCCCGTGTTACTAATTCTAGATCGTTTTATCCTATTCCTCATTACGACCAAGCTGATTATTTTTTCTGTATATTACTTGTTACAACGATCAAGTTTTTTCTGTATATTATTTGTACTTTTATTTGTTTTTAATGTTATCATGACAACGTTAACCTGCCTATCATGATGTGTGCTGCTGCCTTTCTTGGGCAGGTGACCCTTGTAAGAGGTTTCGATCTCAATGGGCTTTTTATCTGGTTCAATAAAGGTTGTTGTTATTATCATTACTCAACAGGAGAGTTGACATCACGTGAAAGTCAACCTGTCCGCAAAGTGTGGACTTTTTTCAACTTTGTGTTCAATGCTAGTAGACTCTATGCTTTGCGCTACACTAGAATTATGGTTTGCGCTACGCTAGGATTATGGTTCCCTAAAGGGAGCTCACTTTGTTGCTTTATTCCTTGTATTTACAGGATTTTGGACAGAACTGATCAACGGTCAAGACTAATCAGAACAATATATTATGGCATAGCTGAATCACAAACCATTAATTAGCATGGATCTGCAAGTCCTGAGTGTTGCACTTTACCAAAGGTTTCCTGTAAATGTGTGTAGGATTTTGATGCGCTCTCATATACATACCACTGAGTCGTAACGTTGTTCTAATTCGGAGGTGCAACGAACACTTCTGCTTCCCCTCGCACATCATGACTGTTGAGAGGCTGACGTTTTTGATGACAGAGGAGCTGTTGAAACCGTTAGGAACGCTTCGACATAGAGCCGGAAACCAGTCTACAGAGAACCAAGTCAGAAAACAAAAATACAGTTTAAATGCTCAGGAGTGGACTAAAGTTGTCAGGGCCCCCTAGGCTAAAGCCCGGGTAAGCCTGTGCATTAGCCCGCCCATGCACATATTAATCAAAATTACACAAGGGAAATTTTTTTTACAGATATCTTCATGTATTTTTAGTTGTCTCTGTTGTCATTGTTTCAATTCAGTAACATATAAAAATAAGAGCACATGGGTGTGACAGCATATTTTTTTCTTTCATGCTCTGAAAGTAAAATACGTTATGAATGCCTTGTTCTTTTTTGTTCTTCCTTAGTTATCCTTGAAGATTAACACAAAACAGAGATTTTGTATATCATGCTGCGTGCACACCCTGCATGATGTTGTTTTTCACATGCAGAATGCATGAATTTTTATTATTATTATTTGTAGAATACTGCAAAAAATATGACATTTTGACCTCAGAAGTCGAACATTGCACGCTCATATGTGTGCGTGCACGAGTGTAGATGGAGCTGAACTCACAGTGTGGCTTCGACGTGCACTGAAGGCCCTGCAAAGAGAAGGAAAGAGGTGCTGAAGGGAGGGCCTGTGAAATATGTTGTCATGAATCATTTCCAACATCATTAAACTACAGCGTTTTTCAAGCAGAACAAAAGGCACATGAAAGGGGATTCCCAAACATCAAGCATCTTTGTACATCCTCATTGCCGCTTGCGGTGAAACACACCCCGTTTTCATTTCACTTGCAACATGCTCAGGCTTTTATGAGTGCAGGGAGGTTAAAAACATACACAGTGCCTTCCAAAATGTTTGGGCCACTTGGTATTGCATGTATTTTCATTTGTTTATGCCATTTCAGATACAAAATGTAAGTCAGGCTTCTCAATATAAAAAATTTCTAAAATTGTCTTCCTTAAACTCAAAGCAAATCGCTACAACTTCATCTAAATTAATTGCAAATATAAAAGCCAGTATGATGGGTTGCATATGTAATGGAACACTTTGATATAATACCTGTAAATAATCAGTTTTATTGCGTTTTATACAGACAAGTCAGGGGATGGATACATGTACATTTCCAAGTCACTGAATATGTCTTGGATTTTATTTACATCAGTTATGAAGAAATACAAACAGTAATGCACTCTGTGGTAAATTTGTGTAGAGTAGACAATTCTCAAAAACTGCAAGAAGGAGAACAGTGAGGCAAGCCACCAAGACAACCCAGAACAAGTTATAGGCTTATGTGGCTGTGATTGGGGAAATTGTGCATAGTGCATGCTTTGCATTTTGTATCACCAGCTTCATGATGAAGTGGTGTTGAGGAGGATTTTCTTAAAAAGAAGATCTGAAAGTTCAGCTACAATTTGCCAGAAGTTGCATCTGAGATGCAAGCCTAGATTTGATGTTTTGGTGAAAGAAAATACCAAGTGGGCCAATACCTTTGGGGAGCACTGTATTTCTGCAAGTTTTTCATAAAATTTTCTTATTAATCACCCCATACCAAAAAGGAATTGCTTTTAGTTTTGTTTTTGTAAATGACTTATTTTATGTATTTATTGATCCCTCAAAATGATATCCAGTGGATTGCAAAATATTAGGAACCCTTGACTTTTACATAGTTAATTTTTTTTACATTAAATTTAAAAAGATCCAGGCTTCTCTGTAGGGAAATTTCTAAAAAGAATTATGCCCTTTAATAGAGCAGTGTCTCTTCAATGGCATAGAAATTAAATAAAAAATAATCAAATCCAAAATAAATAGAATGCATACGTCTGAGCACCCTATAGCATAACTCAACAAAATCATCCCGAAATCACATTTATGTCCAGTTTTCTTCAGACAAGTACATTTTTCTGGAGATTTGTGCATGTGCGACACAAGTGAAGGAAGCCACCAAGACACCTAAGAAAACCCAGTCTCACGCTAGTTCGTGATGGCATCACAAAAAGTGATTTAATATATTCGTTTGTGATACCGACCCAAAAAAATGTAACACAAAATTTTCTGCAGTGGGTAGTTCTTAAAAACTCAGTGGTTGTGCAAGTACGACAGTAATGAGGGGAGCCACCAAGACAAACCACCAGTTCCTGATGGCATCACAAAAACTAATTTAATCTATTTCATTTGTGATACCGTCACAAAATATGTCCCATTTTTGTGGCGGTATCACAAAATTTGGGGTTGGGGGGGGGGGGGGGGTTAAGGTTAGCCTTAGGGTTAAAAGTAGTGAACAAAACTCGACAACATCACAAAAGTGTGACGCATTTGGTACCATGAAGGGAAAAAAAGTGTCAGCTTGTGGTGCCCAAGACCACTCTAAAAGAGGTATAGGCTTCGGTGGCTGTGACTGGAGAAACTGTGAATAGTGTAACTTTTGGCTTACACAGGTACAAGGTAGAGTGGAAATTGATTTTGACTGAAGAAAACATAAAAGCCCCAACTTTTTGAACTGCAGTGTAAATATGAACTCTGAGCTCTCTCTAATCACACCCACAGATACCAAGTTATTAATATTTTAATGAATTTCTATCATGTCAACACTTGTTTTCACTGAAATTTTAATAAAAAGAACCTTGAATTGTTGAATATGATATAAAGAAATTTTAATGTGTGAAAGGTCATGGGTGCCAAACCTTTGCATACCAGTGTAAATGTCACCAAATAAGATCTTAGCTATAATCATATCGTGCCATGAAATTATTCTGAGTCATTACATGAGTCATACGAGTTCTTTTTGTGCTACAATACAATAGGTCATGAAGAACTTTCAAGGAAGTAAAAATGCTTTGTTCATGCCTAACTATTGTGTGTGTGTGTGGGGGGGGGGGGGGGTGACACCCTTACACTCATTATATTTAATACATAATGAGCATTATAGCCCTAAGAAGAAAGAAAGGGTAGCATTAGTTTAACTTGAGGTTGTACAATGTATTTTTCATAATATACCTGTTTATAGTAACCCTGCACAGATGGTTCAAGTCATTAACGTGACACATTGTCCCCTTTTTATTTAAAAAAGAAAAGTTTTTGCCTTCTTAATATTATTTTGAACACACTGTATAGCAAAGAATAAAATAAATCCAAAATCAAGCGATATAAATAACACAGGTAACAACATAAAATATATTGTGAATCTCTCTGCACTGAAAAAAAAGAGAATGTTTGAACCAACTTAAAGCGTTGCAATTTGTAAAAACCTGAATGAATTAAAATGTTTGAACTTAAGTTTGTGAGTTGATTTAACTTACAAATTTAAGTTCAAACAACTTAATTCATTCAGGTTTTTACACATTGCAACACTTTTTTAAGTTGGTTCAAACATTCTCTTTTTTCAGTGTGGTAAGTTAGTTAAACCAACTAACGTCCAGTTTTGTTTTTGTTTTTTTGTTTGTTTTTTTTACTTTATGGAAAAATGAACTGCAAAGTGGCCGTTGAATCTTCATTTAACGTTAAATATTCCCTATAGAAATGTAACAATATTACCTGCATTATATGTTTTAGGTGATTATAAAACACAAGAACTACACTACTGCCATTTTAAAGTTTGACAAATGTGTTTGGAGTTCACTCAGAGCTCTACAACAGGTGCAGTATTCACACCCATATGGTTTCTTTTCAAGCTATTTTTAGAAAAGGGGATTTCTATCATACGGCACATTTGTCAAATGAGTAAAGAACTCAAAAGCTTCACTGATATTGTTTAAGGTTGGGAAGTCAACTTGCCTTTCTAGACATTACTTAGTTCAACTTAGGCTAACAATATTACAAAGTGATATGTTAAGTTTAACCATGGTTTGAATTACAGGGATAGCCTGGAGTCTTGTCCAGGATGTACCACGCCTTGCACCCTATGACTGCTGGGATAGGCTCCAGCACCCCATGACCCTTAACCGGAGTAGGTGGGTATAGAGAATGGATGGATGGATGAATTACAGGGCGTACTGAGGGGTCTGACCCCCAAAACAGGCAAAAACAACAGTTGGGGGAGGGGGGTTCCAACAATTTATATAGCCGTCTTACCTTTAATTGAGAATTTGGCAAAATATTCCCCCTATAAATGTCTGGACAGATCTTGTAATAGAATATAAGACACCCCTAAAGTGGGCCATACCATTTCATTATCATCATCATTGCAACCTGCTCATTTGATTCAGTGTGTAGTGTAAACTACGGACACATCCGCTACAAAGGACAGAGACAAGCACTTGGCTTTGTCACTTGATGGGTGTGTCCGCTACGTCTCTTTAAGATGTCTTTTAAAATCAGTTCAGAGGAGTTTTCTGTTTACAAAAACAGTGTTTTTAGATTGAGAAGTGTTTATTTCTCACCAACTTTAACAACACATATTCAAAACATAGTGCATTCATACAGATACACAGCTATTTCTGAGCTTTTTCCACCATCTTGGATTATTTTGTTCGTGTGAACAACCAGCTGATGTTACGCTGCTTCAGGTCTATTTTGGCCGCACCTAGCTGGTGGCAGGGCAACCGTCATCTCTTCCTGCTGCAAAGCGCCAACTCTGATTAAAAATGAATGGCAAATCATCACTTTGCCTGTCTCTTGCTGTCACTTGTAGCTAACGTGGCTGCGGCTTAAGCCAGAGGATACTGTTGTAGGTTCATGTACGCTACTAGCTAGTTTGTCGAATACACTTTACTTTTTTATCTTCAGAGGTTCTGAAATAGATTACGTCACATTTCTACTGATAAATAATGCTAGCGTTAGCTCGTTTGCAATTTTTTCTTTAGTTACAGTTTAACTAGCTAACATTAGCAAGCTAAAGCTAACATTTCCCTTACACAACACTAGCTAACTGAGATTAATATTCCTCAGATTATCACTGTATAATTCACACTGAGAATTATACAGTGATAATCTGAGGAACTAATTTAAAATTGCTATTCAAATCAATTCATACTTTCAAGCCACTTAAAATGTCTGTTACACTCAAAAGGATAATCACTGAAAAAAAAAAAAAAATAACAGCCCTTCCTCATGCTAACTATCTGGTTTTATCAGGTTGCATGTTATGCTCCAAAACACAATATACTAAATGAGTTGTCAGGGATCGCAGCGCTAATCTTTTAGTTAATAGACAACCTGTTCCACCATATAAGCCAGAACTGACAAACAAATGAAAGTGGAATAGTCATCACACCATTTACCATCCAGCCAGGACACTATCCATTTCCTACTCCATTCTACTACCATTCTCCATTCTACCTTTCCTATTCCTATTCCATTAAGCGCCTGTCCAATTTTACAATATATATTGCAAGAAATCATAAAATGTAAGAATATGTTGATAACTACCATCATTGTAAGGTTTCGGAAAAGACCATTTGAATTCATTTAGAGCTGCGTTACGGGTTGTCTACCGCATTTACTTTTCAGCAATTGTTTCGTACGATAGTTGTCAATTTGAGAAAAGTTAGTTGATTGCTAACAATGTTGTAGTGTGACTCTGGAAATAAAAACAAGTGAACGTCTCCTTTAAATACACTGAGCTTTAAAATCGCAGTTGATATGAACCAAAAATGTAAGTTAGTCAAACTTTAACGTATCACTTTGAGTACAGCTGTTCACCAAGTATGATTCAATTAATGTCTTTAAATTGCGTAAATTAAAAAAAAAAAAACAGCATCTAATTATACTTTTTTTTAAATTTAACACCTTGTATTTTTACAGTGTACCATCAATAGAAAATATTATGAATGCAGTGTTACCAACACCGGTTGCATCAGCAGGCAAAGGATATTCACAGTATTCTGAGATCAAGGTGTACTTTAAGTATGAGGATGCTTTTTTACCTGAGAGCACTTGATGCCGCAGGTCTCTATCCTCTGCACGGCCCCGCTCTGAGCTGCAGCTTCATTCGCCCACTGACACATAATCAAAGCAAACAGCAGGATCATTGTGTCACTCCTCGGCACAGGTCTGTCGCCTGGTTGAGTTGCTGAGTAGTGAAGTGTTTTCTGTTTAATTGCTCACGAATGTGGGTGTCATCCATTTATGGTAGATGGGACGAGCCACATTCAAAGTAAATAGCGCACATGGGGTGGGGCCTGAGCTGAGCAACACTGAATTCATGCGTGTGACAAATACTATTTTTATGTCCAGTGCGCGTGCTTTCCCTGTCAGCACTTCCAATCACGCTCAGTGAGTGCGATGTAACAGTAAGTACAATTATACGTCCTTGTTCGCTGCTTATTGCTCACAGGCATCTGACACACTGCCAATGTTTTGGTTGGGTGTCATCACCGTGACCTATAATTATGTGCAACCCGTACAAAAAAAAAAGCAAGAATACCAGTCCAAATCTATATCTGGATTTCCTGGAAAAGCACAAATAATTCACAAAATACCACTTGTTTGTATTTATAGTGTCGTAAGCAGTTTTGAAACATTGCCAAGTGTTTCACTTAATACTTCGTGTTTCAAAGCAGTGCTCTAATTTTTCTGAAGCAGTTGTACTGTTTTGTGCGTCTAACAATAGCGATCCATCTTCAGAAGCCAAAGGTTCGTTTGGTTTTGAATTATTTACTCATAGTGGTTCCGCTGCCATTGAAGTGTTTCAGTCAATTTCAAACCAGTGTAACTTTTGAATCAAGTGTATCATTTTGTAGAGTGAGACTTTTGAAACAGCAAGTTGTTTTCTGAAATCATTTATTCATTTGGTCTTTTGAACATTTCTTCATGGTGCTCCCACTCCCAGTGTAGTGCTTCAAGTGATTTCAAAATAGTAATTTTTTTTTTTTTTTTTTTTTTTTTTTTTAGCATTTCTACCATTTTGTATAATGAACCTTTTGAAACAGCAAATCATTTTTTGAAATCATTGATTCATTTGGTTTTTTAACATTTTTCTATAGTCACTCCACTGCCAGTGTACGGTTTCAAGTATTTTCAAAACTGTGTATTATTTTTTTTTTTTTTTTTAGTGGATTGTGTCATTTTGTATATTGAGCTTTTTGAAACAGCAAGTTGTGTGAACTCATGGGTTCTTTAGAGCACTTTAACCATTTGTTCATTGTGGTCACTGCCATTGTTGTGTTTCAGTCCATTACAAAATCGTGACTTTTTTTTTAATCAACTGTGTCATTGGCTATATTGAGCTTTTTGAAACATCAAGTCACTTTCTGAAACCACTGATACATTTGGTCTTTCAAGGACTTCATAGTGGTCCAACTGCATTTGTAGTGTTTCACTTGTTTCCAAACCAATGTAGCTTTTCTGAATCAGTTGTGCCATTTTGAATATTGAGCATTTTGATTCAGTAAGTCACTTTCTGAAGTAATTAGGTCATTTGGTATTTCAAGCTTTTCAAAAATAGTGGCACCACTGCAGTTGAAACATTTTAAGCCATTTGAAACATTAAGTCATTTTTGACAGCAACTGTTAGTTCACACGGCATTTCAAAACAATTACATCATTTTTATTTTGAGTGTTTCAAAAGAGCAAATTATTTTCTGATGTCATTTGTGTTGTTCCAGTATTTTGAAACAGTGGATCCATTGCAACATAGGCAGCACGAAACACTGAATTATTCTCTGAACCTAGTGCTTCGAAGTAATGCTGTTTTATTTTGGCACTTGAGGGATTGGAGGTCATTAAATGTCAAGGATGTGATTTGAGGAAAATATTCCAGACATCTGTGGCGGAGGTGTCAGAGAGGAGGATACCGAGGAAGCTGCTCAGCATCCTGGACAGCACCTCCCACCCCCTGTATGCCACATTGATGTCTTGTCAGAGCACCTTCAACCATAGACTGACCCCTGAGGTGCACCACAGAAAGTCTTTCCTACCTGTGGCAATCAGACTGTATAATTCCTCCCTCTTCCGCAGGATGAATGCATAATTAAGTTATTCAGAGTAAATTTGTTACACTTATTGTAACAAAAAAAAAAAAAAAACCCACATTGTTCACTGTTTCTGTACTCTGGCGAGATAATTCCTGCTGTGCCGACTGTTTTTCCAATAAAAACGTAAGAGACCAGCAACCACGCACATGCAGACAGGAAGTCTTGCACTTGCAAAAATATGCATATCAACAGTTGGAAAATGAAACAGAACCTAATAATAACTAATAAGTAGTTCACGTGTTTGGCACTTCTTGTCAGTCAAAATGATAGTGACTTAGTGTACAGTTTGGTCAAAGATCTTTCACGGGACATGATTTTGTAAAGTGGTTTAAATAATGATACATACCACCTTGTGTGGCTGTTTGATTCCAGTTGGTTCAACTTGTCCATCTGGTTTTGTGGCATGGCTCCATCTACTGGGGGCTTTCGTATATTACAGCAAGTGTGACGGCGGCCAGCAGGAGTCGCTGGGCAATAGTAGTCAGTAAACCTCACTCCCCAATAGCAAAAAAGGAGTCTCGCTTTTTCCAGAGCCCAGCAATGGTGTTGGGGGTCTACATGGTCATAGACAAAATGATAAAAAATGTTTGGGTTTTCCGTCCATTAAATTGCAGACTGTTATCAATTCAAATTTGTATATGATGGACATCACACCACATATGAAGGAAATCCATTTAGTGGTTTCTGAGTTTTGGTCAGAAGATTACATCCATTGATTGTTGATATAAAGGGATGACTGAAAAGTTTTGAGCCTGACCCAGAAAAGTAGGGTGTGGTTTTCCATCTTTTGCATTCTGAGAAACCAACATTTCTCTTGAGAATGGGTGAAATGTTGCAAGCAATTTTTCAGTGAAGCGAGTGGGGGTGTGTCAAATTGGCAAAACGGACAAAGTTGGTGGGTGTACTGTGATTCAGTATCTCATGATAAAGGGAATGTCTCCGAAGGAGAGCCATGAGAACTTGGTCATGACATTAGAGGAGGATGCCCCGTCTTGTGCTACAATTAAATGCTGGTCAGCTGAATACAAGAGGGGCAGAACAACCGCTGAAGATAGATCAAGATCAGGAAGACCCAGAACTGCCACCTTGAGCGATATGATCCAGAAGATCCATGATATGGTCCTTGCAGATGTAGCGGCTGCACTCTGCATTGTGTTGTTATGACTTCGCCCATTCACTCCCCTCGGGATATGAACTCACGATCTCCGGCATGGGAGTTGGACTCTAACCAGAAGGCTAAAACCCAGGGCTCTGGCCTTGTGAACAGAGAATCCTTTTGAACCGTTGGGAGTGAGGTTTAACTAAGTACATCTGCACAGCGACACCCGCTGGCCTCTGTTACACAGACAGATGAGTAAGTGAGCGTCACACAGCCAGTACTGTAGGCATTTCCCAGGAGTTCATTCAGTTCCGAGAGAAGAACTGGGAATGACAAAACCTTCTGTACAATGGGTCCCAAGGCTTCTCACAGCCAATTAGTAACTCACAAGGTTCCAGAGGTCCGGGGAGACTCTGACTTTTTGAGGCAGATCTGGATAACTTCATATGGGAATTCATGACCATGGACACGACCTGGGTCCATCACTTTGCACCGGAGCCCAAACAGTCGAAGCAATGGAAGCATTATGCAAGTGGGTTCTCCCCGCCGAAGAAAGCCAAAGCTGTCTCATCTGGTGGAAAGGTCATGGTGTCTGTCTTCTGGGATGCTGAGGGCATCACAATGGTGGACGATCTCCAGAAGGAACAGATCACCAGTGGGGTTGATTATGCTTTTGCAACAACTACGTACAAGTCAAAATTAAGCAGAAGTGACGTGGAATGCACTGAGGAGGTGTTCTGTTTCAAAAGGACAGTGGCCCGGTTCAGACGTCCATCATCGTAATAGATGACAATCACGAATGTGACCTTATTCTCAGGATTTGGCTGGTTTGGACTTCCATATGTTTTCAAACATGAAACGGCATCTTGCTGGAAGTCAGTGTCATATCTGTAGTGGATGACGTCCTTGAGCCCCAGGATAAGACCTTCTAAGAGAACAGTATTAAGGTACTACAGTGATGCTGGAAAAAGTTTGAACTTACATGGGGATTATGCTGAAAAATAAAGCATTTTTATGTGTCTGTTCAAACACAGTCAGAATTGAGCCCCCAAAAATGCAGCCAACCAAACATAAAAGGTAAGTGCAAAAGCCAAGGGGATTTATTTTCCCAATCCAAAATCCCACAGTGTCAACAAGAGTTCAAAATGAGAGACAACGATATGCACCTGATGTCTGGGGCTGAGGGAACAGAGTCCAAAAAAAAAAAAACAGGAAAAACAGGAAAAACTACTAAACTAACCTCCAGCAAAGACAGAAACAGTCAATAAGAATGATCACAAAATACAGAAGTGAACAGATGGAACACAGTGAATCTAACAGGTGAGAGCATAAATACTAAATGAACTGATGAGTAAATTAACGACAGGTGTGAGATAAGGTCAAAAGGAAACAATGTATGAAAAGGTGATACAATACATTGGAACAAAAACATAATAAAACATAACCCAAGTAGAATAAAAAGCACAATACAGATTAAAAAATGCATAAGGCCCAAAGCAAACAGACTCAAAGATTAACAATGTGCAACTGTGGAAAACTAACATAAAAGTAAAGAACAACTAAGGCGACGATAAAAATACAAACTATAATAACAAGAATTAATAACCAAAACATTGGAAAAGGAATAGTAGGTATTAAGGCTGAATGGGAATATTGATTGTTCGTACTCCTGTGCAGCAGGTGGCGATATGCACCCGATGTCCGCTGCAATCTGCTAAGTCAGTAAAAGAAGAAGATTGCGTCACGTGACCGGTTAGTCGTCAGTGTCCGACGGTGGCGCTGTTAAAATTAAAGAAATGTTTCGCTGAGAGTTTTTTATTTATTTATTATTATTATTTATTTATTTGTTTTGTTTTTAACAGCCTCCTCCGGCTGCCGTTCCCACAGGAGCTCAATGACTGAGTGCTTAAGCCGCTGACGGCCTCTTCCTTCGCCGCTCCTCCTGTTGTCGACCAGCGGGGCCGAGCTGGGGGCAAATCCGGGGAAAGGGAGCCGCGGCGCCGCGCACCGGCCGACAGACACCCCGCCGCGCCGCGCCACCAACATGTTGACCCGGGTCAAGTCCGCCGTCGCCGGCTTCATGGGTGGAATTATGGCCGGTGGCGGCTCTGGCGGAGGCGGCACCGCTGGTTCCGAGTTACCGCTGAAGTTCGCCTACATGAGGCCGGAGTTCCTCGGACTGTCCGCGGATGAGATCGAGTGCTCGGCGGATCACGTCGCTCGGCCCATCCTCACCCTGAAGGAAACCAGGAGATTACCGTGGGCCACGGGATACGCCGAGTAAGTGAGCCGGCTGCTTTCAGGTGTCAGAGCCTTCAGTGTGTGTTTCTGAAGGCCCCCAAAACAAACAAGAGTGTGACACCACATCCCAATGCACTGCTGGAGAATTCAGCACTTAAAAAGAAAAAAGTTTTGTGCATAATACCAGAATTATGTCACGGACTGCCACATTCTGTGCACTTTGTGTTTGTACTAGATCAAGACTTAAGCCACCTTGACATTTGCACGAATTTGATCCCTGTATTGTGTGCCAATACGGGTTAAACTATGCGAGGCGGCATGCCCGTGTGTAAAGAAAATTTTTAAATGTTAAAAATTTCTGCCACACAAATTTCGTGCCAATTTAGTGAACATTGCGCAACCTATTTGCAAACACTGCGAGTCAAAGCGCGCAGTATAGGTGGGCGATAGTGGGAATTTTGGTATTGAGCCTATACCAAGTAAATACAGGCCCAGTATCGCCGTTATTGATACTGCTACTTTTTCATATTTAAGCTTCATGGATCCAAAGGATCCAAAAGACCTAGGATAGAATTTCGCCAAACATTGTACGTGACAACAAAATACTTTATCACAATCAACATTTTTGTTTAAAAAAAAAAAATCACTCAACACAACTTAAAACAAAATCTCCTGAGGTAGAGGGCTGACAAACCACAATACAAGCGTGCGCTGCTCCGTGTTGTGTGACACAGCACAGCGCTGCTCTTACAGACAGAGAGTAGACTTTGATTAATCTGCATGCGCAGCAGTCAGTGCGTGCGGGAGAGAAAAAAAGCTTGAGTATTGATCTTTTTACACGAGGATCGTTCAATATCGATACCAGCATTGGTATCGATATTAGGATCGATCCGCCCACCTCTAGTGCGCAGGGCCTCGCCTCGTAGAGTTTATGTCAGGTTTACTCATTGGTACACAAGATTGTGTGCCAGTTTCTGGGATCAAATTCAAAATGTCCAGTTTTTTCACCAGTTTCTGGGGGATAACCATGTTAAATGCAGAGCTAAAGTCCACAAAAAGCATCCGCACATAACTATTGGGCCTCGCTAGGTGTGTCAGGGCTGAGTGGAGCACCGTATTGATCGTATCCTCTGTGGAGTGAACTGGTGACTGTCCAACTCTGGGGGAATAATGGATCTAATGTGTTAGAGCACTAGCCTCTTGAAGCACTTCATAACGATAGGAGTCAGTGCTATGGGGCGATAATCATTCAGGCCTGTTATGGATGACTTTTTAGGCACAGAAATAATGGTAGAGGTCTTTAGACATGTGGGAATAGTCGCAGATTGTAAAGAGAGATGATGTTAGTAAACACCTCAGCGAGCTGCTCAGCACATGCAGGCAGCAGATCAAAGATATTGCTTGAAACTGAAGGTGATAACTGCACAGCAGAGCCGATCTGCTCTGTGTCAGCCTGATCCCGTCAGATCTCGGAAGCTAAGCAGTGCAGGACCTGATTCGTACTTGGATGGGAGACCTCTTTGGAACACCAGCGGCTGTGTGTGTTTCTCCAGGTAAAACTGTGTCAGGAAGGGCATCCGGTGTAAAACCTGTGCCAAATATCAATGCAGATCTGGTTGTATCCGCTGTGGCGACCCTGAACACAAAAATGGGAGCAGCCGAATGGACAACCAGAGAATAATGAAACACCAGACGAGGTAAAATGCTAAAATGTGAAAACGGAGACTAACAAAGAGGAAGCTAAACCAACTCAAACCCCCACACAGACAGAACCACAACACTTTCAGTACCTTCCCAGGGTCCACCTTTAATTTTTTTTTTTTTTTTGCACTGGTGAAACATTACCATTTCTGGAAGGACGGTGCACACTTACGATGTTGGAGCGTGGCTCTGACTCAACTGTCTCACAGCCTTCCAAAAAACTTTTGCTTTGTCCACACTAAAACGGAACTTTCCCTATACAATCTTTTTCTTTGTGGTTTACAAGAAAGTGCTCCGTAAACATGGTACAGTTTCAAAAAATATCTGTTAAATATCTGTTAAATGTGTGCAAGTGTCAAGGTGCTTTTACTTTTTATAATGTGCAGAATATATCTGTATGTGGTTAAGGTGTTGAACTTGGTGAAACAGCCACTTATCTTGATGTTCATGTCTTTGGGTCCTTTGGCTTTGACACAGAGATAGTGGATGCTTTTTGGCAACGCCGATACCTTTATAGGAGGATGAAGTTCCACGTTTTTAAGGTCCTGGTGCTTCCTGTTTTACTTTATGGTTGTGAAACTTGGAACACCAACCAGTAATTGAAGGCAACGACTGGATGTTTTTGGAACCGGGTCTGTTTGGAGGATCCTTGGGTACCACTGGAATTACTTTGTATCAAACATTTGGGTATTTGCGGACACTTAGATGAGAAGTGTTGCTTGCTTGCATTATCGGAATGTCAACTACGACGTTTTGGATATACTAGCGTTTCTGTGGGCATGATTCAGTGCGCGAGTGCCTCATTGTTAAGAACTCCGGCAACTGGAGAAGACCAAGGGGGTGGCCACGTTTCACCTGATAGTCTAGTCATATTGAGACTTGACCCACCACTAATCGCAAAAAAAGAAAAAAAGTTATGTGGGATTCTCCTCTGATATACCCCAAGAATAACATACTTAAAATAGAGAGCAATACAAGGGGTGGAAAGGCCCCAAATATGCTAATGTATGCTAATTAGGTATGACACGTGGCACCAACACCTGCTTCCAGACCTGAGTTACTGATGGATAGCTGTTGTTAACCAATAGCGAAGGATGTGACAAACCTATTAAAGATTTCTTGTGGCTCTCAGTCACCCGAGTTTACTACATGATTTGTTTGGCGTCTCTCAGATAATCAGAGCAGACCTGAAGTGTCTCTCTGGGACTTGAGATCAGCATTAACCTGTAATTAAAGTCTCCTGCGTTGTAATTAGCGCTGCAGACAACCAGTTTCACAGTTCTGAGTCTTTTAATTCTACTTACTGGAAAAAGCAGCAGAACAGGCTTCATTAAGCCTCCTGCATTTTTTCCAGGCTTTGCCTTGGAAATCCTTTGAACTCTTTGGTTATGTTATTAACACTCAGCGTGGCATCTCGCAGGTTATGAGCTCATATAAATTATGTTGCTGTGCTGTTGTAAAACGCAGATTTGTAAAGAATTAAAGCTACAGTGTGTCAGATTTCTGAGCGTTTATTAGTTAAAATGAAATATAGCATCCAGAACCATTTGTGCATCAGTGTAGAAATTACCTACAACAAATCATTGTCTTTTCTTAATGTTAAAATAAACCTTTTATATCACCAATGCACAGCCTATTGATTGCTAGCACAAGCTAATAGGTTTGCAAACTCATTATTGTGCAACTCAGGATCATGCATATTGCTTATCACAAGAGGAAGGCAAGATATTATGGATCCCTGTCGCCAGTGAGGGGAAAGAAAATCATGAATGACAGCATAATGCAATTTGCAACCTTGCCACTAGATGGCATTGAGTCCTGCATACTGTATCTTAAAAGTTCTTGCTGCTTTGTTCTGTTTGAGTCCCATTGCATTCTTTTTTTTTTTTTTTTTTTTGCCGTCATTCTTTCTATGTGTTGGTTGGTGGAAGTCCATTCACGGTCAAAATCCTCAAGAAAAAAGGCACTGAGTTGGTGTTTAACTGCTATGGCCACAATTCTATTCATGTTTAGAGAATAACAGGTGATTTTAATCAATTGTTGAACATCTGCTGAGCTGGCATCAGCACCAGAGTCTGCTGTTGAGGGTAGAGGCACAAAGATGTCTCAGGATGTTGTGCAGTTGAGGAGAAAATTAGGTTTTGTTCCACATGAAAGGGGGAAATTTAAGTGTTCTGGGATAAAAACAGAAATTGAATGGCAGGAAATGTGGTGTTCTCACTGCAGATGGTGCCGGGAGAACAAACAAGATACTGAAGTTCTTTCTAATTGCCTGCAAATTCTGCAGCTTTTACAGAACAGAACAACGAGAGAGTCAAATAAACTCTCCGATATTGAAGCATCGGGAGAAAATGTAAAAGGAGCGGCACATCATAATGCACCAGGGTCATTGCAGCATCGACATCAGATTAAATCAAGCTGATAAAGGCTTAGAGGGAGTTCATAGTGTTTCATAGTCGTAATAACTGCAGGGTTTTTTTTGGGGGGGGTGTAATTGTGTCTGTGTTGTTGCACAGTTGTGCATTAGCCTTGAAGCAGAGCTGAGCAGTCACAGCTGTGGCCTTTTACTCAGTGCATGTGTGCTGTATAACAAATATGATTAAACTAACAGTAAATCTTAGGTCTGTAGCTTCTGTCGACTCATAATATCTTTTTTTTTTTTTCTTTGTCTCCAGTGCGCTGAATTGCTTGGATGTTAGAGGGGCCTTGAGTGTATGTCCACCCTGTTCATATGTCTTATGTGGACTTGGAAAAAGCCTACAGCATACTTGGAGTTGTCCCCTCCCCCCCCCCAAGACCTGTGTTGGTTGCTGTGGGAGTATGGGGTAATGAGTCCAGTGCAAGGCGCGTCCGGTCTCTATACGACCAAAGTTGGAGATGTTTCCACATTTTCCGCATTTCATCAGATCCCATTTCTGGTGGGTGTTGGACTCCATCAGGGCTATTCGCTTTTGTCAGCGATCCTGTTTGTGACTTCATGAGCAGAATTTCAAGGCACATTCATGGATTGGTGGGTGTTCAGTTTGAGGATCTCAGAATTACAGTTGCACATCTGAGGCCATGTGAAGCAACTTGGTTGTGGATCAGCACCACCAAATCTGAGATCATGTTCCTCTATTAGAAAAGGGTGGATTGTCCCCTCTGGGTTGGGGAGAGTCAATGCTCCAAGTGGAGGAGTTCAACTATCTTGGAGTGGGGGTAAGATGGAGCAGGAGGTTGATAGACAAACCGGCGCTGCATCATAGGTCCTGCGGACGCTGTACTGGATCATCACAATGAAGAAAGAGCTGAGCCAGCAGGAGACACTCTTGATTTACCAGTCAGTTTACTCTCCTACCCTGACCTGTGCTCGTGAAGTGTAGATAATATTTGGGTTTATACTTGAGGCAGGTTGAGAAGCTCCACTACCCAGGAAGAACTGTAAGTGGAGTTGCTGCTGCTTTGCATTGAAATGATCTAGCTGAGGTGGTTCAGACATCTGGTGTTCCTGGTTGTCATCAAAGGGACGTCTTCCAGGTTTACCGGAACTAATTCCACAGATGCATTGCATAAATTGGCTAACAGTATGCATCAAAACACAAACCTTGTTTTGTGCACGGCCAGCAGCTGATGCAAACCTCAGGCTGCAGCTCTGACCAATAGTTGTGAACTTGAAGCTTTAAAAGTGACACAAGATTTTGTTTCATGACCACCAAACCCTCTCTGAATGTCCTGCAGGGTGATTAACGCTGGTAAGAGCGCACTGAATGAGGACCAGGCCTGCTGCGAGGTCGTCGTGGTGAGACGGCGGCCGATGAGCTACTGCCCCACCTCCATGCCCAACAAGACTCCCACCACCAAGAGGCGCAACTCCCTGCCTAATGGAGAGGGACTGGGGCTCCGCGTGGAACAAAGCAAGCCAGAAGTATGGAAATGCACCAACACAAACGTCACCATACACACATACAACCCCTGGCAAAAATTATGGAATCACCGGCCTCGGAGGATGTTCATTCAGTTGTTTAATTTTGTAGAAAAAAAAGCAGATCACAGACATGACACAAAACTAAAGTCATTTCAAATGGCAACTTTCTGGCTTTAAGAAACACTATAAGAAATCAGGAAAAAAAATTGTGGCAGTCAGTAACGGTTACTTTTTTAGACCAAGCAGAGGGAAAAAAAATATGGAATCACTCAATTCTGAGAAAAAAAATTATGGAATCATGAAAAACAAAAGAACGCTCCAACACATCACTAGTATTTTGTTGCACCACCTCTGGCTTTTATAACAGTTTGCAGTCTCTGAGGCATGGACTTAATGAGTGACAAACAGTACTCTTCATCAATCTGGCTCCAACTTTTTCTGATTGCTGTTGCCAGATCAGCTTTGCAGGTTGGAGCCTTGTCATGGACCATTTTCTTCAACTTCCACCAAAGATTTTCAATTGGATTAAGATCCGGACTATTTGCAGGCCATGACATTGACCCTATGTATCTTTTTGCAAGGAATGTTTTCACAGTTTTTGTTCTATTGCAAGATGCATTATCATCTTGAAAAATGATTTCATCATCCCCAAACATCCTTTCAATTGATGGGATAAGTGTCCAAAATATCAACGTAACGTTGTATAACGTAAACTTGTGCATTTATTGATGATGTAATTACAGCCATCTCCCCAGTGCCTTTACCTGACATGCAGCCCCATATCATCAATGACTGTGGAAATTTACATGTTCTCTTCAGGCAGTCATCTTTATAAATCTCATTGGAATGGCACCAAACAAAAGTTCCAGCATCATCACCTTGCCCAATGCAGATTCGAGATTCATCACTGAATATGACTTTCATCCACAGTCCACGATTGCTTTTCCTTAGCCCATTGTAACCTTGTTTTTTTCTGTTTAGGTGTTAATGATGGCTTTCATTTAGCTTTTCTGTATGTAAATCCCATTTCCTTTAGGCGGTTTCTTACAGTTCGGTCACAGACGTTGACTCCAGTTTCCTCCCATTCGTTCCTCATTTGTTTTGTTGTGCATTTTCGATTTTTGAGACATATTGCTTTAAGTTTTCTGTCTTGACGCTTTGATGTCTTCCTTGGTCTACCAGTATGTTTGCCTTTAACAACCTTCCCATGTTGTTTGTATTTGGTCCAGAGTTTAGACACAGCTGACTGTGAACAACCAACATCTTTTGCAACATTGCGTGATGATTTACCCTCTTTTAAGAGTTTGATAATCCTCTCCTTTGTTTCAGTTGACATCTCTCATGTTGGAGCCATGATTCATATCAGTCCACTTGGTACAATAGCTCTCCAAGGTGTGATCACTCCTTTTTAGATGCAGACTAACGAACAGATCTGATTTGATGCAGGTGTTAGTTTTGGGGATGAAAATTTACAGGGTGATTCCATAATTTTTTCCTCAGAATTGAGTGAGTCCATATTTTTTTCCCTCTGCTTGGTCTAAAAAAGTAACCGTTACTGACTGCCACAATTATTTTTCCTGATTTCTTATAGTGTTTCTTAAAACTAGGAAGTTGCCATTTGAAATGACTTTAGTTTTGTGTCATGTCTGTGATCTGCTTTTTTTCTACAAAATTAAACAACTGAATGAACATCCTCTGAGGCCGGTGATTCCATAATTATTGCCAGGGGTTGTAGAAGGAACAGTACAAGTAGGTTCAGGCTGTTTGTGGACAATGTGCAGCTAACCTCTTCCTTTGGTCAGCTGAAGCTTTTGGACCTCATCTCACTTTTAAAAGCATAAGATTGGACCCAAATATTGGAAACAGAGTTAAAACTTTTAAGGCCAGTATGGTGGTGTTGGGGAAGGAAAGATGTCCTTAAAAAATGTGAAATTTCACCTACAATTTACAGTGAGAAACCTCAGTGACTCAAGCCTAGATGTGATCCATTTTCTTTCTCTGGGAATATATCTTATATAATTCATTGAGAGTATGAATGAGTCCATCCCCTCCAGGTTATTAATATGAAAACTCAAAAACTATACTTGTTCTCATCTGGTCAGTCTCCAAATTAAGAGAGGATATTATGAGGATAAACTGAGTAAAAATATGGTAACATTGCTGTACTGGATCAACACAAAAACTTTGACTTATTTAATATATCTCTGTCTGCTACCCGGATATGTTTGGGCTTGCTGCAGGGAATAATCTTATCTTTGTCTTCACATGCATAATGGAAATTAGGAACTGATGCTGCTTTTATCTTAACATGAAGTTAGAATGTAGCTTGAACAGATGTTGGATAGTTTTTCATTTCCAAAGCCTCGGCCTGATGGCCACCTAGGCCCCCGCTGGTGACTGATGATGTTCAGTACTAGACTTTTTGTCTATTTTGGGTCAGCCGCTTAATATGAAGGAAATATGTTTTCTGGATTTGTCTGCAGGACAGCGAAGGGCTCGTGTTCCACTACTGGGCCTTGTTCGATGGCCATGCTGGTTCGGGCGCCGCCGTCGTCGCGTCTCGACTGCTGCAGCACCACATTGCATGCCGACTCCAAGCAGTCATCGAGATCCTGCGCAACCTTGCCTCTCTGCCCCCTACCATCCTGGGGGAGGAGCCAGACAACAACCCTTACTTCCACAGTAACACTGCCGGCCCTCACCGCGCCCTGACGAGAACCGCTTCGCTACGCGGGGCTGTCGGCGCACCGGCCTCCCCGTGCGGCACCCCACCTGCGCCACCGCGGTTCTTCATCGAGAAGAAGATCCAGCATGAGAGCCTGGTGGTGGGAGCCGTAGAGAACGCCTTCAAAGAGATGGTGAGTCCACAGCTGTCGCTACAAAGCATTGTCATAGCAACCTGGTGCCTGAGGTCGTGCTTCAGTTTCTGCTCGGCCTCGCCATTATCAGCTTTCATACTTCGCTTCTTCCCTGCAGTATTTCCAACATGATCAGGGGGTGCGGTTGTCTTCGGTTTCAACATACACATTTACAGCTGTGCACGAGATTGGAAAAAAAACATTTCCTGGTTCCTTTATTCAAACTGCTTATGTCTGAACAGTGTATAGAGCGAAATTTGTGGTCGGTTTAACTGGAAAAACACCAGTTTCCGATCAAAGTGATTGAACAGAAAAGGCAGCAAGATTAATCAAAACAAAAAGACTGTGTATGTCTTTATGATAATGTGTGTGGCAACGCGTCCCTCAAACTGCCAGGATTACTGGAAAATCCTGGTTTCATCTACTACCAGCGCTGTGTAAAATAACACAAAAGACAGCAAGTTTGTTGCGTCCATTATAAAAATAAGTATCTTATTCCATCCTGTTTTATGTTGACTTACCCTCTTTTCTACTTTTTATTTATATATTTATTTATTCCATTGCTTTTATAGTGTAGAATGTGTGAGATATTGCCACTAGATGGCAACAGAAAACAGATAATGATATTCAAGTTGAGGTGTTTGGTGCCTGTGTACATCATTGTGTACAACAATTTGCAAATCCTCTTCAACCTACATTCAATTGAATACACCACAAAGACAAGATATTTAATGTTCAAACTGATAAACTTTATTGTTTTTGTGCAAATACTTGCTCATTTTGAAATAAATGCCTGCAACACATAAAAAAAAACTGGAACAGGGGCAACAAAAGACTGGTAAAGTTGATGAATGCTCAAAGAACATCTGTTCGGAACATTCCACAGGTGAACAGGTTAATTGGAAACAGGTGAGTGTCATGATTGGGTATAAAAGGAGCATCCCCAAAAGGTTCAGCCGTTCACAAGCAAAAATGGGGCGAGGATCACCACTTTGTGAACAACTGTGTGAAAAATAGTCCAACAGTTTAAGAACAGTGTTTCTCAATGGTCAATTGCAAAGAATTTAGGGATTCCATCATCTTCAGTCCATAATATAATCAGAAGATTCAGATAATCTGGAGAACTTTCTACACATAAGCTGCAAGGCCAAAAACTAACATTGAATGCCCGTGACCTTCAAACCCTCAGGTGGCACTGCATTACACCTGACATTGTGTAAAGGATCTTACTGCGTGGGCTCAAACACTTCAGAAAACCATTGTCAGTTAACACAGTTCGTCGCTATATCTACAAGTACAAGTTAAAACTCTACAATGCAAAGTGAAAGCCATACATCAACAACATCCAGAAACGCCGCCGTCTTCTCTGGGCCCGAGCTCATTTGAAGTGGAAAAGTGTGCTGTGGTCTGATGAGTCCACATTTCAAATTGTTTTTGGAAATCATGGACGTTGTGTCCTGCTCACAAAAAAGGAAAAAGACCATCCAGATTGTTACCAGCACAAAGTTCAAAAGCCAGCATCTGTGATGATATGGGGTTGTGTTAGTGCCCATGGCATGGGCAACTTTCACATCTGTGATGGCACCATCAATGCTGAAATGTACATCCAGGTTTTGGAGCAACACATGCTGCCATCCAAGCAACGTCTTTTTCAGGGACGTCCCTGCTTATTTCAGCAAGACAATGCCAAGCCACATTCTGCACATGTTACCACAGCGTGGCTTTGTAGTAAAAGAGTGCGGGTACTAGACTGGCCTGCCTGCAGTCCAGACCTGTCGCCCATTGAAAACATGTGGCGCATTATGAAGTGCAAAATACCACAACGGCGACCCCGGTCTGTTGAACAACTGAAGTCATATATCAAGCAAGAATGCGAAAGAATTCCACCTACAAAGCTTCAACAATTAGTGTTCTCAGTTCCCAAACACTTATTGAGTGTTGTTAGAAGGAAAGGTGATGTAACACAGTGGGAAACATACCACTGTCCCAGCTTTTTTGAAACATGTTGCAGGCATCCATTTCAAAATGAGCAAATATTTACACAAAAACAATAAAGTTTATCAGTTTGAACATTAAATTTCTTGTCTTTGTGGCACATAGTAACTGAGAAAGGAACAAGAATCTTGAAAGAAAAAAGTCAGATCCATCAGGAATATTGTGGAATTGTTGCAAGACTAAAAGAACCAAAACCTGGTGTGCACTTGGCTGTGGTAGGTGTCGGTTTCGAAGATGCTTGAAGGTCTTCTCTATTATCTTTTGAAGAGAGGGTTCATCAAAAGCACCTAAATGCTCACTCTTCCACAGGATGCCCAGATTGAGCGCGAGCGGCATCTCTACAACGTCACAGGAGGATGTACAGCGCTCACTGTGGTTTACCTTCAAGGAAAACTCTACGTGGGGAATGCAGGCGACAGCAGGTTCGTGCTTCTGTTTCACCAGAACAACACTCGCGGAGTTAAAGATCTGTCAGAACATAAGCTGTATATCAAAAGCATTTCTTTAGCGTTTGTCAGTATGAGGCATCTTACTTTCCTTGGCTTTGTCTCTTATGCTACAGAGCTATCGTTATTAGAAACAGTGAGATCATCCCGATGTCAAATGAGTTCACGCCTGAATCAGAACGACAGCGACTCCAGTTCCTGGTAAGAAAATGGAAGATAAGGCAAATCTCTGTGACAGTTTTTCTGCTCAGGTTGCCAGCACAGATAAGACGGCAGTGCATCTTCTAATTTCCATATAAGCAACAAATCTCTGTCTTGCAGGGTTACATGCAACCTCACCTGTTAGGAAATGAGTTCACGCACTTGGAATTCCCCCGGAGAGTTCAGAGAAAGGAAGTGGGAAAGAAGATGTTGTACCGAGACTTCACTATGAATGGATGGTACGTCTGCTCCCGTTGTATTGTGTGAGTAAAACCGCTATCAGTTCAGGTTAGGGAGCCACGTCCACTATGCTCCCAGGGCGTTGTTTTACTGCGATCCCCCACGACCCCCCAAAAAACTGTTAAAAACAGGATGAAACAGTTTAATCTGGCTTTTCTCCCAACAGGGTGGCTTATAAAGTGCAGACGTGGCAACCCCTTGAAAACAAAAGAAAGGAGCTGCCCACTCAGACAGACATGACCAAAAACGGCAACAAACGCCGCTTCGGCTTCAAATTTTTACCCCGATGGAACAGGATCAAACAAGTTTCAAGACATACTAACTAGGAATACCCCGTTTAAAGAAGTTTGAACATGATTGAAGCTGTTAAGACTGTGTATACCTCCTACGTTACCACATACTATCAACGATTTTGAGAATCGGAATGAAATTTTTGAACAGTTCAAAAACTGGATCCCGATTTTAAATCTGGTGCCGATAATGGCCGTGACGACTACGTGCACTGAATTTGTTCAAGATTGACAAAGATGGATCAAGAAGTTACAATGATGTTTCAAAACGTGCCCAGATTTGCTATTCAGGATTAAACGGGAAGGAACAGGGCTCTGTGCAATAGTCCCATAAGGAGCCACCTTTGGTCCTGGATGGCAACTACCCACGTAGACAACCGGTCCGTCCCCCCCACCTGAAAATAGCCGTGTATCTGATGCAGCCATATGATACATGGGCGTCCCCTTGGACTTTTCCAGATGACCTGGAATTCACGGCAAATCATCTTATCGAACACCGTTCTGACTTTTTACCTTTTCCCAGCTTTCATTTTTATTACCAGCAGAAGAAGCACTGTTGGTATTGATACTATTGCAAATGACTATCTAGTCTTATCAAATATTTAATTTTTTGTTTTTTATTTTTTGACAACCCTACTAGAACCAAAGAGATCCAGTCATCACCTTAGGTCAGTGGTTAATGTCCAAGTCTCACAGCCAGCCATGCAGCATGACGGGACACATGGCCATGATACGGTAGCCCAAAATGGATATACTACTCTTCCTTTCGCGTTTTGCAGTACATCTGAAAGACTGAGGAAAAAAGAAGAGTAATCAATGGTTGAGAATCCTCATTTTTGTGTCGTGGAGGGTCTAGCATAGTGCTTTGCACAAGAGAAGGCGAGGGAGAATTAATCCCTGTCGTCAAAGAAGCAAAAACTCGAAACAAAATCAGGACCAGTGAGGACATAATACAGTCTGCAACCTCACCACTAGATGGCACTAAATCTGACCCAGTGTAGCTTTAAGCTAATTTGCATAAGTGTCATTACAGATAAAATGAATCAGTTTATGTTTTGCTCTTTGGTGCTGGAGGCGAGTTTCACTGTAGCTGTTCCTCCACAAAGGGGGAGCCAAACTGGAAGACAGAAAGGTCGGTATGTGTTCAGGTCAGGGAGAGTGCACGTCTTATCTCTGAGACAGAAACGGACACGGAGAGACGCAGTCTGACAGGTGTAGTCGAGTCTGATATGATGCCGTTTGAAGTCCTGAAGTTCTCCTGACCGGATCACTGTCGACACACACCTGTGTTAGAAATGTCCTCCAGTCTGACATCACTGCTTGGTTTTTTTTAACACCATTGATTCGCTGTTCTGATTTAATTATTTTTTTGTCCTCCGCCACAGGGCTTATAAGACCATTGAGGATGAAGATCTGAAGTTTCCGTTAATATACGGCGAGGGCAAAAAGGTAAGCGTCTGCCTCTTTACTACAGACTTCTGTTGTTGAAGTCAGACCTGCAGGAAACCATAAATCACTCGAGTTGGCGGACTGACAAGAGTCTGCGCGCCTGCCAGGAGCCCACAGGGACGCCGGCTCGGGTGTACAAGTTGCTGTATGAGCAGAGACTGTCCATCTGTTCCACTCTAGCAGCACAGACATCATAAGGGAGATGACGGTCGTCTCTGTGAAATGGTGCTAATCCTCAGCGGGACACCAGGGGGCAGAAGAGCAGAGCAAATCAAAAGCCAAAAAACGCTCAAACAAACCACCTCAGATTCTGCATCATGTCAGTTTTGTTTCATCATTGGGTCACACTAAGTAGTACATGCGGGGGGGCCAAATCCTTCATCAGCAGTTGGTAGTCATGACAACAACACCCTGACAAGCATTCGTATTGGGAAGCGTCTGGACTAAACTGTGTTATCGTCTTCGGTTTCTTTTTGCCTTGATTCTGGATGTCCGGTTTTCCTAAACAAGGAGACTTTGCTGATTCTACTTACTCCTACATTGGTGTATAATCTTGATAAAGTGATCACAAGTTTGAGACCTTTCTCCAGGATACCACCTCTTTGTGGCTCCGCAGCTGACGTAGTGTCCACAGGAGACGCAGCACAACAGCAGCCAGATTTGTTCATATTTCTTAAAATCATCTCCAGTTGACTGATCCTCCAAAACCAATTGTTTTCTTTCCAGATGAACAAAAACCCACTTTATTTAATGAAAAGCACAGAATTCTAAAGTAAGCTTGTCCATCTTCTCCAGGCACGAGTGTTGGCAACAATCGGTGTCACCCGCGGCCTCGGCGACCATGACCTCAAAGTTCACGACTCCAACATCTACATCAAACCGTTCCTGTCCTGTTGCCCTGAGGTAAGACAAACAACCGGGTTTTCATACAAGAAAACAGATCCGATCCAGGCTTGAGTGTCCCGTACGCCTTTTAGACAAACTACAGCTGAAATTTCCCGACTGATTTTTTTAGAAAATCGTCTCGTTGCAGGATGGAGTGGTTTTCTGCCTCCCTGGCAGCACTAGCAAAGAGCTTTTCATCTCCTTGTGTGATTTGTCACACTGAGATGTGAAGTTTTTTTTTTTTCTTTCTCCTCCAGCTTTCTGCTGGATCTTTAATTCATTAACTCCAGGGTTCACACCAGGTTCACGTAAACTTGGTTCCTCTCAGCCTTCTCTGTCAGAAACAGGAGTCTCACCTCCCACGCTCCCGGAGGCTTCTTCAGATGCTCTCTGAATGAAAACTGCATTTGAGTTGATTAAGTTAGAGAATGCATGATGTTCACATCCTTTTAGGTTTCATCATGGCTGAGAAGCTTGAGCTGGTGAGAGACGTTTCCAGAGAGATGCACTTTGTTTTCACTGTGAGTCTGTAATTTGGAGCCATGAATGGTGTTTACGGGGCTGAAAACCACCAACGTTCGATTCTACTGGTTCATGTAGCGTTACCTTCTCTCAGCTTGGTTGCAAGTGGTATTTCTGTTGAGACTGGCAACTATTATGATTATTAAGGTGGCGCATGACTTCAGGTGCAGCGATTTGAGAAGGAGTCTTTGTGTTTTGGGTGTAGGTGAAGGTGTATAACCTGACGCAGTACGAGCACGGGACCGATGATGTTCTGGTGATGGGAACAGATGGGCTCTGGGATGTCCTCTCTAACCAGGAGGTAGCCGAAGCTGTCTCCACGTTCTTAGCCAACTGCGACCCCGATGATTTGCACAGGTGTGACTCTTCCGTTTGTGCCCAACTCCTTGCAAGTTTGTTGCAGTGATTCTCACTAATCTGTGACATTCCCAAGCATCTCATGTCAAAAATATACCTCGTTATCATTTACGGCCACAAGATGGCATGCAGGGTTTTGTCGAGGTTTGGCCACAGTATCGAATTAGCTAGCGTTTTGTTTTTGTCCTCTGTTGCAGGTACACGATGGCGGCACAGGACCTGGTGATGCGAGCACGCGGCGTGCTGAGGGACCGCGGGTGGAGGATCACGAATGAGCGGCTTGGCTCTGGAGATGACATCTCCGTCTTCATCATACCACTGATGTACGGCAACCGACAGCCATGAGGAGCCCAATAGACGCTCCGGTTTACGAAATCAACAGGACTGCTGAGGTCAATCCCCCAAACTCCCAGTTCAGTCCCATTTCACATTCCTCTGTGCCCTTTGCACATCTCTTTATCCCTCAAATCAAAGTTTAGACCATTATTTGGTGTCATAGTTGCATTTGTTGGCGTTTCACATCTCTCCAGAAGATCCAGATAGTCAACCCCCATATTTGGCAGCTCAGGGGAACTTCACTTATTTGTATTTATTCTTAAAGTTCACTGATGGAAGTTTTCCAGAAATCACCAAATTTCCAGATGTGTACCACCATTCATACTAGACATTGTTATGCCAGTGTTGACTGAAGGAGTGGTGATTTGTAAGTTAGAACACTGTCTTTCTGTGGGGAAGGTGGTTGATTTTAATCCCTGCTGTGATCGGGGCCTGGTGAAACCTGACTGCTCATCCAGCAGTAAAAGGACAACTTGACTGGTTCCAGTTGATGGTGCAAACCAAGCAGCAACACCTGCTCATGGAAAATTAGGCGAATGTGGAAGTGGTAAATCTTGCAGTTCCTTGAATGGAATAACAGACTTAAAGATGTTTACTGTCTGGGACAAAAACTGGTTTTGGTCTCGCTAGCTAGTTTCCTTGTTCCTGACAAAAAAACTGAGGGTGATTTTTTTTTTTTTTTTTGTAACTTAGCAGTTTAAGCCATTTTAAGCCATATAGTTTTGAATAATTAGGGGTATGGTCACAGTGAGTGACAGCTATGTGCCAGAGTCAGGCCCCTGCTAGCAGTGGGTGCTAACTGCTGTGGATATGATCCAGTCAGGTTGAAGGTTTGTCCTTTCTGAGCATTTTATTACAGATGTTTGCGACAATATGGCTTTTACTGTGCAGTTAATTGTACTAAGGAACCATCAAAGAAGTCAGTGCTCCAGTATTTGTTTTTAAGTGTTGTTTCATTATATGTTAGCAACAGGTTACAACTAATATGCAGGTATCTTGACGGCATTAGGTTAGCGGTCACTACAGCAATATGCCCGTCAAATTTTAATATTTGTACCCAACGGCCACATTAAGCAAACACTGGAAATTAGCTTTGTTTCTTTGGTAATTGCGAGGTGGGGGCGTGTTCAGGCTTCATTTGTCCAGTCTAGATCATGCCATTAGTGTGTGTACAGTCTGTGGTACAAATGTGGCGAGGTAAAGACCTGCCCATGCTACCTCATCATGATGTGGCCCAGCATGTGTGCACTTTATGATAATCAGACTCGAGAGTGGGCCTTACGTACCTAACCGGTTGGTGCTAGCATGAGTGGTCACACTAATTTCAAGAAAACTTTTCATTACTGAGTAAAGGGGGAGGGGGGTGTTCTGCCTCCAATTTTTATTTATTTATTTTTAAGAAGAAATGTCTCTTTTTCAAATTCCCGGTGAAAGCAGCCCGACCACACGACCTCATCTTCTGAAGAGATGTGAAAGCTGAAACCGAAAGATTCTCTTCCTAAGGGAAGGACAGTCTGCTTTCATTCTCTCCTCTTTTCTCTGCTACGCTGTTCTGTACCCCCCCAACACCCCAGTCCCTCTCCTCCTCCAAGCTGTGCAGTCAAGAAGTTGCCTTTTTTTTTTTATTATTTATTTATTTTTGACAATAAAATACCTCCGTCCGGTGACCGTGGGCCAAGCTGACTGGTCAGCTGCACCTGCCGGTCATTATAAAGACAGTTTACAGACTGCGGCGGTGACGGCTCGATTCTTCTCCCACAGCGAGCGCCGCGTCACCCGAGAAGCTTTCGGTTGCTAAGAGCACATAAGACAACGTGTCACGGCTGATGTGCATTTTAGGAAGGACTTCGTCTTTGAGAGAGAACTAATAGTGAGGAAGCAGAAGAAAATGTTGGGATATTTTTATTATTATTAATAGTGGTAGTATATAGTTACTTACTTAATGCAACGAAAAAGTTATTGTGACAATAATTACTTTATCGTTGCAAAACATGACTGACAACATACAACAACATTAAAAGTTCGCTTTTTGACAGGCCTACTCTTGTTAGCATTCGAGCCTCTGAGTGCAGCACGATGAATGGAAGTGGTGGTAGTGAGACCAGAAAGCCAGACTTATATCCTTATTGGTTGCAGCGATTGGTTATGATGTCATTTTGTGATGTTTTAGTGACATCATCATGACGTTACATAGTGTAATGGTAAATTAATTAGGCCCTATTCCCAGGTCAGGTCTGGAAGCATATGCTGCCTTGGGTCCTGGACGGCACCCATTCCCATATACGATGTAAAATCATGGCGGATCCTCAGGTTACTTTTGGTGATTTTTGGACTCTTGATAAGTCATAAACGGTACGACAGTTTTAGACTGTTTAAAACGGTTGGGGAACTTTTGCAAATCCGCTTGTCGTCATACCGTCTTGAAGGCAATTTTGGCCTTTCTTGGATATTTGTGTCAAGTTGGGGCTAAGCCCTGTTTCTGTGTACACGATGCCTGACCTTGACTGGCAAATTGTGGCAGGTCCTTGAGATAGTCTTGGACACTCTTGATAAGTCGTAATGGTACACCAGAGGTGCCCAATTTCGGTCTTCGAGATCTACCTTCGTGACACTCTTAGTTGTCTCCCTGTTCCAACACACCTGAATCCAATGAAAAACTCGTTGGCAGGCTTTTAATGAGTCTTTCATTGGATTCACGTGTGTTGGAACAGGGAGACAACTAAGAGTGTCAGGAAGGTAGATTTCGAAGACCGAACTTGGGCACCCCCGTGGTACACTATATCACCACAACAGTTTTAAATAGTTTATAAATTTCATGGGACTTCTGCAAATCCTTGTGCTGCCATCCTACAGTCTTGCCGCCATCTTAAAGGTAACCCTGAGTACTCTTGGATATTCATGTCAGGGTGGGTTTTGCCCCATTCCCAGGTACTACACTACGCAATTTTGAGGTTTGGAGAAACATGGTTTGAGTTACAGAGAGCTTTACTTATTTTGGCCTGTTGGTAATCATGTATTTTCTTCTTAGTTTATTTATTGTCTTTCTCTCATCCATCGCAGTTGTCAAAGGTGAGTCAAGCACTCAGAGACTCGATTGGTCACAGTGTTTTAAAAGCGAACTTGTCCTTTTAACATATGAAATTGTTCACGTCTTAAATTTTAAAAATGGTGTTTTTAAAAATCTTGAATGTGAGAACAAAGCATTTTACATCAGTTGCTCTTTGTCAAACATAAACTTTGCAAGACACCAGAATAAATCACATGGGCATCCGTGTATGCGCACTTTTGTCGCTCTGCAGCATTCGCGGTACATGAAGACGAATATTCCCTGCAGCAGGGAGGTAAATTTATAATGTTAAAAATGTATAATCAATATCCAAATTAAAGTTTCAAGAAAAAAACTGTAAACTTTTACTTTATCTGAGCTTTAGATGAGTCGTACAGGTTTGGGATTGTAAAGTTTGGATGTACATGAGCAAAGGTGCAATGGTTAAAAGTTACTTCTACTTTTTCGATTGTATTCCTGTTGTGTGTCGACTGTGTCATTGCTCGTAATCGTGCCGTAATCATGCGTATGTATATACGGACACTTTTCCTTCAGGTTCATCCGTAATATTAAACCTGGTACGAAGGCTGAAATTTAGTGAAATTGGTACGCAGCTGAAAGGGGGGGGGGGGGGGGTGCACTTTTTTTTCCCCTTTAAATTATGTTATTGTGCAGAGAGTAGAATGAGAAGTGATGCCTTGTCCTAAAAAAAAAAAAACAAAAAAAAAAAACTTTTTAATATTCATGTTATGATGTTCTCTTCCAGTCACTCTTGATTTAAGATGTGGGACAAGCAGTGTGGGTGAAAGAAACCCTTTATTATTCTTTACTGACAGAAATCAATTAAGTTGATAATTGGTTGAATAGATCTGCTGGTGTCGTTTGTGATCTGCAGCTGAATGATGAAACATTTAACGAATCGTATCACGTGTGCCATCAGCTGCATCCATTTCTTTCTTTTTTGTCCCAACTTGTAGTTTTTAGACTATGTTCCTTAATGCAACTATCATTTTTACATTTACCTGAGGTTCCCGTGGTGCATTTAACTCGCACATTCCATGGGGGGGTGTAAGGTTCAAATCCCTCACTAAATATTCTATAAAGAGGCTGCAGAAAGTATCCTTTTGAATACCAATGAAACAGTTGGTTCATAAAAGGATTCGCCGTTTTGAAATGTTTGAAACGGTAAATGAAATGCTAAACTTGAGGAAATTAAATGACTATTTCAGAAAAGTGCAAAACACTAAAATAAGCAATTTAAAAAAAAAAATCACTATTTTGAATGGTTTGAAATTAAATGGAAAGAATGAAGTCCTACTCCTGCTATCAGCTTGGGGAGGGGCAAGAAGCGTGTGTTACCAGCCAGAAAGATCTTATTGTTCTGACTGACACATGTGGGACACGTTTAAGGGACTTTATCCACACTTCTTTTGGCAAGTTACGGACATTTGACTCAGTGTTAAGTGTCCATAGATTCAATCATAGCTTACGCAGAGCACGCGTGTCCGAAAACTGCTCACTTAAGGCTTTGCACCCCGAGGTGTCCACATGAGCGACTTCCAGAGTATTTAACACGCATGTGCCAAACAATGCAACAACGCTCTGTTGCTTTTAAAAAGGATTTGTTGTGTTGAAAAGCTCAAAATGCTCCATTTCAAATACTTCAAATGTAAATATGATTCTGCATTTCAAAACACTTGGTGAAACAGCTGCTTCAGAAAATGATTTTTACATTTGGACCACTGAACCAACTGCTTCAGATGAGACAGTAATGACTGGTGGCTTCTTATCAACAGTGGGGACCCCCTCACCCCCAGACTAATTTCCATTTACGCCTCTGATTTCATGAAAAGAAATATTTCTTTATAATTAATTGAAAACTCATTCACGTTTTGCGTGTTTTCCGTCTTTCTATCAAATAAGCTAGCCTAAATGAGTTGTTAATTTAATGACTTGTTATTAAACAGTGTTTGAGTTTTGCTTTTGTGAAACAGAGATCTCAGATTTAAAGTAGTATGTTTAAGGTGATTCCAAATAATGGTGGTGAGTGAGGGGATTTTTTCTTTCTTTCTTTCCAAAGAATGTGACAATTTTTTTTTCTTTCTTCCTGTGTCATACGACTGCTGCACAGAAACATCAACTCAGGTTCAACAATCGCACGTCAAATAAAACTGGACAAGCAGTCAGTCATTTTTAAAGGTGGTTTATTAATTATTTATTTGTTTCTGGATTAAGTTTCCTCTTTGCTGTATTTAATTGTGAATGCTGTTGTAGTTCTCTGGATAATTTTACGGTGGGACACAGAGGGGGTGTTATTTTGGCGGGGTGAGGCAGGGGGCTTTTTATGTTTGTAGCAAAGTGCACGTCTGAAAGCAATCAGAACTGTTTGAAGTGAATATTGTGCTGCAGTCAATCTCTGAATGTGAAATGTACATTTTATAGGAGAGAAGAAAATGGAAGGTATGAAGTTAATATATTTTTAATGTTTCCATGTGACTTTCGAAGAAAAAAAAAGTTTACCTTCGTTGTTTATCTAGAAATTAAACAAAAATAAATAAATGTTGATCAATGTCATAAATGTTCTGTTTGTGTCCTTGAAAAACACAAATGCTAAATTTTTGTACTTTTTTATGTATTATTTTGTTTTTAAAGTTCTAGCAAGGAACCGCTCGATTCTGAATTTGTATCCAATCTATGAAATACACTGCGCATGTTTCAATTCTAATTGTGGCCACTGGGAGGCAGTCTGCCAAAGCTTGTGTATGCAGTATTTTGACAAAGACTAATGTACCAAGGGGAACCTCAGTACACAAGTTTACCTCACAAAAACCCTAGATAAATTTGACAGGGTATGTCGTGAACGCAGCTATGGCCAGGAGGGGGCCATGTCTTTAACCTAGTGCACACCATATCTTAAAAAAGTGTTTGTGTGTCAAGATGAAAGTTGGAAGGCAAGTTCACCTCATTAGCTTGCAGACAAGTTCAACATTGGGCATTTTTTTACATAGTAACTGTGGTCACAAGGGGGCAGAGTCAGACATAGTGTGCACATATGCACAATGACGTAACAAGGGCGTCATTATGCTTCTAATCCATAACTCTGCAGCCACGCAATCGCTTTGACGCAGTCGTGAACCTTTTGATGTTCCCCATTGGTGTTGGTGGGTCTCGCGATGCAATTTCCTCAAAGAACAGTAGGTGGTGTAACATTTTTCATGGAGACTGGCCTGCTATCCCAATAAAAGTCGATTGTGAAAAGTGAAAAGTGAGATTTCGGAAATGATGCAGTTAGCGCACCAATCACAGCCCATGTTGTCTCGGTCATCTGAACATGTAGTTACAATTTTTGAGAGGTGCACGTCAGGCTACGGAGAGGGGCTCAGATGGGCTTTGTAACAACGTAGAGAGCTCTACGTGGCTTCAGCGTTACAGATACGGAGTAGCATAAATTGGGCTTTAGAATATACCTTGTTACAACCTTGCACAAGTTCAACATTGGGTTCTGTGATGCAGAGTAGGTCAAATATTCTCCTTGTTACGCATAAGGCCTCAATCTGATGCTATACTTGCAGCACTGCACTTAATTTAATTTTCAGCACCCCCTGGTGGACACTAGACTTCTTGCCTACAAGACCATATAGCACTATCAGATTAGTAAAATGGGAATGCCTGCTGGCCAAGCTGGTAGCGACATTTCAATCTGGACTTCACCTTGCTGCACATTTCAAAATAAAAGCAGTTTAGTGTAGATTTGTAAGGGATTGGAACATTTCATATGGAGACGGACTGGATTTAATTCAGTAAGTGTTGACGGAAGCTCTACAATGGATTGTGACTGATGAAAAGCAGAAATGCATCCACAGTATGAAAATATAGTGAGGGGTAAGTACGTCTGTGTATTGCGGGGGGCAGGGGGGTGCTGCCCCCCACAACATCACACACACACACACACTTTTAATACTATGCCTATGAATATGAAACATTTCATATTAAAAAAAAACTGACAGAACCTGGTTGATTGAGCTCAAAATTGAAAATAAAAACAGATAAAACCCACGTTAAATTTTTTTTTTTTTTACAAGAGTTTTGACCATGAAGGCGCCTCCAGGAGTAGAGGTGGGGCGATACGGTAATTTTGGTATTGATCTGATACCAAGTAAATACAGGCCCAGTATCGCCGACATCGATACCAATACTTTTTCATATTTAAGCTTCATAGATCCAAAGGATCCAAAAGACCTAGGATAGAATTTCGCCAAATATTGTACGTGACAACAAAATACTTTATCACAATCAACATTTTTGTTTAAAAAAACATCACTCAACACAACTTAAAACAAAATCTCCTGAGGTAGAGGGCTGACAAACCACAATACAAAGGATGCGCTCCTCCGTGTTGTGTGACAGCGCAGCACTGCTCTTACAGAGAGTAGACTTTGATTAAACTGCGTGCGCAGCAGTCAGTGCGTGCAGGACAGGAAAAAAGCTTGAGTATCGATCTTTTTACACGAGGATCGTTCAATATCAATACCAGCGTTGGTATCGATATTAGGATCGATCCGCCCACCTCTATCCAAGAGCCACTTGGCTTCATAAGTCGGAATTGACCAGCGCTGGAAAGGCAGTAGATTGTGCAGTCATCTCCACAAAGGGGCAACACGAAGACCCGACCGACAGCACAAACTACTACCTCAACCAGAACCTGGTCTGACCTCCACGAAAGCTCCGCGCGTAAAAAGCGCATAGAAAAGAAAAAATCCCCACCCAAGACATGCAAATGAGCAAACGCCTCCTTTCTGTCCTCAGATGACCTCCGTGAAAATGACTATCACCTTTGGACCAGACGAATCAGCGGGAAAATCCTTACAGACGCAATTCGTCTTTTTTTCCTTCTTTTTCACCCCCAAACCATTAAATTGTTTTCAAACTAATTTTAGATCATCTATTAAAAACACAAAATTACGCATGAAAACTGCTCCAAACGCTTATTTTTTTTTTTACCTTTATTAAAAAAACGATTTAAATAAAATATGTATAAAAAAAAATACATCTGATACGTGAAGATGGCAGAGGTTTTGTTGAACCTTTGAAATGCAAATATCCAAGGACACTCAAATGTTACTTATCCAGACTGCAGGTGGCGTTTTCTGCTCTAATCTTTCACTCTCTCCGATCACAAAAATAAAAATAATGACCCCGGCAGCAGATTAAAAAAGAAATCCACGTCGTGTGGGGAAGATTATCGTGAGATGTTTCTCCGCCGTGACGGTCGGGAACGTCACGGTGGATCGAAGATGAGCGACAAACGCGAGCTCCCACTCTGACGGGTTTTCCAGGACGATATCCCATAATCCCTTGCGCGCCAGAGAGTCGCCGCAGTCTAAACCACATTTGCAAATGAACATTGATTGATTTTTATTCGTATAAAATGTAAACATGTGTAAAATAATACAGCACAAAAATATTATTGGTTGAAATAAAAGGATTAATAAATGGAATAGTTTTGACTGTGTTGAATGTTTGGTCTCCAAGGTAAAGGTCAAACAAGTTTAACATCTATTGGATTCTATGACATGTGACATATATTCCCATGTAACATAACTAAGCATGACAGATGGTGCAAAGTAGTCCTTATTAGAACCCTATTAACCCAAACAATAATTTGCATCATTTTTTTAATGAATTTTAGCAACTTTAACTTTTGACCCGTACAAACTGAAATTGAACTTGGTCACCATTTTTGCTGTTTCTACCCCATAACTCCAGACCATTCCATCACAGATAGTCCAAACTATACCTTTTTGGAATTGTTATGATCAGACAAGTAATGTGATATAGTTTTCAGCATGATTGGAGCATTTTTAAAGTTTGACCTCTGTATAATTCTTCATTGACCCCTACCTGGCTACAGCTACCACCCTGGGATGGTTATCATACATTTTTGCGTAGGCCATGGTACACTGAGGCTGGATTCAAAGTGTTGTTTATTCCCCTTAAATGGTACCGATTTGGTCAAAATTGATGATTGGCTCATGGACTAGGTGCACTGTTTTTAAGGTGGAGCTTTTTTCGGTTCCCACTGGAGAAGGGAAGATGATGCAAAAGGGAGAGGTCGTGTTGGTAAGTGTTAGCCTACACAGCTAACCAGACTGGAAGATCGTTCTCTCGTTTGCACAACAACTTCAACATGTTTGAGCTCTGGGTCATAAACACACCTCAACACCTGTCCACTTTCCACCGCACTGTCACTTTTTCTTTGCATTTTCACTTTGTTTGCATGCAATTTGCCCAAAAACAAAGTGCTGTGTTTCTGTCCCCAGAAGTAGTGAAATTACATATTATGCATCATATCTTACCCCTTTAGCACCTGCCTTCAAATGAGACTGCGCTGCCCAATTAAAGGAGAATGGCACTTTTAAAAACCTGGACCTCATTTCTGGCATAAAATGTGGTCATTTACTCACCAATATAACTGGTGTCATTCAGAGTTTGTGGTTCAGATTTTTCTTCTTCTACTAAGGTGGATTAGAAGTTTTTGTGGTACACTGCGCCTACTACTGTACAGGAGGGACCTAGCAGTCAATGTGTGTCACCAATTTGTAAATGGAACTCTTTTCAACCAGACGTGCGGTGCTGTGACATGTCAATCATCTGGGGTGGCCAATCAGATTTCAGGGGGTTCAGTGTCACCGTGGCTTCCCCTCTAGCTCCGCCCATGCCAGGAAGTGTTCAACATTTGACGTTTCCTGTTTCACTGTGGGCTCAAAATCTGGCACTTCCTGTTTCAGTCTCAACTTGCCACTGAATACCCACGAGATCTCTATTGTCAAACCAAGAAGCAAGAATATTACTCGTAGAATACTTCTGGTAGTATGTAAATTCTCAGCCAATCAGAAAGTCAGTACCCACCACGCCATTCACACGATTAGCATACCAATGCACACATGCCAAAAGGTGAACAATCACTAGCAACCACTTCAAGTTGCGCCAATGCAATGCATTCTGGGTAAAATGTACTGCTAAATAAGTGTGTCCTAATTCTGCAGAATGCAATGCTTTACGCTACTGCTGCGGTGAACATATTGAAGTTTCTTAGAGCTTGTTAAAATTATGTCATATGTACTTTTGATGTCTAAATTATGAAACACCACCACAAATGGATGGGTTGAATTATGGGTTTCAAAACATCCAGCGAGGGTCTCCCTCGTTGGATGTTAACTTGTAAGAACTCTGGAGAACATCAAGTATATTGACCTGTCTTGATTCCTCATTACTCTATCGTGTCCTTGGGACAAGGTACTTCAACTGTCCCAGTCCCTCCAGTTGGAAACACCAGCTTTGTCTCGCGAAGTAAGTAATCTATGATGGACTGGCATCTCAAACAGGAGTTGTAGACTCATCCGCTTCATAGAACTTGATTATTTCAATGACTTTGTCGGACGCTTTTGTCAGAAATGTTTTTGTATGCAACAAAAATGTACAAATTGAAAGTTTCATGTACAGCGGTAATGACATTTCTCTAGTGAATGTTACAGATTCGAGCATACGCCAAAAATGATTCAGTTTTAAAAGGTTTGAAAATATTAAGTTAAAAGGTGCAAAAACCTAAATTAAGCTCTTACCTCAGGAATTTGTTTTAAAATCATGCCAAAATCAATTGCGTTAAGAGGATTCAGTTTTGCAGTAATAGTAAATTATGTAGCCGTTTTGAAATTGAAAAGAAAAAAAAAAAAAACAAGCAATTTCTTTTGAATATTCACCATTTAAAGATGCTTAAGATGCCGCTTGAGCCAACTGCTTTTGAACAAGCTTTAAACATTAGTACTATTACTCGCAACAGCAGTACGTTTGCAGCATTTTTGAGCTAAAATTGTATACCTATTTTCCATCTTTGATTTCAAACAAACCCATATTAAAGCATGCCACGTCTAAATTAGGCAGAAAGATTAGCAGTCAGTCATAGCAGAAGCAAGTTGATAACAAAACCACATTTATATTTAGGAGCAGAAAGACGCAACTCACAAGAAAACATTACACAACTTTATTGAAGTTTGTGTATAAATACACATGCACATTTCAAATGTAAACCCAAGTGAACTCAAGTGCAGCCAAACCTGGAAAACCCCATATGTCATCATGCAAGGATATCTCGATCTTTTGTTTTTTTTGTTTGTTTGTTTTTTTACAAAAGAAGTCCCAAAACAACAGGGCCATCCTTTTTTAAAAATTATCCCTTCCCTGACAAACGTGGCCAAGACTCCACTCGCATTCCCACCCAGTCGAGGTCTTGCCACGGATTTTAAATATATCGTCTGTTCATTAATAAATGCTTACATATAAATAAATAAACTTTACCAAATGTGCACTCACAGAGTGAACTCTTATGTACAGTACTGTATAAGCCTATAGTAGCAGTCACATCTCAGTCGGGATGGGGTGAGTCGTCCCAAAAGCGAGGTCAGGTGGCGCCAAGGAGGCCTCAAGTCCACTGCAGTCAAAGCACATTGACGCTCAGAAAGGCATGACACCATTCTGGTAATGGCAACACCGGTAGAAGGAAAAAAACATAAGATCCGCACTCTGCCAAGATTTTTAGCACGAGTAGCAATGACTGAGGACTCTGCAGCCTGCCGCCGCAGAACACAGCTGTTGTATAGTGATCCCGAAAGAAAAGCAGCAAGGCCTTTTCGGCAGACTCACCCCACTGTTGTGTTTCACCTCCATCTGTTTTGACTCCCATCCTCCTTGCTCAAAGCTCAGGACTCACTCCCCACCCCAATCTACTCTGGAAAGGGACACACTTTCATTGATCGTACATTCTGGCCCTCTGGTGGATTTAAAAAAATAAATAAAAAGCAATCCGAGATGATGTGGCTGTAATATAACAAGTAGTGTTACGACAACAAAAAAAATCGTACATGGGTGTGGGTGTGTGTGTGTTCAAGCAAGACAATGATATGCAAAAAAAAAAAAAAAAAAAAAAAAAAAAAAAAAGGGGGCAAATGGTCTGAGATTAGGAGTTAAGGCCAGGGTGATCCAAACGAGATGACGCATCTGATGTCGGCATAATCACCAGTGATCCCAATCTCTCAGTGCCTTTTCAAAATAAAAATTAACAGTGCAGAGCCACGGTGAAGCTTCCACCACCACAAACGTATAAAATAGAAAAGATTTTAAAATGTCTAATAAAGCACATTTCCAGGGGTTTACCAGATATGGAGTGTATTACTACTCATACTCGATACAGTTACCTTGATATGGCGCATTTTACGATTGAGAGGCTGCATTACTGCATTTTTTTTGTTTTTTTAAGTCTCGCTGTGTCCACCTACGGCTAATTAACTCAGTGAGGTGTACTCAGCCAATCAAGAGCTGAATCAAACAGTCATCACGGTAACTGCTGTATTTCTTAAAGACCAATGGGTACCGCCTGTGCTAACGCTAACCAGTAAGGCTTGCCCACATAGGATAACACCAACCACGGTTAGCATTTCCTTTAAGCGGCTGTGTCCATAGAAGAATATCTGGGAATAAGTAGCGATAGACTCCATATCCAATAATCTGTGCAGTCAACTGATGGTCTAAGAGCTGAGTGGAGGAGAATTGGTGCTTTAGCACGACCTACTCCACACTGTCCCAATTCACATTTGCATGCAAACATTATCTGGTTTCAACCCAGCTTTTGTCTGCACCAGAACATTCTCTGTAGAAAATCAACTATTAACAGGAGCGACCAGAATACGGTCGTAGCATTTATTTTGTTGACACACTAAAAATCTGAAATTGCACGATGACGACAACAGCGGCAGCAGAAGCTACAACAGTTTGTCTGTTTTTTTAATAAAAGCACAAAGTGCCACTTCTCTACATTTACACTGGAGGCGTGTCGCGCAGCTTGCTCACATAAAGCAGCATCCTATGCCCGTTATTCGCCGTGAGACGGCCCTCTGACAGGTTGTTTGACAACTGCAGTACGTCTGGCAATACTTTAAAAAAAATAAAGTGGATTGATGTGACGGTGCGATTTGTCCACAACCCAAATTCAACGTTTAAAATATTTACATGGTCTAAATTATAAAATGATGGTACGTCAACAATGCGCTGCCTTCAAATTTTTTCTTTTTTTGCAGAGAGCAGCCTTGAGTGGGGGAGTGAGTGAGTGAGTGTGTGTGTGTGTGGGGGGGGGGGGGGGGGGGGGGGGGGGTGAATGGGTGTGGCGACACGCTCACATTGTAAACACACAATGATCCACCAAAAACGAGGGCCCTGGGTCCTCACAGTTGTGAACCCTCGCAGCTGCCCAACCTAACGGAGCCTCCGCCCGTCACGCGGCTGTTCCTGAACGGCCGTTGGGACCGGCGGTGCCCGACGCCATGCTGTGTGTCCTTATGGCTTTGGATGGGAAGATCGCAGTTTCTCTCAGCTTATTCCTCCTTTGCCTCAGTTGCTTTTCATGGAGACGTCTCGATTTGGCACCTACTCCTCCTCCTCGTTGTCCTGCTCCTCCTCGTTGTCCGCCTGTTCGTTGTCGTTTTTCCTGTGCCTGTTCTCGTTCGGGTCGTCCTCGTCGTTTGGAGCAGCTGCGCCAGCGGACTGCGCCCCCTGAGCAGAAGAGGCACTCGGTCTCTCTTGACTCTCCTCGCACTCATTCTCCTCCTCTTCCTCTTCTTCCTCCTCCTCCTCCTCCTCTTCCTCCTCATCCTCCTCCTCCTCATTCTCTTCTTCCTCACGGTCGAGAGCGAAGTAGCCGGTACCCTTTACAGTGTCCTGGCGCTGGTAGAACAACACATAGCCAGCTTTGGACTGGACAGACAGGCACAAATGTTCAGTCAATGACTGCAACTGTTTCTCCGAATCAATTCAACTCAAACAAATGACCACAAAATTGTTTTGTTTTTTTTTGTTTGTTTTTTTTTTTTTTTTTTTTTTTTTTAAGTTTTAAGTCAAATAATTTTCTTTTAATTTCCTTTGAACGGAAAAATCTGAAGCAAGCAGACGGTCTTGAGCTATATACAATAACGACACATACAGTCTACGATAGCAGCGTCATAGATCACGTAGGGGTTTCTCCTGACTTGCACGAGGGATGCTGGGAAGCACATGGTGACAGCCAATCAGAGTAGAGATGCACGGTGACATCAGCTGGCTACTCTATGGCTGCGAATTCAACATGGCGGAAAACGCTCTGAAACAGCTCATTTCTGTTTTAAGCTAATATGTTTCTCACATATTTTTTTATAAAAGTTACCAAGAAATAATCGTTTCTAAATCTAAAAACAGTTTTTCTAACTAGATAACACCTCTGAAGTGATTTATAAGACATCTTACAGATATTAACGTGCATCACACGAGGTCAAAGGGTCCGATAATTTCAAAAACCTCATGCATCAACGCACACGCATGTCCTCCTGCAGACAGCGTAAGAAGAAAAAGAAAATATTCCTTATGGAATCTCTTCTCCCCCCCCAATAAATATGTTCTCTTCATTAAAATGAGCTGTAATTTTACTAACATTAAAAAAAATTATAATGCTTGGATTTCAGCAGAAAGTACATTTTGTCAGTTTCGTGAAATTTAAAAGGCTGTACAGTTTTAACAGTCAGGAAACCAATCAATTTAACACAACATGAACAATTTTACCTAGAAAAGTGGTCATTTAGCTGAACAGAATTCTGCTGTAATCATGCATCAAATATACCCTGTTCTCCCATCAGAACAATGGAATGCCAACTTCAATAAAATATTAAATTTCATCACAAATAACTCACCTGATCGTGTCCATTTTTTTGTCCTTTTCTCATTCATTACATGCATTTCATGTAATTTATTTTAATTTCAGGTGACCATTTAACTAACTTTCTTCAAAAATGGGGGCTGGCTGATGCTTGGACCTCCGATGGACAAATACGGTATATGCTTTTTTTGAGCGTTGACTCTTAACTGTAGAAAAACTATTGCTGGTAACAGTCACAAAACAGAGAATTAGTGCCAATCCTAATTGCACTCATGCCCATAGAAATTTCTTTTTCTTTCAAAAGGTGGCGCTTTAGCACCAGTGTTTGTTACTAGTCGACTGAGGAGTCCACTCAAATTCTGAATGGAAATGAGCGCAATACACGAAGTAGAAATTGTTCCGTTACACAACTGCACAAGCAACGCTGCTTGTCCGAGCAGAATTTTTAGTCGTCTCGGACGAGCATTAATACTGAGTTCCAAACACGCTATCACTTTTTATTTGATTACAGCAGTAATATGAAAATTCAGTAAGTTATATTGTATATATTATATTCCAATGCTAAGGTGGAACTATGCCAGTATACAAAGGTATATCTAAATATCTAAAAAGGAAGAGTAAAATAGGAGAGTAGAAAAGAGTAGAGTAGAGCCACTTAGGTGCCTGGTCTTGAGAACCAGGGATGGTAGGTTAAAAAGCTTTTTTATCCCATGGGAACTCTCCCTACCCACCTAAGCAGCTCAAGAAAAAGGTATATATAATATAATAAGACATAAGAAGGATAAGACATCACAGGAGAAGATTGTTATCAAACACAAAGGAACCAACTATTTTGTAAGCTACGATGAATGTTGCTAAGGCCAGCTAGATAAGCTAACGTAAGCTGTTAGGTATAAGTAATTGTACTCCATTCCTCCAATATTTACTTAAATATAATAATACTGAAAAGGGGGGAACAAGAAAAAGTAAAGCATGTAGAATGTCTATGGAGCATAAGTACATATATTTGCAGAAAAGAGAAAAACGGCGAGCGTTTTAATCACCAAACCTGCAGCTGCCAGCGTTACACGTCTTATATGATTAAAACCAACAGGAACAAAACACCAAAACCCACTAAAAGAGAAAGAATCCTTCACACAGGAGGTTGGCCACACCAGCAGACTTTTATTTATTTTAACTCTGTTGTAGTTTAAACCTCAATAGTCACAATATCAGAGGTTTGTTACTCTAATGTGACAGAATATTCGGCGATCAACACAGCCTTTGATGAATAAAAATTACTCACCACTATTTGATCTTCGTTGGCGGGCGACACGCTGCTGTCGTCAAAGTAGTACCACTTGCTGTCATCTTTGTTCTTCGCGTAAGCAGTATCTGATAAGGGCGAGATTAAAAACGCACAAAAAAGGAGGTCAGTCAAGAATTACAAAGTTTGTGCAATGGAGGGGGAAAAAAAAGAAAAAAAAAAAGGAGAAGGGCAGCTGTGATTGAAGCATGTTTAAAAATGCAGTTAACTCCCGCTGCAGAGCCTGCGGGACGCTTCAGAAAGGAAAGGGAGCCGTTTGATGGGGAGCGACAATCCCGCGTCATTAGCCTCCAGCTCCTAGGCCTGATGCAATCACACGCTCAGGCACTGAATAAATACTTTATTTGTAGAGCATATACTGCAAAATGATGGTGTATAAAAGAAAACCACAGACCTCTCAAAAGGGCGGATGAGCATCACCAATACCTCAACAATTCTAAAGGATTGAAGTATTATTCTGTAAATAAAACCTTTGAAAAATGTAGAACTACAGGATGAAACCAAACAACAACAAAAAAACCTGTTAACCCTTTAACCCACATAAATGAGTTGTGTGTGTGCGTTGTTCTGGAGTTTAACACTGGTAGAGCTGCATTAAGTGGATGTGTGATGTGTTTGAGGACTCTTACAGTGGCCTCCGCCCATCCCTCCGTAGTGGTTGGACACAGCGATGAGGTCGTAGAGACACGGCCCGGCGTTCGGGTTGATTAAGAACTCAGACATGTCTAGATCTCTGCAGGGAACAAACCAAACTCATCAGCATTAGTGAGACTTTTTTTTTCCCCCCTTCTTCAGAATTCTCCTTTTAAAACTGTTCATACATTTACAATTTACACAGAGCTGCAATGACTAAATTAATCACCAACTATTTTGATAATTGATTAAAATCATTTTGAGACAAAATTCTCTGATTTCAGCTTCTTAAATGTGAACATTTTTTGGTTTTACTAATCATCTCTGACAGTGAAGTGAATATTTTTAGGTTATTTTAAGACATCATCTTAGGCTTTGGGAAACATTTTTCTCCATTTTCTGACATTTAATAGACCAAACAACTAATGAGTTCATCTAGAAAATAAGCAACAGATTTCTTGATAATCAAAATACCATAATAATTAGGTGCAGCCCAATGAAATATGTCAGTGTTAAGGCACCTTGACACTTGCACAAACTTGATCCCCACACTGCCGCGTAATTCGTCGCACCAATGCGACCCGCTTTGTCCTGAGTTATTTGAATTTCGTAGCCGATGACGGATTTGCTCTCAGAACTTGGTTGATGAAACCATTCTCTCATCACTTCTAGAATCACAAAGAAATTATCTACAGCTGCACACTGTCATGCACATTGTACGGTGGAGAACACATTTGGAATCCCATTTCAAAGGTAATTATTTATAATATATACATATAGTAACTGATTGCAAAACAGTTGCATTTTCATTCCATCTTATGAGTTAGATAATATATCTGTAAAATTATGTTTATTATAGCTGTAACATCTCGTCATAATCGTTCAGATGGGCTGCGCGCAATGACACATTCACTGGCATGCCAGATTGCATGCCAGTGCGGGGATCAAATTCATGAAAGTGTCAAGGTGCCTTGACTTTGTGTCATTTTTTTGTGTCTGAAGAAAAAACAAAGCAGCGTACAAGGTGTTCTTAAATCTCCACCCATAGATACCTTTTAATTTCTGGCACTTTTATATCATTTAAATGTTTGTACTGCTCTTTTAAATAAATGCTGTGACAAAATAATACAAGATTGCAAGTTAATGATATAATTTATGGTTATTTACTGAGAAGAAAATCAGAAAATAGTTATTAAATTAGCTCATTTAGACTTTGGTATAAATGTGGGTTTTAAAGGTGTTTTGACTTCATTAACATACTAGTAAATGACTATTTGAAGATATTAGTTTCCAAAATAAGTGTATTTTATTAAAGAAAACCTAATTACAAAAGGCCTCATTTATAGGTTTAAGTGCCTGACACATGGTTCTTGTAAAGCCGCGGGACAGTTCACGGAGAAGAATAATTCCATTTTAAATGCAAACAGCAGACACACCCCATATATGGCCAAGATTTTTGTGCAGAATTGTACAAATGAATTTCACTGCATGCTGCAAAATAAGACAGATGAAAACACATAATTTGTGATCGTTCTGAGTTTCTATTTATTTATTGAGATAAAGCTGAATTCATGCAATATTTCCGCCACGGTTGCATCAGACAAATGCATGTATTGAGAACATTTGACTCCACATGCAACACCAAAAGTCTGGAAAGAAACAGTGATTAAGAAACACTTGAGGCTAATTTCTGCTCAGAAATGTTCCTTCTACTTCTTCAAATGTTAACATGAACTTGAGCCGTACGATGCGTGTCAGAGTGGCTCAAATGAAGCTTTAATTCTGTTGGACGAGGTGGAAGTCTTCAAGTGCAACTGTACCTGAGCGGGAAGTCGACCAGCGAGTCCAGTTTATCCCTCATGTAGCGGCTGTAAGAGAAGCGTTTCAGATGGACCACCAGCACCGGCGGCAGAGACCACAGGTCCAGCTTCTTAGTGGCTTGTTGGTGCTGCTTACAGTTTGGACAGTACCTGCGGGACCGGACGCACACGGTCATGTTAGGGAGCGCGGCTGCTCGGGTTAAACTGTGCTGCGAGTTTTTCCCCTCACCACGGGTCCTCTGCTCCCAGCTTTTCCTTAGTGGTGAACAGTTCGATGCAGTCTTTCAGCTTGAAGAAGGCTTTCTTCTGAGGTTTGTAGTCCATGCTCTCGTGCTTGTCAAAATCCTGTTTCAGTCATAAAGACACACATGCAGCTGTTAGACCAACTGTTTGTTTTACAGTTACGTCATGTCCCAAAACAGAATGAACACAAGAAATGCTTTACCATCTGAAAGCCTCATATGAGCACTCTGAACACTTTACCCAAAGTTAAATAATAATACTACTGTCAAAGATTTTATAAGTAAATACACTTCAATAAAAGCAATACAATTTAAAGAAAAAAAACATTTTGTGATCGAACAAGACAAAGAAGTTGTTTTGCCACAATAAGAAGTATGGGTGGATGAGTAAAGGTGAGGCATCCATCTCCAAGAACACTATACCTAGTCTTAAAACCAGGAGTACCCGTGTCTGACAACATGTCATATCTTTGATGTCACTTTTACCTCAACAACACTCTCATCAAAGTACTTCTTCTTGACATATGGTTCCCAGTCCAAAGAGAGATACGAGCGATCTGTCAAAGACGGACAAAATTACAAAAATGCCTCACAAAGTTGTATTTAAACAAGAATACTTCATTACTTGCCTTATCAGTTTGGTATGTCTCCGATTTGCTGGTCATATAGCCAAGTCATGTTGCATGTTTTTCCTAGTTTGGAAGGTGCTGAAGTTTTTATATGAAATATACTGTTATCATTTATGACCACAAGATGGCACTGTCAACACATGTGACAAGCTGCTCCGGTGTACGAAATGGTTGGTTATGGCTCTAGGGGTTGGTAAGGTTAGACCTTACTTGTGTGAAGCGCCTTGAGATAGCTTTGCTGTGATTTGGAGCTATATAAATGAAATAAATTAAACTGAAATGAGCTGCTGTGATTCACATTCCAGAGTACAATATGGATCCCGACCACATCCAGCTTATTTGAATGAGAGTGATGTTCTCCGTCTTAGAGAATGAGTAAGTTTAAAGAAAATCATGATCTCAAACTGAAAGACCAAACTCTGGAATAAAAAGAGGGGATATAACTTCCATATTACTTGCCACTCCACTTGTTGGGACTGCGTGAGGCAAGAAGAACAGCAACGAGAGATCAGCTCAGCCAGGCTTAGGCTATTATTACCTTTTACAAATGTCTTGCAAAGAAGTTTGTACTTCACATTTACCTCAACGATGATTATCTGTTTCATGGCAAAAAAGAAGCAGTTTACTCCAGTTTACCTTTTACAAATGTCTTGCAAAGAAGTTTGTACTTCACATTTACCTAAACGATGATTATCTGTTTCATGGCAAAAAGAAGCAGTTTACTCCAGTTTTCAGCCCGGTACAGCAACATTAATTAGCTCATTAGCTTCCACTTGCTCACAGCGTTTGTGATATAAATAAATAATCTGCCAACTAAATTAATTTTGCTTCTTGTTGCATGAAGTTGTAGCACCTTACAAGAATGAATGCAACTTATAGACTGATGCGACTTATGCCTCTAATACTCTGGAGCATTTTAGAGTCCAGAATATACTGTAAATTCATTCTTTTCGAACCAAATTAAACTTCCAATCATTCAATGTAGCTAAATATGTATTTTCAAATTGCTAATGTGAGAATTTCTTTTCCTGCTTCACTTCAGTGCCTACCGCTTAGTCGAAGGTGTCCCTCATCAAATCTGATCTGCCTGGTATCCTCTTTGATTAGCGAGAAGTCCGTCTTTCCCATATTGTTGAACTGGAATGTAAAAAGTCTCTTTCTGTTGTGCCCGGCTGTCTGCTGGCATTTGGTGGAGTTCGGTGGACCAACCACACCGTTCTCTAGTTCATTGTCCCCACCCACAGAGTCCTCTGATTGGCTGTTGTCGTTCTCAGAGGGCAGCTCTTGATCCTGACTGGACTCATCGTCCTGCTCGTCAGTCTCCATCTCACCTGGAAGAGGCCCAAAGACGTTACGTCACCTTGTTTATATATATATATATATATATATATACACACACAAAGCAAAAACACTTAAGACCAAATGTTTTTCCTTTAATTCTATCCTAAAATATAATGAAGGTAACAAAGACAGCAAATACATTTCTACATATTTCAGAAGTATTGGTGGTCATAGTTGTCTGTGGACTTACTCGGCGACCCCTCCTCAAGGAGTCCGTTTGTGGCGTTCCCGTTAACAGTGTGTTGTTTGGACGGCTGTGTCTCCTCACAATCCTCCTCCTCCTCTATAGAAGAGTGCACAAATCGGCTGCAATGACAAGATTATTTTCCATTTATAAACCGTGTTATAGTTTCACCACTTCCACCCACCACATTTTTTAAATTTTTGTAATAGCGAAGTGCTGATAATAATCACAGCCCTCTCTGTGTTTACTGTTTTATGACGAGCAAATAAATTAGTTTGGCTTCTTTGCATAAATTTAAAATGTGCACATGACCTAAATGAAATAAAACAAGAAATAAAACCAAACAAAAGAAGGCATAAATCTCACTCTGACTGTAAATCACTTTTACTTTCCAGGTGGCTGTGGCAGAGTGAGGGGACGATACAGAATATCTCAGAGCACCTCAACAACTGGTGCAGTTCAGCATAAACAATCTTTAAGAAATGAAAAGTGTGTTACACCATATGTCAGATTTTTCTCAAGTGGACTGTCCCTCAAAAGCTGAATGGTTGTGGAGGAAGGAAGCCGCAAAGACACATCACAACTGTAAAGATGCTCCAGTGGCTGGGACTAGAGAGACTGTTATTTCAGCCGTCCCAATTTTATTCTGTGTGCCAAAATATATATATGAAAATTAAGAAATGTTTGATAGGAACCAACATGGGAGACTTGAATCTAGATTTCATACGTCAAATGGAAGCACCTGAGCCGCTAGACCTGGGAAGGGGGCAAAATTACACCCATTTACAGCAGCTAGAAATTCTAAAAACAGAAATTATCACATCTCATTTGGACCATCAAGACAAACGGTTACATGACAGCGACTCAAACTGAACTCCAGGCTGCAGCAGTGAGGAGGGAGCAGGGAACCATTTTAATACCTACTTTTAGCCACGAGTGTTATGTTGTCAGAGGTGCAGGACTTGCAGGTGAAGTGAAAAATGAACCCACAGTGTAAAAAAATGACAGCAACCCCCACCCCCAAAAAATGCCCAGAAGGTTAAGTCAGTGACCAAATAAAAGTTAATTTTCCTTTCATGTCAAAAAATAAAAATAAAACATGTTAAAACTCAAAGGAGCAAGTATATTTTGTAGGCATCGTGTTTAAGTGGTCGTTATTTCTTTCTCAAAATTTTACGCTCATCAAGAGGAGCAACTAAGGGATTTGCTCTTTGCAAAATAAAATTCTGACTCTGACAAATGTAACAGCATAAATAATATGCTCATGGGTGCAAGAGAATGCAGAGTAAGGGGCAGAAGCCTGAAAGACATCTTTAAAAACAAACAAAAAAAAGCTTTAAAAAAAAAAAAAAAAAAAAAACTATGGCCAAGGGCCCTGTGGGTTACCGGCTCAATTAAAGCCCAAGGCAAAACGGCCATTTTCTCCATTAAAAATGGGTACCACTTCCAAATGAATGGATGCACGCAAATAATTTGGGAACAGGAACAATGTCAATGACCAATATTGTGCCCTTGTTAAATTATAAGAAAAGTTATCGGACAGTTTTTAAGAAAATTGGGTCCAAATACCCAAACTGGCTGTTTTTGGCATAAAAATGGCCGCCATTTCCAAACGAACGAATCTATGACTATAATTTTTTGCCACGAAATGTGTCAATGACCCATATTACGCCCTTGAAAAATTAGAAAAAAAAAGTTGGACAGTTTGTAGGAAAATTTCCTTTAAGTGCTCAAAATGGCCAATTTCAGCATAAAAATGGCTGCCATTTCCAAACGAACAAATCTACGAATATGATTTTTTTTAGACGGGAACAATGTCAATGACCCATATTGCGCCCTTACCAAATTAGAATTAAGTTAGACAGTTTTTGAGATATCACAACAAATGGACAATGACAATGCCCATGACTAGGACGGACGCTGTGCCATGACAGGGCTAGTGGCAAATTGGCCAGTAACCCCAAAAAAAAAAAAAAAAGAAGAAGAAACCTCCCCCACTCACACACATTTCCTCTTCACAGCCACAGTGAATTTATGAGCAAACACAAATGTGACGGTACCAGAGACGCAGCAGCAGCATGTTGTAGAGCTTGTCCTCACTGAGGGTTCTGGGTATGGCCACGAGGAAGGGCTGCCCAAACAGAGGCGTGCTGGTGTGGTTGTAGCCCGACTGCTTGTACTTCTCCCTCAGGTGAACTGGAATCACTACGTGGTCCGTGTCCTCCACCCTGTTCACCGCTATCTCGAACCTGCAGAAGCACAGGTGTGGCGCGAAGTTCAAATAAATTTGCGAAACTACAATCACGCGTATCAAGCAGCACAAACCAAGCTCATTCAACGCAGAGACCAAACTTTAGTATTTAGTCAATCTGGCTGATTGCACAATACAGCGTGACGCTCACACGTAGATATCATCTCGCTCCATGATGCTGCTGAGGTTCTCATTGGTGGCAAAGATCCGGTGGAAACGGTGGTTGTAGATGTCCGTTACAATCATCTGGACAAAGGCAGAAACAGTGAAGAGATTACATTGAAGATAATGATACATGAACATGCCCACTTATAAAGTGAATTATCACAATGGAAATGCACAATAAAAACACCTGAGAGAAAATTTGATTGAAATGTACATATCCAGACTGCAGCATCAAACAAACACATTTTTGTGCTAAAGATGCACAGACAGTAATGCAGATTAGATTACTGGACGACTTTCAAGCATTTGTCTTGTAGCAGAAGAAAATAATGCAGCATTCCTCCTCGCTGGCTGGGTTGGCAGGGACAGCAGGGCTGTCTCCTGATCAGTGTTGTATAGTAACAAAGTAAAAATACTTCACTACTGTACTTAAGTACGTTCTGGGAGACTTTGTACTTTACTTGTTTTTTTGTTTTTTTAATTCAGCTTACTTTCACTTTTACTTCACTACATTTCCGACCTCAATTGCATACTTCTACTCCGATACATGTTCTATGTGCCATGCCATTATTCGTTACAAAAAAAAACAAAAAAAAAAACACAAACATACACACGAAAAAAGTCGCGTTTTCAGCCAGAGACACCACTGATTACTAGTGACTGCAACGAAGTCAGGCCGATTTGTCATGAGGCATGTCAGGTAGGCTTTTTTGCAGTTGCGCACTTGGGGGGGGGGGGTTGTTTGTCAGGAAAATGATCATTTCTCTACATTGATTACAGACTGCAGCGGGTCTGTAACACTGAACTATAGTGTATAGTTCAGGGGTCTGTAATCAACTTTTCTGCAGCGCGGTTTTGCTTTGAACCTTGAGCCAATTGAAGCAGTGATTCGCAGGTCGAAGCAGTGCTTCGATCTACGATTCGTGGATTTTATTTCACTTTATCCTAATTTTTTCCAGCTAAAACCCTGAAGATCATATGTCTGAGTAATATTTAACATTTTTATGTAAACCGACCTGTTATGGTCTTCTGAAACAGTTGATAGATGTATTTTATAACATAAAAACGGGACCGATGCTAACGCGTTAGCGTGTCTATGGTGGTTTCAATGTTAAAGGTAGCATTAAGCTGTTCGCATCAGCACGTTTGTGTTGATTTGTGTTCGTTGTCGTAAAAGTCAAATTGTAATTTTAATTTATTTTTATTCATATATTATAGCAACAACAATAATAGTTGACATAATAGACAATAATAAGACTAAATGTTACAATACAATTTTAGAGAAAAAGACAAAAAGAACCTAATGAAACAAAACAACAGAAAAGATAAAACCATGTAACAATGAAAATAAGTAAATACATATAGAAATAAATAACTTTCCTGTGAACACCTAGTGAGTAGTCTACTCTTGTTTAGGTTTTAAAACCTTGTTTCTGAAGTGTTTTTGTGTGATGTGCACAATTTTCAGTATTTTGACTAATACTACCAGTCATTTACAAGCCTAGATAAACTTTTATTAAAAAAAAAAAATTAAAAAAATCAGTCCGTTTTTGACATTTACTTGTACTTTTACTTTCAATACTTGATTACATTTAGTTGTACATTACTTGTCATACTTAAGTACAATAAATACGAGATACTTTAAGACTTTTACTTGAGTAGCATTTCAACTGGTTACTTGAACCTCTACCAAAGTCATTTTTTTAATGGGTATCTGTACTTTTACTTAAGTGTTATTTTTCCGGTACTTTATACAACACTGCTCCTGACACGTCAGTGTTTTACTGTCACGGCCAATCACAGTAACTAGCAATGCATGCTGTATTTTTTATTTTTTTTACCTTCTCAGCAGGCACACCAGACAGCGTGGAGAGCGACGTACACAAGTCGGATATACAGCCAACCTTAGGTACAGTCAGTTTGTACTGAAACACAGACAAACAGCCGGTCAGAATGCGAGTGCACTACGCTGCAATGCGTGCGACCGCGTGCACAGTCACCTGTGTGGGTTTGGCCAGAGGGTCCAGTCTGACCAGATAGACCTCAAGTGTCCTCTCCTTCTTCATGGGGAGTGGCAGAGTCAAGTAGCAGAAAGGGTCAAAGGTCACAGAGACCTTTGAGCAAACCGGGCACACCAGTGTGGACTTGAAAAGGCCATGGAAGATGTCCACAATGATGGAGTCGTTCCTCTTGATGTGGTTCTCCCACGCTTCCTCCGCCACCACCTACAAAAACAGAAAACAAAACTAAAAAAATGTGAAATTAAAAAAAAAAAAAGTATAAACACAACATTTTAACAGAAAAAAAAAAAAAAAAAAAAAAAAAAATCAGCACCAAGTTACGTTACGCTCGTTCTTTTGAATCTTGACCAACACATTTAGAATATTTCCCAGAACACACTGAAAAATCCCTGATTATCTCGTTAGCCGCTAGTCTCACTTTATCAGGCCTGCCGTTAGCATCCTTGAGCTGGATGTAGGGCTTCTTCTTGATGCGGTTCAAGTCTTCGTGAAGTCCGTCCAGAAGGAAAGCAAGAAGTTCATGTGAGTCTTGCTGCTGATAACCTGAGAACTGTGGGGCGAATCGGCCCACCTGCGTCTGCACAACAACATGCAAAATGTACTGAAAATCAAGACAGACTATTGGACGAGAGACTAATGCGATTCAAAACGAGTTAATTCCAGTCACCAAACAAAGTGGGTGAATAGTGTCACAGTCATTTGCAGGTATACAGTTTTCATGACGATGTCTTCCACTAAAAAGCCTGACTAAAACTAGAAACATGAAGCTGTAAGCAAAATAATCTGTTTAAATCCAATATGCTCATTCGTAAATGATGAATGAGAGACTACACTGAATAAAACAGCATCGTGTCAAATTAATGAATCAATCTGGATTCCATCCCCTCCCCGTGACAACTCACGTTCCCCCTCGTGCTCAAGGTGTGCATTAATATTTCTGGCTCTGCTGAATAAAATGAAGACTTTGCCACTTGTTTACTCGCTGCCACAGTGAATCACATCATCTCAGCTCGTGACACAGGCTTCAATCAGGGTGTTTGTACTGTTGACTGATCCAATTCCCATTACCGGTTGTTGAATAGAAAACAGAGTTTGACATTTCAGAGTAAGCCAATTTGTTTGTTTTTTTATTTTACACCTTTTGGAAACAGGACCCTCAGTTCCTACATTATTACATGTATGTATATAGACTTAGCTAGTGTAGATGACTCAGCGACATTTTTGATAGACTGGTTTTGACCCGTTTTTGGATCTAAAAACAAATCCTTTCCCGTAGGATTTTCCAACAGTGAACGCGACACCGCAAAATAAATAATAAAAGCTCACCTTGAAAGGCCTTGGTGTGACATAGCTGTATTTGCCTGTCCACAGCTGCTTGATGAGCTCCGCGTAGGCTCTGGCAATTTCCCCCTTCATGCCCAAAGGGTTGTCCTCGTTCAGCTCTTTTGTGTACTTTTCTTTTAGGAAATACTCCGTAAGTGGAGGAATATTGCTTAAACACTGAGCAGATTTGAAAAGGGGAAACAAAACAAAAAAGTAGATATTTAGTGCTTGGCTCTTGAGAAATTGTTTTTTTGTTTGTTTTTGTTTTTTTTGTTTTGTTTTTTTTTTTTAAGTAATTTCTCAAGATTCTGAATGACAAACTCAGAAAAAATTAGTCTGAAAACCCCCGTCACACTTAGCACGAATGAAGCCGAATGAGGACGAAATGAAAAAAATAAATAAATAAATAAACAAATGTCAAAATTCCAGGTGCACTGGGGAGGGACAGATGTTCAGACAGCTCTGTAAGAACGCACACAACATATACCAGCACAAACGTGGCCACGACCCTCAACTGAACCCCCTGTGTGCACTTGGGGTCGCCACAGCAGATCTAAGGTCGCCCTGCATGTTGGCCAGATGCTGCCCCTGATGCACCTCCACATAAAATGGTGGTGAGTGGCAGGGGCGGGGTTTGAACCAGGAACCGTCCACATTGCAACCATGCACATTAACCAGTCAGGCGCCACCCGGCCGGATTAGGCAACTCAATCCCTAGTCCTGTATTGTTGTTCAAGGGGGTTCTGCTCCCCACATAACCCAATGTTGCGTTATTACAACATTTCTGTGAGACCTTACAAAACATATACAACCTGAACACACATCATTACCAGGTTCAAAGTCCTCCCACAACATCTGAATGGGTGCAGAACCTCAATTACTACTGTATCTGGGTTCCCTGTAATGTCACACCTCCAACTGATCATCAAGTAATACCTTCATATCCTCACATATTGTTGGTAATAATGGACAGGATATCAACTGAAATATAGAAGATACTCTGTAATTTACAGTAACCTTGACATACCTCTCACAATTACAAGTCCTTATCCAAACATTGCAATGACATTACCATTCCAGTGATCTATTTAGGTTAGACATACAGATGACGTGTCATAATGTACTGATACAAACACAATATGTTTACCGATGGTGATGACCCCATGTCTGCCTGTGTGACATAACAGGATGGGGCAGGATACAAAGACACGTGACAGCTGGATGGACATATGTTTGTTCACTTTTACTGAGGAATATATGTTCATAATTACATGTACGTACATAACTTAGGATGAATACATAATTGCATGTGGTTACAACATATGTATAGACGAGGCAGGCAACACAGTCATCATCACTTATGTACACATGTCCACATTACATGCATGAGTCAGCTGAGATTGGAGGTGTATGCACCCCTACAACGAAGATCTCCCGAGGGGGCATGTCCCCCTTCATTGTAATCTAGATCCACCCCTGGGTACAAAGAGAAGCATATCATACATCCTGTAACGTCCATCCACTGGGGCCACGAGGTGCACATATGACACCACGTCAATGATGTGACATGCAATTATTACAATGGACATGGGTACGGCCAACCAGCCAGGTGACCTGTGACGTCCAGGTGGCTGGACCCCTCAACTATATTATACACAAAATAAAGCAAATGTCTAAGCAGAAAGATGCAATCCCAATTAAAGTAAATGACCCACCCCCCCCCACAGTGTGCAAATAGGCCGCTGAGGGGCTCCCCCATGTCCATGATTGGGCTCCTCAGTCAGTGGTGTAGTTGGGGGGATACAGGTGGGTGGTGGTGTCGAGATCTGTGCTTAGGAGCTGGGGGTAGGTGGCAGCGGACCTCCACTGATGGCACTGAGGCCAGCCTCCTGGGAGCCACCACCCAGTGGGCGGCTGGTGGACATGGTTTGGCCACTGCAATGGGTGGGGCTGCCAGGCCATTGAGGGGTATGGCTGACTGCTGGGCCCAGGGGCATAGGGCATAGAGTACGCAGCTGCTGGCTGCCTGCTGCAGTTGTAACTGGTACTTCTGCAAGAGACTGGTCGCCTCACTCTGGTAGCTGAGCCACAAGGGGAGTGGGAATGAGTAGGTCACCTCCTTCATGTAGTCAGCAAAGATGTCCTTCTGACGTTGAAGGGGTGACCTCTCAGTGTCGCCCAGCTTCTGGAGGAGCTGCACAACATTGGTAATTGTGGCCTCAGTGCCATCAGCTACGCCGAGTAGGGAACCAGTGGGGGTATCGGAGTCTGACTGAGCAGTCATGGGCTGGTGATCTGCGCTGTCCTGGTCAGCTTCCGAGGGGAGCGCTCCTGCTGTGGCCGGCGGGGCTAACCTAGCCTGGATCTTGGCCTTCATCTGCAAGAAGCACAATCATACGTGATGTGGACATATGCAGACAGATGTTGCAATGTCATCACCAACGTGTACATTGGAGGTTTATATAATGACAGGGGGAGGGCTGGACTGAGAGGCGCAGGAGGCCTCCAATTTCTCATGGATGTAGCCTTGGTTGCTATGCGACATTACCAATCCATATGTATTGATTACTGATGGTGGCGATTGCAAATGTCATCTGAGCAGTGGCGTGTTCAGTCCGCGTGTAAGCCACATCGACTCCCCACCAGCACTGACCCTCTGACTGTGAGCGGTTATTCCCACGAAGTGCTGCTACCAATCCACACAGAAGATAGTAGAGGGTCGTCATTCCTACACTTATTATGCCATGTGTACTGACATGATAAACGCACCATAGGTTGGATGTGCACATGCACTTTAATTAGTGGAGATGCTGATCCACAATGTTAATTATGTCATCCAGCACAGCTCTTGTACACTCCTGTCTTTCATGTACACGTATATATGCAGTGAACACGTGGGATGACTGTTCTCAACGCAGCATAACGTGTTGTCGACCTGTTTCATCATGTCACCTGATACAGGGATCTGGGGTAGCAATGTTATTTAGCTGAGTTTTTCATATATTGTCAATATGATATTATGGCCAGTACACCTTTACTTACATTGGCTGGTCTATTTGCGTTACAGCCATCTCGATTTGCCGCAGTAGTTTTGTATAGAGGATATTTTGGGCAGGATATATTATATATATGTGTCTGCGCATGATTCTGGGACAGTTTGTGGAGTTGTTTGTGGATTTTGGCTCAGCTATATAAATGGTAAAATGGACTGCATTTATATAGCGCTTTTCCATCTGTATCAGACGCTCAAAGCGCTTTACAATTATGCCTCACATTCACCCCGATGTCAGGGTGCTGCCATACAAGGCACTCACTACACACCGGGAGCAATAGGGGATTAAAGGCCTTGCCCAAGGGCCCTTACTGATTTTCCAGTCAGGCGGGGATTTGAACCCATGATCTTCTGGACTCAAGCCCAACACCTTAACCACTATACCATCACCTCCCCTATATGTATTATGTTGTCATCCACAGCCAATACATAAGCCATCCATGTTACTTAGCTGTTTAATTTGTATTCCTAATCACTCATAGTTGCTATGCTGATGTAGCGTAGCAATTATAGTTTCCTGCTGCACGACAGCGGGGTGAATAAGGTGTTTTTGTCACCGGGCGGATAGCAAACCTTGCCTGTGGGCAGCTGGCCAGCCGCCGGGTCAACACTCACTCAGGTAGATGTTTATCATCATTTGATTCCCTTTATCTGTGTAACACTAATTCCTGTTTGTACTAGGTGTCATTAACACAGCATAAGGTGTTGGCACTTCTATACTTATGGATTAATAGCGTAATATGGTGACATGGTGGCCAGCAAGGCCACATCCTGTGCTTCTTTCAGGTCTCCTGCGCCTTTCAGTCCAGTGGCATGGGGGACTACACACAACATGCACACATTGCACTGGTGCAAAAACATACTTACACTGACCCTCTTCTTGGCCTGAACGATGAGTTGAAGCCTGAGAAACTCAAAGTGGCGCAGGATCCAGCAATCCCTCGCCGTGAGCTCCTCTGATCCTGCACCAGATGGGACCTGCTCGAGCTTCCCAAACCTCGTCCTCATGTTCATATACCACTTGTGCTGGCCCACACCTTTGGCCTTGTCGTCCCACAGTGCGTCCTTCCGTGGCCTTCTTCAGGTAGTTCCTGTGTATTTTATTGAGGACGCACTCCTGCTCTGGGGCCTGGAGCCATTCCACCATTTCCTGCTCCTGGGTGAACTTCAAGGTGACCATTTCACATCTTCTCTTCCCCAGTGTGGTTTGGTGCTGAATCCAAGACCAGCACCAGGTGGTGGTGTGACCTGGGTGGACCAGGGGATGCCTCTGCTGGGGCTTCCTGGGTTGTGGCTCATCTGCCCCATCCACAGCATTGTCGATCTGTCGGTGATCAATGCGGACTCTGGTTTACGCGCCAGTTTGCCGCCATCTTATACTATTTCGGCGTTGCACTGAATTTGGTCCAACTTCAATCAGGGCCAAGTCGGAAAATCCGGGCGCAGTCGTGTTGCATTTGAATGCCACTTAGGACATTGTGGGCACATTCGTGTTGCATTCAGGTCCCACTGGGGACTTTCTGGTGGGGTTTCACATACATTTTGGCTTGCTTATTTTGCTGGCGGGATAGGGCTCAGCAGCACTTGGGCTACGCTCCAGGTGTGTTCGCGCTCATTCGTGCCACACCCTGGGCATTCTGGCAGGTTCAGTGTTGGCTGCCCATTGCGGTATGTCGCTTGAACCTGCACCTCGACTGCTTTGAACATGGAAAAAACATTCGAATCAGCCGCTCAAATGTGCCCGACTGTCTAGACTGCGCGCAGAATGCTGTCCGACAGTTGCGAATGCACCTTGACACTTCACAATGTGGGTCAAATTTTCATTCGGCCTCTAGTGTGACGGGGGTATTACATTATTCTCTAAAGTGGGCACTTCAACTCAGGCTACATGGTGATGTGTGATAGCAAAGTCAGGCTTCTTCTCAGGACTTTACCAAGGAACACAAATATCCTATAATCAAAGTTTACTTTATATGATCTTGATGATGGTAAACTGTTTTCTCAAACAAACACACCAAGTACTCCACCCTAGTATATAATGCTCAACTTACAATTTTATCTGTACACACAGAGAGCAGTCACATTTATGAAAAGAAGATTTGTTTTGCACACTTTTTTTATGGACAAAACTTTAACATTACAACTTTTCTTGGCTGTGCAAAACATCCCTAAAGACGTGTGGTTACCTGCACAGCAGAGTTCATGAAGCAAGTGTTGCCCAAGTTCGAGAGTCCACAGAGACCAGCGTGTTCGCTCTGCCTGTTCTGGTCCAAGTAGTCATAGCTGTTCGTGTAGGGGTGGTAGGACGGCAGACTGTAGCTCGAATTCTTTACACTGTGCAATAAACACACAAAGAGACAGGAAACTGTTTGAAAAAAAAAATGTTACAACCAATTAATAACATAGAACAATATCCTATGAGATGATGTATAAACAAACACTATCAGCATTATAAAATACATTTACCATGATAACCAAACATTTCAGTGCTAACAGCCTCAACTTTGAAGCCTTAAATTGGCTTCAATTTTCAGTATTTCACTTTGGAGCGAGAGCCAATTTACAATTAAATGCAATCAATCTCCCACACAGAGAGTCCCAAGGCTTCATAGACAATCAAGAACCGCCCGGTGCTAGGTCCATCTAAATGCACCACTCAGCAGACCTCTGTGAGGACTGCAAGGCAGCGTTGGCCGTTTCTTGCTCCCACTGATCAAGAGAAACAGCGGCGATAGTGGTGGAGGCGCTGGCCTCGCAGCTCAGCACGCGGTCGACCCTCCGGTTGTCCAGCTCCACCGTCTCGGGCCTCAGGCACCACCAGCAACACAGGAGCATGACATCTCAGCCCCAACCCGGCCCGTGCCGGCCCGCATCTCTGTTCAAAGGAAGACGACCAACAGCCTGCACTGTGTTCAGTTCAGGTCCGGCAAACGCAAAGCCCGATTTTTTACAAGCTGCAAAGTGCAACTGTAGTTCCCGCTGCCAAGTCTGAGTAACAACTTGACTCAAAAAAGCTCCTATAGCAGTTTTCATTTAGTCCAAAACAATTTTAAGCCAACGCTCGACTTGTACGTCAAGTGCACCCCAATAACCAAACACAACTATCTCTCTCCCACTCTGAAACAGACTACGGTGCTCCCGTCGTTCTCCTTTTCCCTCTCGAGTCTCCTTTTTCAGGCTCCGCCACATGTCACGTTGCTATCCTCTGCTTCAGATGCCTCCTGTCCCGTCCCGTCCGCTGCTCCTCCCTCTGGCCTGCCTGCTGCTCTACAGATACCAGCAGATATTTATAGCAGCAGCAAAGGATGCTCAAGACTACAGCTACCAAAGCTAAAGGGACAACGAGAGAGAGAGAGAGAGAGAGATGGGAAGGGGGAGAGTGAGAGAGAGGCGAGAGAGTGGGGGGAGGGGCAGAGAGTGCAGGGAAAGTGGGGGGCTGATGGAAGAGAAATGAGATGGGGATGGAGGGAGTAGCAGATCTACTGCATCCAGCTGAGGCTGCAGTATTCACAGGCCTCCCTCTCCCCCGTCTCTCTCTCTCATGAACGCACCAACACAAAACTTCCCTCTCTTTTCGCTTGTTCCCCCCATTAACGCACATGCTACAACGTTCTCCGACTGCCCCAACCAACACCTTTAAAGGCGACTAATAAGACTTTTGTGGCAGTAGCCACTGCATTCACATGCACGTACAGAGGCAGGCCTGCAGGAGCAGAAGAAAGGGATTGTGAAGGTCAACAAGACTGCAAAAGGTGTGTTTTGCTTTGGGCTCAAGGGAGAGGAGAGGTAAGGAGGGAGAGACCGGGAGAGGCCAAACAGAGTGAAGAGGGAGAGGGGACAAACCTGTGACACGCAAAGCTAAACCGACCACGCTATCACAAAGTGTTACGTAATGTGGGAGCACTTCATATTTAAAAAAAAAAATAAAAAAAAATAGCACCACTATGCATAATTCAGATAGAAACAGTGGTGATGACAGTAAAGTGAATCCGGGACAGGAGAGGTACTTGGAGAGATGATTCTCTTTCCCCATGTCACCTATTCTGTGCACTTCAAAACATCCACCCACACTGTTTGGGGGGGGCACTGCTGCCAGACTATATCATACAGTGTAATGAAATGACAAACTCAAGTACAAGCAGGAGTACTCCTACAGAGTACTAAAAAAATATCTGCTGAGGTTTGCCTTTAATGGACAGGTAACGGTTGAGGGAGTCGGTTACCGTCACATTTATTCTAAACATTAAAAATAAAAATCTGCCAAACAGCCCCAAGCATAGGTGCAGTGTACACATGGGCAGCGTTTTCTAGAAGAGGCACTAAAGTGCCTCGCGGTCCTACTGTTTGATGAAACGTATCAATTTAAAATCCAGTGATGCCTACAGCTCATCAGAAAGTGAGAGTTGAAAAGTCGCCAAGCTGTGGTTCGCCTCACGCCTGTTGTGTTTAAGACATTTCAGGGATTTGAGGTCAAGAAAAAAAATTGTCCTCACCTCCGTCTCTTGTCTGAGGTTTAATAAAGAACAAAGTGTTTAAATGTAGGCCATCACTCGGGTAGTTAATTCTAAACATCTCATATCCTCCTCGTGCGGCACATTAAGCGCTTTCATTACAGGCAGGAGTGTAATTGGATGAGAAGTGTCAGAATACCAATAAGCTCAATGAGAAAGAAGAGACTTAGGTCATTAAAGAACATCCTCACCTGTCATTTAGTGGTGCAATTTTATAAGAAAATATTAGCAATCTCCGACTATGCTGCAAGCTTTTAGCTGCAACCCACGTTTTAATCACATCCGCAACATACCAGGCTGAATTAAATAAATGCAGCGTGACAAACAACAGTGATGCTCTATAATTACACAGCCAGTCACACCTACAATTATCAATCAGCAAGATATAACATCTGATTTAGACCATTTAATAGCTAAATGGTGACTAAAACACCCAGAGGCACCAGCGGACCATTTATAGGGAGCACTGCTGCTGCTAAAATGGCTCTCAGACCTGGCAGAGTTTGGCACCACTTTGCGCCGTAACATAGCAAAGTTACAAATCAGCTGGTTTTCACCAAGCAGCTCTCACCTGACCAGATTCACGACAGAGGCCTACCGGGCAAACAGACCACAGGGAACAAGGCCAAACAAAAAAATAAATAAATAATAGATAAAATTTAAATGGGGGGGTGGGGGGGGCGCGCTCACATAACCGGGTCGGTGCTTGCACACGTGTATACTACAAAAGCAAAACAAAAAGACTGTGTACATCCTCAGTGCAGCGGGGGGGGGGGGGGACACACACCAGAAATTAGTCCAGCTTTTCATTCTAACTTCCTGCTACCAGCCTCCAGACAGCACAGTGGATTTGTTTCGTCCGTGCATGTGTGTGCGCGCACAGAGTGCAATGGTACCAAGGGTATGGAACCAAATTTGCACTCTAAATGCAATGCAACACAAAATGGACGAATAATCCATGTCATATGACATACAAAGCACCAATCAAATGACAAGGATCCACTCAGCCGTTATATAATAATCAACTACTAAATGAATCAAGTATTTTGATGATTTGAGTCTTTATATTCAAATTCTTCAACTTCTGCTTCTTGAATGTGAATATTTTCTGGTTTGTTTACTTATTCATTACTCCTCTTTGACAATACACAGAATATCTTTCAGTTATGCACTAAACATTTGATGACATAGTCTTGGGTTTTGGAGAAATGCTTGGACATTTTTCACCATTTTCTGAATTTTTATTCACCAAACAACCATTTGCTTGACCAAGGAACTACGGTAATCAATAGACTAATAGATCAAGAATTGTTAGTTGCAGCCCTACCCTGAGCAAATCACGACTCAAGCTGAGGCAATCAGGAGTCCTACCGAGCTCCCCCAAATTTTTCCCTGACTCATTTCCAGCCACACCATTCACGAGCTGCGCCAATTCTCCACTTGGGAAAACTCGGTACCGAACTCAGCCATGTGTGAGAGGTGCTTTAAGAAAATTCCAACGAGATCAAACCTACATATGACCCATCCCCTGTGCTGATAATCACCACGTATGACAAACTCAAATCATGAGAAATTGCTGTAAGCCCAAAACCACAGTCAGTGATGGACCGGTCTGAAAACTGACAAGTGTCATTCACACACACACACACACACACACACACAAACAAAAAAAAAAGAAAAAACAAAACAAACAAAAAAAAACCTTCATTTGTGTTGGAACAGCACTGACATACTACTCCAGCTGTGTTAAGGCGAAGATCTGCAGTAAGCCAAAACCAAAACTCCACCTGTGGCTGACGGAGATCCAGCCCACCCCTCAGTTTGCCATTCAAGCCACTACTAAGCCTTACTTCCTGCTGTTGAAGCTGCTGTTATGATTGTTTGTGAGAGATGAAGGCGAGATCTTTGGCAAAGCAGAGAGATTGGAAGCACCAGATGACCTTCAAAAGATAAAGAATAGACCATGAGTTAGAGAGAGAGAAGTTTAAATAAAAATTAAGAAAAAGCTCTTCCAGAGAGGTGCGAGTGGCAAATAAATAGAACTGAGATGAATTTAAATAAATAGAGGAATATGCCAGCAACCAAACATCAAGCAAAAAAGGTCGACAGAGGGAATTTTTGAGAATGAGGTGCAGTTGTGATGTAGCAGGAAAACTTCAAAAAAGGGGGCCAAGCAGTTTAGTTTGTCATTTTCTAAGAGTACAACAAATACTTTCACCCGACAGGCATCAGACATCTTCCCAGAAAAGGAATAAAGGAGATTTTTGTCCTTCACACTAATCTACAGCAATTCCATTAGATATTGTATGTTATTGATTTAGACTTAATAATAAAGAGATTGATGGCAGCCACTAAAATTAGCATATGGACAAGATGTAATCATTGACTATATGACTAACAAATAAAGGTAATCTATGCCATCATAGCAACTGTTCACTCACTTGGTTGCCGTGGAGCCTCGAGGCCACGTGCCATCTTCATTTTTCTGTTCTATTACAAGAACCTGGGGGGGGGGGAGGAGTATAAAAAAGGTTTCAACTACAAAAAGAAAACTCACTAGTCTAATGAGAAACATTTGCACATTTGGAAGTTCTTGAAAGATGTAGAGTTTTGTCTTTTTTTTCGTTTAAAGCACTGTAGACCAAGTGTTTTAATTTGGGCATTTTTCCACTGCAACAGAAACAAGAACTCAAGAAGAAGTATAAAAACTGGCACACTGCGTACTCAGTGATCAAACAAATAGAAGATTTGCTGCTAATTTATTTATTTCTGTGCAAAAGATAAATTCAAGAACATAGTAGGAGCAAGCACTGTTTTGACTACAGTACTTTCTGTATCAACAACTGGAACTTTTGACATAGAAGAAAAGTATTTCTTGTCAAAACCGTGGTGTGGCTCATGTTAAGTCAAAGCATTACAATGAGTTATGGCGCCCTCTGCTGGTATTTGATAACCTGGGTGATATATTCCCCATACTTTCTGGAACTGTAAATATTTAACTGGCTATCTGCTAACAGTAAGCAAAACTTACAGCACATTTCTTTATGATTAACTTTATGGAGGAAGCCTCTACCTTTACCTCCTGGAGACCAAACTCTTCTAGGGTATTACACAGTTCCTGTTTCCAACGAAGCTGGACATGTTCCTACCTGTCCTTGGTAAAGACCGGCATCTTGAATCGTGCTGTCAGGTTTGTTGAGAGGCTCAAAGGTGTTGCTCATGTATCTGTTCCACAACCTGGTTTCTTTCTCATCAGGGATGTTGAACAGCTTCCTCATCTCCTTCTCTATCATGTCTGTGAACACAACCCATACAAACATGAATGCAAGTCCTGAGCATTGCATCAGTGTGGTTTTCAGTATGTAGTAACACAGAAACAGTTTTGTATTTGGAAAGTGAAAACTCAACTGAAATGCTATTTAACCACAAAGGAGGACATATTGAATGATTTGCTTGAGATAAAAACTTGCGTAAGCTTGGAGCAGGACTACACAGTGGCATGATGAAATGTGCTTTCATTCACTACAAAGGCACAGTGGTTGTCAGTGGTGAAGATTAAGAAATATTTATACATAAACTAAGAGCTTTATCATTTACTTCAGGAGTTCACTTCAGTTTGAGGACAGCAGGTCTCCAATGTACCTATTGTGTCAGCTTTACTGAATCGTCTGGTGATCACATTGTCAATGTTGCTGTCTTCACAGAGCTTCAGTTCTGTCAGGTACACCTCCACCTTGCAATGTTTCACAAACATACCTTGCTCAACCACCTGAAGAACAAAAACATGGGTCACTATTAGCTATGCAGGTCAAATACGGTTGAACTCACCCTAAATTAGGCCTCTCAAACATAATTACTACATTGACTTATTGTATGATACAGTAGGGTTCAGAATAATAGTAGTGCTATGTGACTAAAAAGATTAATCCAGGTTTTGAGTATATTTCTTATTGTTACATGGGAAACAAGGTACCAGTAGATTCAGTAGATTCTCACAAATCCAATAAGACCAAGCATTCATGATATGCACACTCTTAAAGTTATGAAATTGGGCTATTACAACCCCTGTCAATAATTACGGAATCACCGGCCTCGGAATATTTTCATTCAGTTGTTTAATTTTGTAGACAAAAAGCAGATCACAGACATGACACAAAACTAAAGTCATTTCAAATGGCAACTTTCTGGCTTTAAGAAACACTTAAGAAATCAGGAAAAAAAAAATTGTGGCAGTCAGATAACGGTTACTATTTTAGACCAAGCAGAGGGAAAAAAATATGGACTCACTCAATTCTGAGGAATAAATTATGGAATCACCCTGAAAATTTTCATCCCCAAAACTAACACCTGCATCAAATCAGATCTGTTCATTAGTCTGCATCTAAAAAGGAGTGATCACACCTTGGAGAGCTGTTGCACCAAGTGGACTGACATGAATCATGGCTCCAACACGAGAGATGTCAATTGAAACAAAGGAGAGGATTATCAAACTCTTACTACACAGAACAATTTTACTCTCATCAGTCCAAAAAATATTCCTCCATTTCTCTTTAGGCCAGTTGATGTGTTCTTTGGCAAATTGTAACCTCTTCTGCACTTCTTTTATTTAATAGAGGGACTTTGCGGGGGACTTTTGCAAATAAATTAGCTTCACACAGGCGTCTTCTCACTGTCACAGCACTTACAGGTAACTCCAGACTGTCTTTGATCAGCCTGGAGCTGATCAATGGGTGAGCCTTTGCCATTCTGGTTATTCTTCTATCCATTTTGATGGTTGTTTTCCGTTTTCTTCCACGCGTTTCTGTTTTTTTGTCCATTTTAAAGCATTGGAGATCATTGTAGATGAACAGCCTATAATTTTTTGCACCTTCGTATACGTTTTCCCCTCTCCAATCAACTTTTTAATCAAACTACGCTGTTCTTCTGAACAATGTCTTGAACGTCCCATTTTCCTCAGGCTTTCAAAGAGAAAAGCATGTTCAACAGGTGCTGGCTTCATCCTTAAATAGGGGACACCTGATTCACACCTGTTTGTTCCACAAAACGGACGAACTCACTGACTGAATCCCACACTACTATTATTGTGAACACCCCCTTTTCTACTTTTTTTTTTTTTACTAATAGCCCAATTTCATACCCTTAAGAGTGTGCATATCATGAATGCTTGGTCTTGTTGGATTTGTGAGAATGTACTGAATCTACTGGTACCTTGTTTCCCATGTAACAATGAGAAATACACTCAAAACCTGGATTAATCTTTTTTAGTCACATAGCACTACTATTATTCTGAACACTACTGTAGGTGGACATGACAACAAATTTCTGGCCCTGATATTGTCCGCTGTGTACACAACGTGTGCCTATTTACATAATATTGATACAAAGCCTTAATCAACAGCATGATTTTCACAACTGTGGCGCAGCAGCACCCCCCCCCCCCCCCCCCCCCCCAAACACACAGGATTGCTTCATAGTCATGTTTTTCTGTTACTTTTGGTGTTCTCTTGTGTCAGACTTTTGGCATAGGTGAAGCTCAGGCAGTGACACTACAACAGGTGAAATGAAGGTAACATGTTACTCAACACTAACAGGTGTCACAAACCCCCCTCCCCCAAACACAAAATTTCAGCAAGAATGTCTGGAAGATTTAGTCCAAATGAACTCCGTTTCAAAGTTGTACTCCATAGCTTCGCCATGCCTGGCCGGCACAACAAACTGCAATGCCATTTTGAATCTATGTTTACGTGCTCAAAGTAATGTCATGGCCGAGAAACGGGCAACTAAACCATCAGAGAGTATTTAAAAGATAGAAACGTTTCAACCATGGGTTACAGAAAGCAGGAGCTGTTATATTTGACAGAGAGAGCGGAAAAGATTGGCCTGCCGGTGAGAGAAGACTACGATCAGGAATACCAACAGCATAGACTGAACATTGTTCTGATGGACCAACACCACCAGTAAAATGTAATGAGAAGACTCTAGAATTGTAAATTGGCTTTTTTTGTCCGCCCTGCGACACATTTTCCCCCACTGAGATCTTAATATATCCTGACGAGTTTTGAGTTGAAATGAGTGAAATGTAACGCCTTGAAGTCATCCGTGCCTTGGGAGGCCTGTTTTTTTTTTTTTTTTTTTTTGTCTGACGTTTTTTTGTTTCCTTTTATCCGATTTGCAGTCAGGTGTCAAACAGTTATACCCAGGCACGTCTACAATCTAATTCTTCTGAAAGATTTATCAAATTTAACTGTAATTTGTAATGTCTGCAACAGAAATGTCCCACAGCAACAACCCAAACTTCCAAGCTCTGGATAGCCAAAAACTGCCCGGGTTTCAACTTTTACATCCAGGTACTGCAAAAGGTATGTGTGCGCACAAGTGATCTACTGTAGCATTCCTAGGATCTTCGAATGTAGCGGTTCTTATTATTGTCCATTTATTCTTTAATTACTCATGACCTTACTGACCTTTGTTTGTCGTCTTAATCTGGAGTGCTGTTTCTGACACATGCCGTGTTGTGTGATTGTGCTGGTGAACTGCAGATGAATTGCCCTTTTAGGGATCAATAAAGTTCTTTGAATTTAATTGTTTGAAGCCCTTTTGCGTATTTAGGTGAAATTCTTATTAACAGAGTCTAAGAGTTCATTTTATTTCTATTATTTATTTTGTCTACCTGGCTGGTTGCCATCCACGGCCCAAGGCAGCTCCATGGTGTCACCAGGCGATTGCTCCCAGACTTGATTTATTTTGTATATTTTCATATTTTTTCCACATTCCATTTCTATACACACATCTTCAACCGCTTATCCAAGATCAGGTCACGGGATTCCATTTCCAGTGACTGAATAGTCATTAAGTAGTAAAATTTCATTCACGTTTTAAATGATATATATGCATTATCAGCTGCATAAAATTGCCTTAAAAATCAACAGTATCATTTATATCAAAATTATTTCTGGTAACATCTCACCCAACAAAAATAGTTAAGGCGACAGGCCTATTATACATCAGTGACAAGATTTAGCACCCTTCAACTGAACGCCCTAAAGATCAATTCGCACTGACTATTGTCCCTAACGAAGATGACCAAAATAAATAAATGATCTGAAATTGCTCCAACAATGCAGGTAGCCCACCACACACACTGTCTGATATTGGATTAGCACTCCATCCAATGTACAAACATCAATTTCATTCATTTATAATCACAACAAAGCTGCCCCGAAGGACTTCACACGGCTGAATTTTTGGATTTTAAGCAGAAGCTGTCAGAAAAGTTACTAAGTGTAATGAAATCTAAACTTTCCAGAACAAAAGGTGCAACTGTAGTAATTATTTTGTCAAACAAAGAATATAAAACCCAACAATGTTCAGTATAATGTAACATACAGCAGAGAAGAACAATAAAGCATCACATTTAAAAACCTGTAACTCAAAATATTACATTTATCCTGCAGAAACCACCTCAATAATTGCAGCCTTGATACGAAGGTATCAAAGTGTGATGCACAAACACAGTACATGCACAAAGTGTGAGGATGTGTATGACAATGCCGACGTACATAACTGTGCAATAATTGTGCCGAATATGTACAGCCGCTGTATCACACAAGAGCTTGAAAACATCATATAGCTGCAAATGCATGTTTAACTCTACGCGATGAAGAGAACAAAACCCCGTGACTGCTGCAATCCATTCTGTCGCTACAACAGATGAGAGAAAACCGTTATACGTGTCACGATACATTGCACACAAAAGTGAACTGTTCCAAGTTTGGCATCATGCAGCGCAAGTCAAACAGAAAGTTAACAGCCGCTAGACACTAATAAACATACATACTGTCCAGCCAATCAGGTAGGCCTCCCTAATCCATTATATTTGTCTAATTTAAGTACTGTCTTAAACAGTGAATGAATGTGTGCAGAGGATAAAGTAAAGAAGGCTCCTCTTGTTGTGCCTCGCTTTGAGTGTCCTGACAGAAGCAAAGTCAGTGTGCTTAAATTAGCAGCACCTCACAGAAACAGCTGAGGGGTCCCAGCCTATTTATTTCACCCCTGAGCCCCTCCAACACACACATATAAATGTACACAGTACCAAGCGCACAAATGTCCCTGTGAAACACAATAATCACGCACACGCGGCTTAGACTGCCCCGCTTGCTCCTCCCCTACCCAAGCCCAGACGTCCCGTGAGCACAACTTCTACGCAACACCCACGTGTGGGCGAGCTGGTTCCAAAACGACATCTCCGAACTGACAGAATTTCAAAAAGCAAAGTTGAGCCACAAATCAGTTAAGCCCCCACCCCCCAACAACACTCGAAAACTTTCACACCGCTCCTCTCGGTCTGACCTCCGCCAGTGCAAAAACAAGGACGCGCAGAATCAGAAGTGGACAGCGTGAGGAACCACAGTGACAAACCCGTTACTACAATACCTCTGCTTAGCACATGTGCTGCCACACTACGCCACAGGACAACAGGTTCACAACAAAACGAGATAGCATTTAAAAAAAAAAAAAGAGAGAGAGAGAAAGTAATAATGGACCTCCTGCATGTTAGGTCTCGTAGATCGCTCCATGTAGCTTTTCAGTCACCCAGACCGGAGCCTGAAAATAGAAACCCGGCAGCCACTTGATACAGCCCCTCACATACATGGCAAAATGGGAGGGTCATCAAAGATGAGAAAAGGAACGAGAGAGGACGTCAGAGTATGAGGTGGAAGCAGAAATACTTGTAGTAGTCATGATGCCATGACGTGTAGGATTTGGGACTGGACTCTGATCAAACAGATCCAACGCTACCACACCAACTATCACAGTACAGACAAACCACCTTCAGCCTTAAACGCTTCATGAAAAGACATTAAGGCCATTTAGTGATTGAATGAATGAATAAAGTCATCACAGGCAATTACAGTTCACCAAGAGCAAATGATTTTAATATATCAAAGTATATAACTAACTGCCCATCAAACAAACAAACTAATCAATAAACAACACAGAAACATATTACAATTTATTTTGGTCTAAATCAATACATTTTACGCTTCGCACTTATATTATTTCTGCTATGAATGCAAAATAAAAGAAACAGCCAAACAATAACCATTTTCATTTTAGAGAAACACTTCCACCCGCACTTCCCAGTGTTATTTACTGTTCTAACATGAGGAACACTGAGCTAGAAACAAGTTCCCGTGTTTACAAAGCTGCATTCCGCAGTGGCAAAAAGCCTTTTTTTAAGCCTGTTTCTTCATTCCTACCCACATCACAGCTGACAAGCACAACTAGCTCCAGCCATCACAAAGAAAAGCACCTGTGTCTGTACTGGCTCTTACCAACAGAGCTCCATCCTCTTGGCATTAGCTCAAAAATAGATAAATTTTGGAAATTTTGCAAGCAAGCTGAAATGTTTTCAGGATGCATCCAGAAAAGTATGTGGAATCATACACTAAGAAGTCGCCCAAAATCCCCCTCGCGGCTTTTTCAAAATCCAAGATGGTGTCAAAAATGGCCATCATTTCAGGGTTTCTTGGTGGCTGTTTTGTTTTTTTAAACATATCTTTGCTTCTATAAAAGTTAAACCAACAGCAGACTATAAAATGCAAAGATGAGTAGCACAATCATACAAGGATGCACTGTATTTATTTTCATAAGTTTAAGGTGAAAAATGAGGGAAACATTATGTAGAGTGCCCTCGATGTCTGTCATGATCCTCAGTGACCATGTTTCAGACATATCTATAGGCAATCTCATTTAAAAAAATAAAATAATAAATAATCAAAACATTGCAGCCATTTGGATTCAAATATGGACATCATTTAATTAGTTTCTGACATTTACAAAAGTTGAAACCTCTCAGTAACGACTGTATAGTTTCTCATGCTATAAAACATACTTGGCAGGTATTTTGAATTCTAATATGGTTACCATCTAATGACTGGTTCACGCGGCAAGATAATTATGCCAATTTCTGACCTGATCTTCCACTTCCGACAATCTTAAGGATGCCCCAATTATCATGATGGTTCTAGAGATAATCCTTTCAGATATTCCTGCTGTGCTCTATTCTGCTCAGAAGGACGTCGGGCCAGCGCAGACAACAAATCATGAATATTCATGATCTCCATGGATTGTCTTGGCCTGATAGCCCAGCGTGTGGGGTGTGCCCTGAGCACAAATAAGCACGCAACCTGTTGAATGTGACGTAACCAATCAGAAAGTGAGGTGACAGAAGCACGGAGAGTAATCCAAAATTGTTTACTCGAGAGGTTTTGCAAGATTTCCCATCTGACCTGGGAATGTTTGCGAGTGAAATCTGTTTGTGTGGTGTGTTGTCTATCATGTGGCTGCAAACCACACACTGTACGACCGAAACTGTTAGATCTAGGATTTTTTTTCTTGCCATGTGTGGGATCTCTCGGGTATTGAAAACCCACCCAAAATTTTAAAATCTTGCCGTGTGAACCATAACGCATAAGGTTCCAACATTTCCAATACGCTAAACCTCTACATTGTAAAGCGTTTCTCATCCTTAACACACAAACACTTCAACTGGGTTTTTAACCTTTTCAGAAGCAAATCAGTGAAATGGTGGCCATGTTGGACACCATCTTGGATTTCAAAAAAGCCACAAGAGGGAAATTCAAGAGCCTTTAGTATGCAAGTCTACACATTTTCGGGACCTGTCCTGAAAATTTCAGCTTGTTCTGGAAAACTTAAAGGCTACAACTCTTGGACTACTAATCACAGAGTGCTTACCTTGCGTGCAATTGGCTCCTGACCCTCTGTTAATCCATACCAGCTGACAAGTTTATTCCAGCCTTCTGTTGGGACCAGGATGTAGTCTAGCTCATCGATAAGATGCTCCTTGATGGCCAGCACATCACCATCTAGAGGAACAGTGTCGGAGCCCAAAAGACAGCATGAGAGAAAACCTACCATTAATCAGCAAAAGGGGTAATAATGTGCAAATGGGTTTTTATCCATTTAGTACAATTAAATATGACTGTACTTTCATGTTAAACATAGCGCCACTATGTCTGAAACAACTTGTTATAGACTTTTGTGACATAGACATCCACATCCAGACTCCTCCTTGCACTGTAGGATACGCCCACTGAGATCACTGGATAAATTTCTAACTGCAGTCTTGCAGGATACAGGAAACACCCTATTTTTCACAACACACTCACTTCACTACACAACACTCCCACCTCCCAGAACTACAGCAATAAATCCCCATAAAGCAAATAAGGAGAATTATGTCCTGACCTTAAGCCAGATATTTAGTTTCATTTGAAGCTGCAATGTAAAGTGGGGTCACCTAGTTACTTCTATTAGCCTGATGAACAAAGGAATAATTAAATGATCCTGTAACCCTGCAATGACTGTTCTGGACTGTTTTTGTTCTGGAGTTTTTGTGGCTACTTCCAGAATAAAGAAAGTGTTCTGACACAGGATTATGGTGTGAATTAAAGGTAAAACCAGCATTCCACAGATTTGTACAAATCATCCTTAACACTAATTTGAGGTCTAAAGCAGCATGACTTTATCCTCTTACCTCTGAGTAGACCAGAGTTATCAACTGGTCCAGGGTAGACATTCTGGTCACCCATCTGGTATTTGTCCCAGCTGTCAAATCCGACATATTTCTTCCACTGTTTGAACCAGTGACTGTCCACCAGGTACCTGCAAAGATTTCAGCAGTAAGTAATGATGAGCCTGTATTATTTCTAATATTTAAGCCTGGGTAAGGTGCAGTTCTTCTAGCAAACTTTGCAGTACTAAAGTATTTTCTTTGGTGATGACTACCTCTAGCCTGGGTACTACATGAATCTCAGGGCTCATATTTAATTTGTCCAGATAGTTTAGTATGGCCATTCTCCCAACGATGCAGCTTTCTACTCAGTCGCAATTCACTACCGTTTTGCTGATATCCATGACTAAAGTTAGGCTAGACTAGCCCCACTGGTTGCTAAAACGCTGTGGCACACTGAAACCCTTGAGTTGTTTCTCTACTGATTAAGTGATTCATTCTTAGAGGAACAGACCCTCAAGGAGTTCAAAGGCCCTCATGAGGCAGAAATCTGCAGCAGACATTACCATCTTTTATTTGCTAGCCCAGAGACCTGGCTGCTTAAACTCCAAAGTTTTCTTGGAAAACCTTCAGGGGATTGTCATCAATGAACTTCACCTTACAAACGACAATAGCTAGTGACTAAAAACGTTATTCTGAAAGTGTGTGTAAGTGTGTATTGTATTGAAATCCAAGCCGCATGAATGGGATGTTGTACCAAGCAACCAAGCCTAGCTCTAGCCTAGCTGTAGTTATGGACTATAACATGCACGTAGTTTGAGTGTTGATTTTACGATGATAACACCAATACAAACAAAAGCAGCTGCCTGTGATTCACATCACTATTATTAACTAAGTGATGTTACTGATGTTAGTAGTAGCATGTTAAAGTGTTAAAGTGATTCAATCTGTCAGTAATTTTGCATTGCTCAGCTCAGTGTTTCATCGCTCTAATTTGTTTTAGGTCCATCAAACTGCATCCACAGGCATTTTAGTCTGCATCCCTTGTTACTAGAGATGGGAAACCTGACTCCTATTACACTCACATCCTTCTGAGTGACTCACTAAACAGATGAGTCCTGTGTGTCACTTGAGTCAGTATTACCTAGAGCATAGAAACACTACCGGTGAAACACAAATACACCATCTCCACTCCAACTGCAAATAAATAAACTGGAGTAATTCATTGTTTATATGTTTATATACTCAACAAAAATATAAACGCAACACTTTTGGTTTTGCTCCCATTTTGTATGAGATGAACTCAAAGATCTAAAACTTTTTCCACATATACAATATTACCATTTCTCTCAAATATTGTTCACAAACCAGTCTGAATCTGTGATAGTGAGCACTTCTCCTTTGTTGAGCTAATCCATCCCACCTCACAGGTGTGCCATATCAAGATGCTGATTAGACACCATGATTAGTGCACAGGTGTGCCTTAGACTGCCCACAATAAAAGGCCACTCTGAAAGGTGCAGTTTTATCACACAGCACAATGCCACAGATGTCGCAAGATTTGAGGGAGCGTGCAATTGGCATGCTGACAGCAGGAATGTCAACCAGAACTGTTGCTCGTGTATTGAATGTTCATTTCTCTACCATAAGCCGTCTCCAAAGGCGTTTCAGAGAATTTGGCAGTACATCCAACCAGCCTCACAACCGCAGACCACGTGTAACCACACCAGCCCAGGACCTCCACATCCAGCATGTTCACCTCCAAGATCATCTGAGACCATCCACTCGGACAGCTGCTGGAACAATCGGTTTGCATAACCAAGAATTTCTGCACAAACTGTCAGAAACTGTCTCAGGGAAGCTCATCTGCATGCTCGTCGTCCTCATCGGGGTCTCGACCTGACTCCAGTTCGTCGTTGTAACCGATTTGAGTGGGCAAATGCTCACATTTGCTGCCGTTTGGCACGTTGGAGAGGTGTTCTCTTCACGGATGATGCGAAGGAGATGTGTTGCACTGCATGAGGCAAATGGTGGTCACACCAGATACTGACTGGTATCCCCCCCAATAAAACAAAACTGCACCTTTCAGAGTGGCCTTTATTGTGGGCAGTCTAAGGCACACCTGTGCACTAATCATGGTGTCTAATCAGCATCTTGATATGGCACACCTGTGAGGTGGGATGGATTATCTCAGCAAAGGAGAAGTGCTCAATATCACAGATTTAGACTGGTTTGTGCACAGTATTTGAGGGAAATGGTGATATTGTGTATGTGGAAAAAGTTTTAGATCGTTGAGTTAATCTCATACAAAATGGGAGCAAAACCAAAAGTGTTGCATTTATATTTTTGTTGAGTATAGTTTAGCCATTGCTATTGATGCAGTTCCATACACAAACCGTGAATTGCTATTAGGACGGCGCCCACTGCTTGAAATTCATCAACTGCCTCATGTACAGCTTCAATGCCATGATGTCCCTCTTTATCTTGTGATAATCACAGCGGTTTCTTATCAGATGTTGTACGATCACTGCATTAGTTACTGTATGCTGTACTTTTAAAATTAATATAGTATCGTGTCAATAGCCACTTTGTTAATGTTTTGATTTAGCCTGTGGATTTAGATCTAAATATTTATATTACTCAGCTAATTACACAAAAATGAGCCCCATCTAAAACACGTTTTCAGAATGAAGCGGTATATATTGCAGCTTCTACCTGACAGAGGTAGAAACAGGTCAGTTGCAGCTGCTGAAACAGAACCCGTTTATCCCGAAACAGCCTTGTCAGCCACGGGCAGCCCTGCAGTTGACGTGGACCACCACCACCTCCATAATCTTTGAACTATTGTTCCAGGTTATGGGAGCGCCGAATAAACTAATTGAATCTTCTTCTAATCGAATCTTCACTCACGATTTAATGTCATGATAGTGCTGGTGAGTCTGTATTGCAGTTTCTACCTGACTGGATGCTGTCAAATTTGCAGTGTAGTCATTCTGTACACAATGTAAACCAAACACTCATCCAGGTCCAGTGACGTTTCGTATGTAGCAATACAATCAGTGATTCCGTGAGTCACATAAGCCCAAGTTCCATGCAGGTTAATGGAGGCTAGATTCCCGACTCCCAGGTTAGCAATGGGATCTAAGTGAATGGGAATCAACCAACTCTATTGGTAACATCACTTCAGAGACCTAAAGTGAACTTAGTCTGGGCCTGATCACTTTCATGTCTCAGTTAAGAATTACTCTGGATATGCCAGGCTAGCCTACCTCACTGTCATCTCACTAAACCAACACTGAAAGGCAAACACCGCACAGATTGATCTATGCGACAGCAGCACTGTCGTCGCGGAGCCGACTTCAGTTTGCTGCGAGCTCGACTAAACGGGCTCTGTGATTTTGACAGGTGCCTCTTTTCCGACTCCGCGCCGCACAAGTCGAACCCACCGACTGGCGAAGCGCTGGGAGCTCCGGCAGGCTAGCAGATTAGCTTAGCCGTTAGCTGCTCAGCTAAGCCGGAGAAACGAAAGGAATCACGTCGTCGGATTCAAAGCGAGGCTGTAGGATAAAACCGGTGAACAAAAACGACAGAATACAATATTTTAGGATGAAGTAGCAGAGTGTGTAGTTTTTCGCTGACAGGCTTTTTAACAAGTAGACTTAGCTTATCCGCTGGTTCACTGTTAAACTGCTACAAATGAAGCTAACAGAGAGCTAGCTGTCAACACGGCCCCGTCACCGCCGCTTTTCCTGTCCTTCTCGGCGTTGACAGCTTCGGCAGAGCCGGCCGACAGCCAGGCAGCATCCTCACACAGGTTTCAGCTCAGGTCTTACCAGGTGTCCCCTTTTCTTAGCTGCGTTTTCAACAGTGCCGCGACCTCTCCTCGCTGGGTGTCTAAATCAGCCGCTCCTCCTTCGGCCATCTTTCCTCAGACATCACCCCGCTGCATGGTGGGAAAATGCGGGCAGCGTCACCCACTACGTAAGCAGTGACGAGCTTCTCGTCAGCCAATCGGCTCTCGCCCCCCGAAAAAAAACGCTCTATCATTGTAGTTACTGTCAAAAAATGTGCCCATTTTCGCATCCTGCAATGTGATATTTCAAGTTGCTCAAATTTTTGATAAAAAAAATGATGCAAACTGATATGAAGTCATCACGATATGGGGTGTCATATGTCATAGAATCCAATGGATGCGGACATCCATCGCCTGTTATTTTGGAGATGGAGCATTAAACACAAAACTATTTCAGTTATAGATCCTTCTAGTTCAACCAATAATTTGCATCACTCTTTCAATAAGATCAAATTTTCTGTGACCTTGATCATTCATCTATTTATCACTTATCTAATAGTCTTTGATCCTGGCTGCTGAACTTCAGTTCCACTTGCTGACTTTGATCCTAAACATTTAATTCTGCTCCTAACCTGTGATACCTACCGATAACTCATCTATATCAGAAACCTTCGATCTCTTATCTAACATTTGTTAATCCTCATTCCTGCACCTTTTTGTCTTAATTGCTCATCTTTAATCCTGATTGCAGTAATTTAGTCCTATTTATTTATCTTTGATCTGAAGCATTTATCTCTGATCCCGCTCTGTGATCCTGATCTTGATTTGTAACCCTGAATGTCTGATCACTTATCAAACATTCTTTGATCCTGGTGGCTGAACTTTAATCCTGATCACTGACCTTTGATTCTGAACATTTATCTCTAATCCTGATGTGTGATCCTGAACACTCATCTATGACACTGAACCTTTGATCTTTTATCTAACATTTGTTAATCCTGTTTCCTGCACTTTTCGTCCTAATTGCTGATCTTTGATCCTGATTGCTGTCATTTAGTCCTACTTATTGATCTTTGAGCTGAATCATTTGTCTCTGATCCTGCTCTGTGATCCTGATCACTCATTTGTGACCCTGAACATTTGATCTCTTATCAAACTTTCTTTGATCCTGGTGGCTGAACTTTAATCCTGATCCCTGACCTTTGATTCTGAACATTTATCTCTAATCTTGATGTGTGATCCTGATCACTCATCTATGACACTGAACCTTTGATCTTTTATCTAACATTTGTTAATCCTGATTCCTGCACCTTTCGTCCTAATTGCTGCTCTTTGATCCTGATTGCTGTCATTTAGTCCTACTTATTGATCTGTGAGCTGAATCATCTGTCTCTGATCCTGCTCTGTGATCCTGATCACTCATTTGTTACCCTGAACATTTGATCTCTTATCGAACTTTCTTTGATCCTGGTGGCTGAACTTTGATCCTGAATCCTGATCTATGATCCTGAACATTTATCTCTAATCCTGATGTGTGATCCTGATCACTCATCTATGACACTGAACCTTTGATTTCTTCTTTAAAACGTCTTGATTCTGGTTGCTGATAGTTTTGATCTTGTAATTAGGTTCAAAGTAATCAAGTTCAAAGCTCAAAGTTCAAACATCATTGGTCAAAGACAGATTCGGCTTTGGATCAGGATCCATACCAAAACTGAATGGGTTCTTCCTTTACCCAAAGCCTACATTTACACCAAATTTCATTTAAATCTGGTCATGTCTTTTTCCTGGCGGCGGCCAATGATAATTAAACCACATCTATTGAACCACATCTGTTCCTTGCATTTTTATGTTATTCCTCTTATAATAAGAAATACAGTAATTCTTCATTAAAAAAGACAACAACCTCCACAGGGAATTACATGTGGTAACAATGCTCAAGAAGACAAACTAAAAAATTTACATGTTTAATTAAAAATTTACATACAGGATGAACATTTTTGTACAGATATGTTACAGCACAAAATTGAAATGTAACTGCATTACTCGTGTTAGTCACTGAACTACTGCAGAACTAGTTTTATATGATCACATATAATCCATATATTACATATGCTGTGGTTTCTTTGTTTTTTACATCTTTTTTGTGCATCTCCATTGTAAAGCATCACTATTTCTAATGCCTGTACATAGAAAAACATCTTCCCCATTTCATATGTAATAATAATAATAGCATTCAAATGTGTCTTAGCAGTCATCATGATATATGTAAAATTATTGGACAGCCAACTTTTCTGTTGTGTCCAATTAACCTGATGTTGTGGTTATTATTATAATAATTCATAATTTTGTTGTCATAGTGATGTGTTTCATGTTCACAAAATTCATTCTCACAACCCAAAATGATTTTTTTTAGCTTCTTGTGGAACACATAATTACATTTTAATATAAAAATTGCAATATTTTATGAGAACAGCAATTGCTCAAGTTTGTGGCTTACATTTAATGGCTTTAAGAACCTGCGAAATCCAGAGTGAAACAGTTCAAACCAATTCAAAAGCAGCTTTCAGTTTGAAATGAGTAAATGGTTTTTGTTGTTCAAAACAACAAAAAGCCATGTGGGGAAAAAAAACTGACAAACCAATACTGACATTCTTGAAAAATTTGAAATCAAACAAACTAACCACTTTGTCGACAATGTGTTCGGTTGGTAGCCTCTGTTCACTGATGTGATCTTTGGGATGGAGGCAAAGCTGTAACAAGCCAAGGATGGGCTTTTGAAGTGGAGCCAAAACCCACATTTGTTACCCATAAACCCTTCGTTGGGGCCTCATAAGTCAGAATCTTTCTCTGACATGGGAAAGTAGCCATTTTTGGTCATGGTGGCCTCTTCTTCAGGAGCAAAGATAACCAGTAACCTGTCCTGCTCCTTCTTGGTTTTGGGTAAACTGTCATCAGGTGTGATGAGCAGCTGGATACGCTACAGAAAGACAAAACAGTGTAAACAGACTCCAGTATTATAACATCTCAAGTCATTTTCTAGTCAAGACAAAATTCTGAAGGGGCACATTGAAGTATTTTGGTTTTCGAATTCAACAAGTTCAACAACACCCTAGCCTGTCTGACTAGGAACCAAATCTAGTGGCCATAGGTTCGCTACTCTAACCTCAAGTCCCACCATCTACCCATGGTTTCCCAAAGCCTAGGCATTCTACTTTTAGAACCAGAGGACTACTTCATTTACATCAAAACTATATTGAAAGTGAAACCGGTTTACTTGCTCCGTTGTACCAGTGTAGCACGGAGACATAGGGGAATGTGTCAATCATTCACCTCTCTCAGTGTCCCTTGGGTGGTGTTGAGTTTGTAAACCATCCAAAGAGGGATGCAGACCATGGAAGAAAGCGCCAACAACCAACCAATTACATAACCCCACCATGGGTACACATACTCATTGTTGTACTTTAGAGGTGTGTACTTGATGAGAGAGAAGGCAAAGGTACCCTAGAGACAAAAATACACACATATTCCTGGTGAGGCATAAAAACGAAGCCACTTCAGTCGTCAAACCGCAGTAATTAGTTTGTTGATACTTACGATGCATGTGGCTGGGGTGACGAACAACCAGCAATACTTGATGTAAGGTCCTGGGCGGTAGCCAATCATGTCTTCGATGTTATCATAGAAGCGACTGACACCTAGATAAACAATTAAAAATAAATGTGAAAAACCTTATTCCACCTTGTGCCTTAAAACTCAGATACAATCTAGTATTCTAAAAAAATACTACATGGCAAATATAAAAAGCAGTTACTGTCGCAGTTAACGCCATTGATACGCAGTTAAAGGTGTAATCCCTCTTTCATCTTTTCAGAAAAATGACAAAATGTACTTGGTGTTGAAATCTAGTTGTTCTAAAATAATTTATTTCTGTGGTATATCACAAAATTGTAGCTAATTTTACAAGTAGAAAAGTTTTTATTTTAGGGCAATTCCACAATGTGAATGAAGGCGTGTATGTATATGCTTGGAAATTCATACTGCATTGGAAGGAATTTCTGACTTTTTTAAATGGAAAACATTGAAAAATGATTAACAAGATAAAAATGTTATAACTTCAAGCATTCTCTTACTTGTCCAGTAAATATCCAGCAAAGTTTCCTGTGGAATTTGCCAAGATTTTATCCTGATTTCTTCCCAACAGGATCTGTGACTGTGTTTCTATTCAAATGTTATGATTTTTTTTTTTGTTCAGATCTACCACATTTCTTTAGCTTCATGATGCTAACGCTATCATACGATGCAAACCGGTGCTGTTTGACACTTGAACAGCATGCTGGGAAATGGAGTTTCCCAGCATATCATGGCGTTCTGTCCCAATATTTTAACCCAAGTGGGTCAAAATGCTAACTTGTTTCCAGAAAAGGTGAATTTTGATCATTTTAGCAATATACAACAGTCAATCCTTTATTTGAACATTAAGGAACAAAATCATTGTGCTGCTACCCAATCCAGGATAAGCAGTTGAAGGTGAGTGAGTGAAAATTATTGTGTTGGAGAAGAAAATCCCTGTAATGAACAAGGCCGTATATAGGAATGTGAAAGGGGGGTTCAAATCCTTGAGCTGGGGGCCCAGAGGGCCGCAGGGCCCCTGGTGGGGTCGAGGGGCAACGCCCTCGTGGGGGCCCCTGGGGGGCAAAGCCCCCCGAAGCAGAAGCTTTTTGAGGATTTCGAGGGGTAAAAAGCTACATAAATTTCATTTGAGACCCAAAATGTATGATTTTAGGAAATACATTTTTATATACAAATAGTCCTTGCTTGGGATTGGATCAGTTGCCATAAGAACCACCCAGGAAGAACCAAGATAACATTAATGCAAACTTTATACACAAACACCTTAACAATTACATAAAATATACCTGTAAAATACATAAGCATTTTTAAACAAGCACCTACAACAAATATCATCATATACATAATAATAATTGGGAGCGAATTTTCGCAGCAAAAGTCCACCCAAGCAGAGCGACACACCGGGCGAAGGAGGAGTGTCCGTCGCCCGGCAACCCACGCGAATTTGTAGGCACTTTTATACAAAAGAACAAAATTAATTACTACTGTAAAGGTACAAATATTCACTGGGATTATATTTCGTGTTTTTTGTTTTCAAACATATTTAGCGGTATTAATATTCGTGTTTACATTATGAATATGTACGTATATGTACGTTATGTATTAAAATAGTGGTATTTAATTTGGCGACCTTGTTTAACTCGCGAAATTCGCATAATAAATCCCTCTCGGGGGGGTTCGGTTGAACCCCCTGAACCCCCTCTATATACGGGCATGATTAAGTGATTAGAAAAAAAAGGGACTTCATATTTAACAATCAATGCCAATGAGTAGGTTTGATGTCAGCTTACCGTAGACCCATGCGATGCAGACAGTCTCAAAGATGGACATGAAGAGAAGACACATGCCGCTGGCTGAATAGTAATCAAAGAGCTGGAAAACATACATGCCTCCCTAAAGAGAGACATACAAAATACTTGGATATAAATAATGGTGTCATCTACATACTGCTTTCTTTTTAAACATTTGTTTGCACGCAAAACAGACTGAACATTATTTAATTATTACTTTTTTTAATGAAGTGTCCGAAGATAAGATATAATAATTAGAAAACAAAGTGAAATTTCCTTTAATAAATAAATAAAAAACAGAGCATCGAAGCCAAAGCAATATATGTCTTGTCACTGAATTATGACATTACTGTTTTGTGACATCAGAAAATAACTTTAAGTTGCCAGTGTTTGTTTTAACAGACTAAAAATCTGCATTAATTATTGTTGTAATAAATATTTTGTACACTGTTATGCTTTGTTTTTATTGAGTTTGTATCAACACTTTAAAAAAACAACTATCCAATATCTCATTAAAGCTAAAACTACCAAGATCCCAAGCCATCCATGTTTACACGTCGCAGCCAAAGACTAACTGGAAATGGTGTAGGTGTGGTGACGGCTTTTCTGCACACTTCATTCTGGTGCTTTGTTACCAGTAAAATACATTTATTTCTGTTTTTACACATGCTTTGTTTTAGAACCTTTTATATTGTTTTTGGGCAGTGGTATTGCTTTCTTTCTTTGAGTATCTACATTTGAACAAAATAACTTTAAGCATTTTCATCCAATTGGACTGAAATTTGGTGGAATGATTGAGAGCAAACCGAGGACAAGATTCAGTAAAAGTCAAGGTCATAGATGAAGGTCAAAATTTGGTTCCATTGCACATGCATTGGGGGTATTGAGAATAGCTATTTCAAGGAATTGGTTGAAAACACACCTGTTGTTCTTATTAAACGCCAATATGAAACCATATATCACATGACATATGTTCTTGGGCGGCCTTAAAAGGTCAAGCCAATGTAGCTTAAACTTGGCGAAAGTATGATTAATCAAGAATAAAGTGGTTAATTTAACACGGACCTGATCAAATGTCAAAGCCACACACATAACCATACACAATGTTATCACTGGATCACAAAGAACAAACATGAAGGTCTCTGGGTCAAACAGGTAGACTTGACTTTAGATTTGAATGTGAGACTTGCAAAACATTTGCGTCTTCCCTGTGTTGTGTTGCACAGAACCTTTTGGCCTGGTTGTACTTACAAAATAATGACTTATTGGCACCTCTGCAGAGCATTCACATTTCCGGCTGTGCAGAAGTGAAACCATGTGAACTGTATTCGACTGTCAGCATTTATTAAATGCTTTGTTTGTTGTTTGTTTGTTTGTTTGTCACCAGGATAACTCAAAAGGTTTTGAACGGATTTTGATAAAATTTTGTGGAGTGGTTGGAAATGACAAGAAGAACAAGTGATTAAATTTTAGTGGTGATCCGGATCCCGATGCTAACGCATTAGCATGTCTATGGCATTTTCAGTGTTAAAAGTTAGCATTAAGTAGTTGCAGCTGTCATCACGTTCGGGTGCATTTGTTTTCAAATTGTAATATTTCTTAAATTTATTTTTACCTCCGCCAAGGAGGTTGGAAATGACAAGAGGAACAAGTGATTAAATTTTAGTGGTGATCCCGATCACGATCTGGATCCCGATGCTAACACGTTAGCATGTCTATGGCATTTTCAATGTTAAAAGTTAGCATTAAGAAGTTGCAGCTGTCATCACGTTTGGGTGCATTTGTTTTCAAATTGTAATATTTCTTAAATTTATTTTTGTTTATATATTAATAAGCTAATGATTATTATATACAATTTTAGAGAAAGAGACAAAAAGAAATAGATCACTGTGCCAAGGAGAGAATCTCTTTAGGGTCAGTGACCCTATGGCCTTGTTTAGAGAAGTGTTGGGGTTAACCCTAACCCTGTCTCTTATTTGTTTTTGTCTATAAGCACATGCAATATCAATATCAGTGCTCAGATGACAGCAGCTTCTGGGAAAGGTGCAAGTTGCAATAAACTGTGATGCCAAGCGCTAAGGATACATGCTATCCAGTCACAGTAGATGAAACTTTTTTACTACTGAGCAAACATCATTGATAGACTTTTTTAGGTTCAATGATTCCACGGCGTGTAGATGTTATGGCGTCAGTGACCCCATGGCCTTGGCAGAGGTTTGCACTCTCTGAGTGCTTGTAATTATTTATTTATTTATTGTAAAAGCAGAAACTCACTTTTTGTTTTGAAAGAAGACATCTTTAAGCTTAAAAAAAAAATTAGGGTGCCATTGTTTCTTCACATTTTTATGAGTCCGAAATCCAAGATGGTGTCCAAAATGGCCTCCGTTTAGTAATAATGCGATATCTTTGCTAACACAGAAGATATGATTACAAACAATCTAAACATAGGCTTTCTGACACAAGAAAACCAATGAAATCATCAAATTTAGGCTAAAGCTATTATTTACATGCCTAATTTCAAAATGGCGTCCAAATGTTCCTTGAACATTTGATAATTTTGCTTGTTTGCTGCTCAGCTGACAAATCAAGCAAAGTCCAAAGTCCAGTTTTTGATTTGTTGTACTCTGCCATGTTGGTTAATATACAGACTCTAAGTGATGTTATAGTTGCTGTGGCTATTTGTTTCCTGCAAATACAAAGGAAATATAGCTTTGTATACATATATACACCAAATGTTTAAAGCTAAATCTAATGCGGAAAAACTGCATCCAGTGACTGCACCAAACATCAATTTTGGGCTCATGTGGTTAATTCAGGATAGCAGTCTGTTTGAAACTTCACAAAATAAAAAGATTAGTAGTCATAGGGATGTTGTTAGATGCTGAAAAAATATTGGGACCAGATTTATATTCACTGTAATGTCAAATTTATGCCTTTTTTAATCATGGAAGCCATCTTGGATTTCAGGGCATTACAATGTGAAAAAATGGGACCCTGTTTTTTGTTTGTTTGTTTGTTTTGTTTTGTATTTTTTATGTTTAAATCATATTCTAACATAATCAGGTGAGTTTTTGTTTTTACAAAAAAAAAAACAAAAAAAAAAACACTATTTTACACTATATGTGAAAATTGCCACTAAAATATATACACATCATCCTGAATATAAACTCTCATCATTTAATATTGTTGCATAATGACTTAAAAAGAATTTAAAAATCACCTCTTCCTCATTAATATACAAATGTATGCATCAAACAACAATAAAAGGTCATCAACTCATCTGTTGTCCAAGCCCTACCTATGAGGTAAGTATCAAGTGTTCATCATGTGTAGTTAATGAGTCATCTTTTGAACAAAACAACAAAATAACACACAAATATAAGTAGCAAACAACCTGAAAAATCTCATTTGATCATCTACTCCCACAGGTGCACCCACAATGTAAGTATCAAGTGTCTACCAAGCCGCTTCATAAATAGAGTTATTATTATGATGATGATGATGCATGTTTTATTTTATAATCACAATAAAACAAAAATAGCTTTATCCTCATTAATATGCAAATACAAGTGCCAAACAGCCCTAAACTATAGACAGCTCATCTACCCCCATGGGGTAGGGGGGGTAACCACTGTTGTAAGTATCAAGTGTTAATGAACTGTCTTTTCACAAAGAACAACATCAAAAATCAGCGTGTTCTCATTAATACACAGAAATAGCTCATCATCATCAGTACATTTATTCCCATATGATAGGCACTCATGGTGTAAGTGTTAAGTGTCTATCGTGTAAGTTTTTGTTTGTTTTGTTTTTCAATAATATACAAATACTGGTATCACACAACCCCTTAATGTTCTCCCATGGGCTGGAGGAGTACCAATGGTGGAATTATCAAGTGTATATTCACTGTATCATAGATAGAGTTATTTTGTCCAGAAATAATTAAATTATGATGATGCGGTGACTAATTAATTAATAATTAATTCATTAATAATTAATTAATTAGTCACCGCATCATCAGTAATATACAAGAACACGTATCAAACAACCCTAAAATGCAATCAGATCAGGTAATCTATTCTCTCTTGGGTACCTATAGTGTAAGAATCAAGTGTCTGTTGTGTATTTAATGTTATGTTATTTGCAACCAAAACAAACCACTTCATCCTTGTTCATATATGTGCCAAACAGCAAAAAAAAAAAAAAGGAACTAGGTCATCTACTGTCCAGGGAATACCTGTGGTGTAAGTACCAAGTTTCTACCATGTTCTGTTATGAGGATAATATGTTCACTCATTCATTCTTTCATTCATAAGAAGCAATAGATGCAATCATGATGACATAAAGCTCCACATACTATGTATACAGCACCAAGACATAAAAATACTCTGATTGCCTCTCAAACCCATTGGTCAGTAAAACTCGACCTAATTTCTGGCTGCAGGTCTGTGAACCGACACATCTGTGTTTTCATGTGGCTGCAGACGGCGACCCCTAACCTCCATCAGCATGATGAGGCCCATGAGGTATGACAGGAGGACCACTGCTAAGAGAAACAGCTCCCTGCGGTTTTTTCGCCGGAACACTGCAGGATACATGTCGACGATCGCTGTGATGAGGCTCTCTACACACACAAACTGACAGGAAGGAAAACACAGCAGGAAGAGAAGAAAGAAAAAAACATGAAGGGACGCAACACAAGAAAAGCATCACACGGTCTGTCTGTGTGTCTGTCTGGTTGTTTCTCTACTTTTCCCAGGTCCTTTGATTTCCACCAAACGTAGTCTATGGATGACCGTCAGCCCCACAATTGCCCTGAAAGGGTTTGTTTTGGCAGCGGTCAATGTCATTGGGGTCAAAGGTCAAAATATAGATGTTCACACAGATGTCCACCAAACTTACCACACATATGTAGGTGGGTCCTGGAATTGCCCAGGCAAGATCAGATTTACCAAAAATCAATCAATGGGATCAGGGTCATTGGGGTCAAAGGTTAAAATGTATGTTGTTGGGTTTTGTTTTGTTTTTTACTCTGATTTGCACCAAATTTGGCACACATATGGACGTGGTTTCTGGAAATATCCAGGGAAGATCTAATTTACCAAAGGTCAATATTGGGGTCAAGGTCATTGGGGTCAAATGTCAAAATGTATGTTTTTCCATTCCTGTTTGAACCAAACTTGGCCCATCTATAGGAGTGGGAACTGGAATTGCCCAGACAAGATCAGATTTACCAAAAATCAATCACTGGGATCAGGGTCATTGGGGTCAAAGGTCAAAATGTATGTTGTTGGGGGTTTTTTTTTTTACTCTGATTTGCACCAAATTTGGCACACATATGGACGTGGTTTCTGGAACTATCCAGGGAAGATCTAATTTACCAAAGGTCAATATTGGGGTCAAGGTCATTGGGGTCAAATGTCAAAATGTATGTTTTTCCATTCCTGTTTGAACCAAACTTGGTACGTCTATAGGAGTGGGACCTGGAATTGCCCAGGCAAGATCAGATTTACCAAAGATCAATCACTGGGGTCAGGGTCATTGGGGTCAAATGTCAAAATGTATAGGGTTTTTTTTTGGTTGTTTGATTATTTTAAAAACCCTCTGATTTGCACCAAATTTGGCACACATGTGGATGTGGTTTCTGGAATTGTTCAGAGAAGATCTAATTTACCAAAGGTCAATACTGGGGTCAAATGTCAAAACTGGTGTTTTTCACTTCTATTTTGACCTAACTTGGCACACATAGAGGGGTCAAACTTGGAATTGCACAGGGGAGAGCAGATTTACCAAAGACCAATGATTGGAATCAAGGTTATTGGGTCAAAGGTCAAATTTTTTTATTTTATTTTTTTCACTCCACTGTCCACTAAACATGGCACACACATATATAGTTGAATTATGGAATTGCCTGAGTCAATCATCTGGATAAAGGTCAATCATTGGTGTCAAGGTCAATGGGGTGAAATATAAAAATGTATGTTTTTCACTCTAATTTGAACCAAACTTGGTGCAAGAAGGTCAGATGTCAGATTGCTACAGCCTTTAATGTCTTCATACCCATAGGTAATAAATAACACATTCCATGCCATATGATTTACAGAAGTTGTGTGAGATTCTCTACCTGGCTGTCCAGCCCCAGAAAAACAATCATGATGAAGAAGAGGGCAGACCACACAGGAGAGAAGGGCATCATGCTCACAGCACGAGGGTAAGCGATGAACGCAAGACCGGGTCCTGCACCGAAACAAACATGACTAAATAAATGACAAACACAGATTCCTGCTTCCGTGTGATTTTCTTTGAGCTCTCGATGCCGATCATAGGGCGACTCACCAGATTCGGCCACTTCTGAGATGGGAACGTTCTGCTCATAAGACATGAATCCAAGGATGGAGAATATTGCAAAACCTGCCACAAAACTGGTGCCACTGTTCAGACAGCACAGTGCCAGGCAGTCTCTGCAAAAGACAGATTTAAAACGTCAAAATCTGAACACTTTCTGATTAAGAAAAAAACAAACACTGTACTTTAATTTTTGCGTAGGCCCCCTTGCTATGCCGAGTCTGGATTCTAAGGGTGATCTTAGGTGGTTCCAAAAACCTGCTCGGCCCATGGGCAAATTGGAAAAACGATGAGCCTCGATTTCCACAGCGTCGTTCAAATGTTCAGGTAAGAACTTGATGTAAATGGCACAAACGGATCCAACCTGCCTTGCATCAGTAATTCAGGCGGTGGTGTTGCAGTGTGGCAACTGTGCCATGTTATCATGTCAGTGTGGACAAACTCTCTGAGTAATGATTCCTGCATCTTGTTGTCGTACTGGCCCAAATATAAGACGGCCCTGATCAGGGGTGCCGCCAGGGATTGTGGGCCCCATGGAAAGAAATCTTACTATTATTTTGTCAGAATTATAACTGTATTAGAAGCCTCTCTAGGCCCCTGTCAGTCATGGGCCCCTAGAATCCTTCTCCTTATTCCCCCCTTTTCGGCACCCCTGGCCCTGATTATAAGACTACCCATATTTTTCAGATGTAGCATTGCCTGGAAAAAAAAATAAAACACAAACCCTGCACATTATTAGTTGAGTTAACAGAGTTTTAAAAAGGAATAGTTTGGACCATGTATCATGGTTAGTTATCATGTTACGGGGTAACATATGTCACGTGTCATAGAATCCAATGGACGTTGACCTTGTTTGGCCTTTACTTTGGAGACCAAACATTCAACACAATCAAAACTATTCCATTTATTTATCCCATTAGCTCAACCAATAATTTGCATCACTTTTTTTGTTTTACCAAAATTGAAAGAACTTTAACTTTTGACCCCTGTACATTTTTGCTGTTTTTACCCCATAACTCCTGATCATTCAGTCATAGATAGTCCAAACTATACCTTTTTGGAATCTTTATGATCAGACACATAATGTGGTGTAGTTTTCAAAATGATCTGAGCATTTTTAATTTTGACCCCTGTGTAATTCTTCAATTGACCCCTACCTGGCTGCCAATTGGAAATTCAAGTGGCCAGTCAGTTTTTTTAAAAGAGTAACGTCTAAGGAGTATTTGTGCCAACTTTGGTGCTTGTATCACCATTTTCACGATTGTTTCAGTTATCTGCTGCACTACTATTGGGTGCAGTGCTGAAAAGCAGAGAGGTGATTGGTGGAGAGGCGGTTCCTCTTATTGAAGCAGCTGATCGAGTCTACTTGCTTACCTGTAGCAGTTATTGTTATATTTGTTGTAGCTGCCCAGAGCGGTCAGTGATCCTAAACAGATGGCATAGGAGAAGAAGATCTGCGTACCAGCATCCATCCACACCTGACACAAACAATACATGTGACAAAGCTGCAGAAATGACTGAAAATCACACAAAGCTGTGGAACAGTGGCTGCAAAGGCAAGAAAGTGGATGTAGACCTAAAGAACAACAAAATGTGCATGTAGTCCAAATGCATATGAATAGGTCATTATAACTCTGAGAACAATTTTTTTTTACTTTAAATCCCTCAAATGATCAATTGCAGATTCCTAGTGCAGTTTTAATGTCTGTATGAGAACAGAACAAGGTTTTGAGCCAATTTTGACCAAATTTAGCGAAACGTCTGAGGGTTAGCAAAGGACAAAGTGTTTAAATTTTGAGAAAATCCAATTAAAAATCAAAATCACAGGCAAAGGTTGATTTTTTTTTTTTTTTTTTTTTTTTTTTTTTGGCCAAATGCTGACACAATAAATTTCGCAAAATTAATTTGACTCTGCAGTGAGTACCTATGATCCCATTCCAAATACTGTTCAATCAAGTTGACAACTCTATAATAGTGTTCATTAAGCACTATGATTAATATGATTCAACATGACGGTGGCAGAGATGAGAAGACTGGACAAACTGTTGGACATTATGAACGATGCCAGTCACCCTCTGCATACCGTCATCAGCAACCAGAGGAGCCTCTTCAACCACAGACAGCAACAGACAGAAAAACTCCTTTGTCCCTCAAGCCATCAGACTGAATAACTCCTCACTCAGGAGGAGGAGGAGTAACAGGAAGACAGAGGATGGGAAGGAGAGGAACAGTTGTAGCCACTAAACCAGTAGCGAGCAGCATTTCTGGTATTTCTATATGGTTGATTTATATTTATATTTGCAAATTGTTTTTACTTTCACTTTTGATACTCTGTGTGCTTCTTACCCTGTGTGCTGCCATACAATGCTGCTGGAACCTCAGTTTCCCTGAGGGAGTCTTCCAGAGGAATTAATAAAGTTCGATCGAATCTAATCTGTTATGTATTTTAATTTTTTGCATTCGTTTTTAATTATTTATTTAAATTTTATGTTAAATTGTTTCATATAAGGTGCCTTGAGATGGCTTTTGCTGTGATCTGGCACATTATAAGATAATTAAATTGAATTAAAATCTAATCTAATCTCATCTAATTATTTGGAACGGGACCACGTGGGTTGGATGCTAATAAAATGGTTCACTTTTGGACTGAACGGATCAAATATCAAGGTCACATCATGGAATCACAACGAAATAATGTGCATGAATGAGTGTCTCTCAGTGTCCCCTTCTTTTTATGATGATTTTTAAAGATTTGGGCTCAAATAGAGTTCTGCTGATTGTACCTTTGCAGATCAGTATAAAATAGAATAGAGAACCCAGAGAACTATAAGATACCTGCACCTGGTGCAATCTTATTGTTGGGAATCAGAGCATCAAACCAGGCTATAAAGGTACTAATTGGGAATTTATGATTTTGTGAAAAGTTTATTGTGACCTGGCAGAAGTTCATCAATCGACAGAGGTTATGGAATTGGGTTTTTGCGGTGCTTGTATGAAGTACCTGTGGGTCTGACAGTCGACCAAGGTCAGGGTAAAGGTAGAACTGGACCCCAATCCCTGCACCAGGCAGAGTGAGACCTCGGACCAACAGCACAACCAGCATCACATAGGGAAGGTGGCAGTGAAGTAGACCACCTGTATACAGACATGAAAGATACAATAAATATCAAATGTTGGTATATTTGAATTTCAAACAATTGAATTCTAGAGTCTGACTGATCACAGTATTTTTGGGGTCTGATATCTTACTGATATTAGAAAGTAAAAAAGTTACTATGCCGATATATCTGCTGATATATATATTCATTAAAAATGGCAATGATTCTTAACATTTTGATATAAACCCCCCATGACAAAGAAATGTAATGTAAATGAGGCTTGATATTTTCCAGTTTAAACATGAATTTTATTATAAATAATCATAAATCTAACCAAGAGCCAACCACCATACGTCACACTGCCTTCACTCAGATTGGTAGTTGCCATGTTGTATAGGTCAGCATTTCTATAAAATAAAGTTCCCATACTCAACAAAAATATAAACGCAACACTTTTGGTTTTGCTCCCATTTTGTATAAGATGAACTCAAAGATCTAAAACTTTTTCCACATACACAATATCACCATTTCCCTCAAATATTGTTCACAAACCAGTCGAAATCTGTGATAGTGAGCACTTCTCCTTTGCTGAGATAATCCATCCCACCTCACAGGTGTGCCATATCAAGATGCTGATTAGACACCATGATTAGTGCACAGTTGTGCCTTAGACTGTCCACAATAAAAGGCCACTCTGAAAGGTGCAGTTTTGTTTTATTGGGGGGGATACCAGTCAGTATCTGGTGTGACCACCATTTGCCTCATGCAGTGCAACACATCTCCTTCGCATCATCCGTGAAGAGAACACCTCTCCAACGTGCCAAACGCCAGCGAATGTGAGCATTTGCCCACTCAAGTCGGTTATGACGACAAACTGGAGTCAGGTCGAGACCCCGATGAGGACGACGAGCATGCAGATGAGCTTCCTTGAGACGGTTTCTGACAGTTTGTGCAGAAATTCTTTGGTTATGCAAACCGATTGTTTCAGCAGCTGTCCGAGTGGCTGGTCTCAGACGATCTTGGAGGTGAACATGCTGGATGTGGAGGTCCTGGGCTGGTGTGGTTACACGTGGTATGCGGTTGTGAGGCTGGTTGGATGTACTGCCAAATTCTCTGAAACGACTTTGGAGACGGCTTATGGTAGAGACATGAACATTCAATACACGAGCAACAGCTCTGGTTGACATTCCTGCTGTCAGCATGCCAATTGCACGCTCCCTCAATCTTGCGACATCTGTGGCATTGTGCTGTGTGATAAAACTGCACCTTTCAGAGTGGCCTTTTATTGTGGGCAGTCTAAGGCACAACTGTGCACTAATCATGGTGTCTAATCAGCATCTTGGTATGGCACACCTGTGAGGTGGGATGGATTATCTCAGCAACAGGAGAAGTGCTCACTATCACAGATTTAGACTGGTTTGTGACAATATTTGAGGGAAATGGTGATATTGTGTATGTGGAAAAAGTTTTAGATCTTTGAGTTCATCTCATACAAAATGGGAGCAAAACCAAAAGTGTTGCGTTTATATTTTTGTTGAGTATATATTGGCCCCACCTAGCTGGCAGCAATAGCGACCACTTGTCTCTTGTCCTTGTAAAATGCCCACTCTGACTGAAAATGAATGGCAACCGGTCGCTTTTCCTCTGTCTCTTATAGTTAATTTGACTGCGGGATGATGGGGGCCCCAGCCATGCTTGACTTGTCAGAGCGCCTTCTACTGGACAAACGACATAATGGCACTATTTCCAACAGCCAAAGTGTTTTTCTGCATTTTTTTTTCTGTAAAATCCCATTTTTCACATCAGCAAAAATAACACTGATACCTATATATTCGTGAAAGGCTTTACCGTAAATCCTCACTTTCACAACTAGTTTTCTGTCTGCAAGACAGGGGAAGGAGCTGACCCTGTGGAAAACCTAAGACTAGGTGGAGAGATTATATCTCCAGACTGGCCTGTGAACATCTCGGGATCCCCCAGTCAGAGGTGGTTAATGTAGAGGTGGGCGGATCGATCCTAATATCAATAATATCGATACCAACGCTGGTATTGATATTGAACAATCCTCATGTAAAAAGATCGATATTCAAGCTTTTTTCTCTCCTGCACGCACTGACTGCTGCGCACGCAGATTCATCAAAGTCTTCTCTCTGTCTGTAAGAGCAGCGCTGCACTGTGTCACACAACACGGAGCAGCGCACCTTTGTATTGTGGTTTGTCAGCCCTCTACCTCAGGAGATTTTGTTTTAAGTTGTGTTAAGTGATTTTTTTTAAACAAAAATGTTGATTGTGATAATAAAGTATTTTGTTGTCACGTACAATGTTTGGTGAAATTCTATCCTAGGTCTTTTGGATCCTTTGGATCTATGAAGCTTAAATATGAAAAAGTATCAGTATCGGTATCGATATCGGCAATACTGGGCCTGTATTTACTTGGTATCGGATCAATACCAAAATTCCCGGTATCGCCCACCTCTAGGTTAATGTGGCCCAGGAAAGGGTCCCGGATCCCGGATAAGCGGTTGAAGATGAGTATGAATACATCTTGGACTTCATTTACATCAGTCATGAAGAAAAACAAACAGTATGGTACTGCAAGGAAAACCTGTGTGGAGTAGGCAGTCCTCAAAAACTGAGTGACTGTGCAAGAATAAGACTAGTGAGTGAAGGCATCAAGACAACCACCACAACTGGGCAGAGAGCAGCTTTTTTTTTCGGTTGCACCACCAGGCACATCTTCATGGTAGAGTGGAACAACAAACAACTTGGATAAAAGAAAACTGATCAAATCTAGACTGGAGTCTTCCATGTGCACAATCAGTCAGTGATGCCTACTCTAGACTTTTGACGGCCGACTCCAGGAAGCTATTGAAATCCTGGATCTTAGTTTTGAACCAGGTCAACCACAAACCTAGATATTCCAATTCCTCACTCACCATAACAGCCACATGTCTATGTGCTGAAGGTACCAAACTTATAGAGACATTCATGTCTGTGGGTCCTCGGCCTTTGAGACTCTGAGATGCCTGGAATAAGTGGTCCGCTGATGCCTACACCTTTGTAGGAGAACAAAGGTCCAAGTCTTTAGGGTACTGGTGCTTCCAGTCTTATTGTATGATTGTCCAACTTGGATGCTAGCCAGTGACCTATGGCTGGATGTCTTTGGTACTAGGTCTTTTCAGAAGAACCTTGAGTACCACTGGAATAACTTTGTGTTAAATGATGGTTGCCATTGAGAGACACAGAAGTGTTTCTCTGGCTATAATCCAGCATGTAGTTGCCTCAGTTTTGAGGACCTCAGCGGCTGGAGAAGGTCAAGCGTTGCCCACATTCCACCTGGCTGGAAGAGATAAGTGAGGATGAACCTGCTGTCTCCTAAGGTTGTTGCCAACATGGACCCAAGGCAGTTCTGTGCTCTGAGACATATGCGCCTAGACCTGACCTGACAAAGTGGTCTAGATAGATTTTCCATTCAGGACCGTCCTGTTTCTATTTCTTAATGAATGATAAAAATGAAGTCCAAGGTGTGTTCAGGGACTTGGAAATGTTGCTGACTATTTGATCACGTATTGTGAATCTGCAAAATTGGGCTCATTTGCATACATTTCTGAACACATTTGACATGATTTACTTGCCACTATTCTGACCATGATTATAATAGAAAATTAAAGCAGTCTAGATGTAAAATTTCATAATGGTATGGGTTCAAAATCCCCGTCGGCCAACCTTTCCTGTGGATTTCACCCCTTCCAGATGCAGAAATAGCACATGACCCAGGCAATGAACAGACAGATGGCCAGGTCCCAGTTCAGTGAACCCATGTGGTCAATGCCTGGTGAGATCCTCAGTGCTCTTCTCCTGTAGCGAGAGTAACCAACATTGTAAGTGACAGATGATTGTGACCATCACTTTGATATCAGTGCAACACGTGAAAACTCACTCCCAGAACTCTATGATAGGAGACGTGACATTTAGGTGGATGGCTTGGTGGTCCCCTGAGGTGTTTTGTCCTGTGAAACTCAACACAATTTGCTGAAAGAAAAATAATATATATCAGACAGCAGTGGCACTCAGGGGGTTTTTTTAATGTATTTGGAAAGTGCTTCTTTTTTTTTTCCACATTTTGTTATTTTATTCCAAATGGTATAAATTCATTTTTTCCCCTCAAAATTCTATTCACAATACCCATAATGACAACATGAAAAAGTTTTTTTTTTATTTTTGCAAATTCATTAAAAGTTTAAAACTAAGAAATCATTGGTACATAAGTATTCACACCCTTTGCTCAGTACTTTGTTGATGCACCTTTGGCAGCAAATTACAGCCTCAAGTCTTCTTGAATATGATGCCACCAGCTTGGTGCACCTATCTTTGGTAGTTTTGTCCATTCCTCTTTGCAGCACCTCTCAAGCTCCCTCAGGTTGGATGAGGAGCGTCGGTTACACAGCCATTTTCAGATCTCTCCAGAGATGTTCAATCAGATTCAGGTCTGGGCTCTGGCTGGGCCACTCAGGGACATTCCCAGAGTTGTCCTGAAGCCACTCCTTTGATATCTTGACTAGGTGTTTAGGATCATTGTCCTGCTGAAAGATGAACTGTCCGCCCCAGTCTGAGGTCAAGAGCGCTCTGGAGCAGGTTTTCATCCAGGATGTCTCTGAACATTGCTGCATTCATCTTTCCCTCAATCCTGACTAGTCTCCCAGTTCCTGCCACCGAAAAACATCCCCACAGCATGATGCTGGCACCACCATAATTCACTGTAGGGATGGTGCCTGGTTCCCCCAAACATGACGTCTGGCATTCATGCCAAAGAGTTCAATCTTTGTCTCATCAGACCAGAGAATTTTGTTTCTCATGGTCTGAGAGTCCTTCAGGTGCCTTTTGGCAAACTCCAGGTGGGCCGCCATGTGCCTTTTACTAAGGAGTGGCTTCTGTCTGGTCACTCTACCATACAGGCCTGATTGGTGGATTGCTGCAGAGATGGTTGTCTTCTCTCCACAGAGGAAAGCTGGAGCTCTGACAGAGTGACCATCGAGTTCTTGGTCACCTCCCTGACTAAAGCCTTCTCTCCCAGTCGCTCAGTTTAGATGGGCAGCCAGCTCTAGGAAGAGTCCTGGTGGATCAGAACCTTTTCCATTTATGGATGATGGAGGCCACTGTGTTCATTGGGACCTTCAAAGCAGCAGAAATGTTTCTGTACCCTTCCCCAGCTTTGTGCCTGAAGACAATCCTGTCTTGGAGGTCTACAGACAATTCCTTTGACTTCATGTTTGGTTTGTGCTCTAACATGCACTGTCAACTGTGGGACCTCATATGTAGACAGGTGTGTGCCTTTCCAAATCATGTACAATCAACTGAATTTACCCCAGGTAGACTCCAATTAAGCTATAGAAACCTCTCAAGGATAATCAGTGGAAACAGGATGCACCTGAACTCAATTTTGAGCTTAATTGCAAAGGTTATGAATACTTATGTACACGTTTTTATTTTTTAATAAATTTACAAAAATCTCTCAAAAACATTTTTCACATTGTCATTATGGGGTATTGTGTGTAGAAATTTGAGGGAAAAAAAATGAATTTCATCCATTTTGGAATAAGGCTGTAACATAACTAAATGTGGAAAAAATGAAGCACTGTGAACACTTTCCTGCACTTCTTACCGGTGTTCCATGAGTTGTTGCAGGAAGACCAGGGCAGGACCCAGGAAAAGGAATAAGACAGGTAGAAAATCCCCCAGGCCAGAACAATGATGTAATAGAAGTTCAACAGCGTGACTATCACCTGCGTTCCATAGCCAAGACCTGCAGAAATGACAGCAAAAATGATGTTACTGCAATAAATTAACATTTATTTTTGACTTGAATGAAACAAGGATGAGATTAATCATGTAAAAGTGCTGGGAAGTGGTGGTCTAAAGGTTAGAAAAACAGGCTCAGTCAGGTTTAATCCCACCACCAGACAGAAAGCTCATGAAGCTATCAATCAGCAAGGTTCAGCCCCTAAGGTGTAAGGCATCAATACGGAAAAGCACTAAAAAGCCACTCAGTCATCTATTTACATTTTCCTTTTATGAACGTTTGGTAAGATGGTTATTTCAGTCTCTTCTCCACATTTCTTTGATCCTGATCATCGTATGTTTGATTCCTGACCTCTGATCCTGATCTTGACCCGATTTGTTTTTTAGCTTGACCTATAATTGTGATGGATGACCTTTGATCTTTATAGCTCATCTTTGTTTCTGATTTCTGACCAGTGATCCTAATTCTGTTCTCTATCCAAAACCCGTCATCTCTCATTACCGATCTTGATCTGATTCCTGAATATTAATTCTAATCACTCACCTTTGATCCTAATTGCTGATCTTTGATCATGGTCACTCAACTTTGATCCCATTCTCAGCTCCCGATGGCTGATCTCTGATCCTGATCTGTAATTCTGACTACTCATCTATCATCCCTGTGGCTAATCTTTGAATATCACAAAGGAGATGTTGTCTGGCAGATTTGCAAGGATCCTATACATATACTCAACAAAAATATAAACACAACACTTTTGGTTTTGCTCCCATTTTGTATGAGATGAACTCAAAGATCTAAAACTTTTTTCACATACACAATATCACCATTTCCCTCAAATATTGTTCACAAACCAGTCTAAATCTGTGATAGTAAGCACTTCTCCTTTGCTGAGATAATCCATCCCACCTCACAGGTGTGCCATATCAAGATGCTGATTAGACACCATGATTAGTGCACAGGTGTGCCTTAGACTGCCCACAATAAAAGGCCACTCTGAAAGGTGCAGTTTTGTTTTATTTGGGGGGGATACCAGTCAGTATCTGGTGTGACCACCATTTGCCTCATGCAGTGCAACACATCTCCCTCGCATCATCCGTGAAGAGAACACCTCTCCAACGTGCCAAACGCCAGCGAATGTGAGCATTTGCCCACTCAAGTCGGTTACGACGACGAACTGGAGTCAGGTCGAGACCCCGATGAGGACGACGAGCATGCAGATGAGCTTCCCTGAGATCGTTTCTGACAGTTTGTGCAGAAATTCTTTGGTTATGCAAACCGATTGTTCCAGCAGCTGTCCGAGTGGCTGGTCTCAGACGATCTTGGAGGTGAACATGCTGGATGTGGAGGTCCTGGGCTGGTGTGGTTACACGTGGTCTGCAGTTGTGAGGCTGGTTGGATATACTGTCAAATTCTCTGAAACGCCTTTGGAGACGGCTTATGGTAGAGAAATGAACATTCAATACACGAGCAACAGCTCTGGTTGACATTCCTGCTGTCAGCATGCCAATTGCACGCTCCCTCAAATCTTGCGACATCTGTGGCATTGTGCTGTGTGATAAAACTGCACCTTTCAGAGTGGCCTTTTATTGTGGACAGTCTAAGGCACACCTGTGCACTAATCATGGTGTCTAATCAGCATCTTGATATGGCACACCTGTGAGGTGGGATGGATTATCTCAGCAAAGGAGAAGTGCTCACTATCACAGATTTAGACTGGTTTGTGAACAATATTTGAGGGAAATGGTGATATTGTGTAAGTGGAAAAAGTTTTAGATCTTTGAGTTCATCTCATACAAAATGGGAGCAAAACCAAAAGTGTTGCGTTTATATTTTTGTTCAGTGTATATATATCAAAGTAATTAGGATCAGTGGGTGATGCATGGCAGTGATCTGCATCACTGAACACATCAACAACCCTGATTACAGGATTAAAGGTTGAGACTTTAAAGGCAGCATCAGAACGAAGGAATTATGATCAAAGATCATCATTTGCACCTGACAATACTTTTCACCTTTAACTTATTACGTCAAGTAACAGCTGTGTTTTTGTAATTGTGCATAAATGGCATTTTATCAGGTAGAAAAGCTCAATTTGGACCAGGCCTAATTATTCCTTTAACAAAGCCTACACCTGAAGAAATTGATATTTTGATTCTGTAAATCCTCTTGGAATAGAATTTTACACTTGACATTGATATTTCTCACTTCTGAACCAATTTCTCCAAGTAACAGTGATATTGTTATAACAGCGCCAAAATGACACTTTCTCAACGAGAGAAGCCGTGTTTGTTCAAAGCCTAGTAATCCTTGATGCTGATTCAAGGAATTTGGATCAGTGGGTGGATCCAGACCTTTAATCCTGAGTGCTGGACAAATCGGCAATCCTGATTACAGGATCAAAGCAATAAGAATGAGAGGTCAAAGACAGGGTTGGGATCAAAGGAATTAAGATCAAAGAACAAAGGTCAGCGACACAATCCATCTCTTTAATCAGCTTTTCCTTGACCCAAAGCCTGTCTCTCTGCCACATTTCAGTGAAATTTATTGTTGCCCTGCTGGCAAACAGCATCAAAAACCTGTAGATGGTTTGTGTATGTGAGCATCTTTGATGAAAACTGTCATTCCCACCTTCAAATAAGGGACTGATTTTTCTCCAGCAGGTAATGCCTCCCTGACTGGTGTACTGTCCCAGGGAAACCTCCAGGAAGAAGACAGGAATGCCACAGGTGAAGAGGAAGATCAGGTAGGGGATGAGGAAAGCACCTGAGTGGAGAAAAGGCAAAGTGATCAGGATGAGTGCAGAGTTTTACATTATTTATTTGAGTGGAACCGTCGTGATCTTTCATGGTCGTGCGAATATGTGCTTGGACATTGTGAAATGCACCACCAGATGTAAAGTGCGAAAACAGGAAAAGGTTTATCTTAATGTCTTTGTGACCTTTTAAGATGAGCTCCCCCGCCCCCAAGCGATCAACTTTCACACCGACGTCCCTTCAGGTGGGCCGGGGATGTTTGGTGTGCTCAGATTTTCGGCCTCTCTGCGGGGACAGCCGCTGAAATCTTGCAAGCGGCGAAGCAACAACAGCTGTCTGACCTCGCGCCGCCCTGAACCCTAACCCTGCCATCCCACACTGAGACATTTAGCACAAACGCAAGCAAGTTTCCGGCGTAACGCTGCGTTCCAAAAGGACAAAGGTCAACCGCATACTGCTCTGCGGTCAAAGCAACCCCAACAGAAAAGTGAATTTTGGGGAAAACTGTGAAACATCTCACTGATTTAATACCCTTGAAGCAGGAAATCTCACTATAGGCCAACTTTATAATGGATTTGTGGAATAATTAAAGCTTATTCTATCCAACCCACCTCCTCCATTCTTGTAGCAAAGGTACGGGAAGCGCCACATGTTTCCCAGCCCGATGATGGACCCGGCCACAGACAAGATGAATTCTACCTTGTTAGTCCACTGGCCGCGCTCCTCCAGCTTCTCCTCTGAGTGGGGGAGCAGCTCCTGGGTTGGCCTACGTCTCCTAAAGAACAGGGAGAGAAAGAAGAAGAAAATAGGCAGCAGTGTAGCAGCCACAAGGTTCGAGAATGTGATTGTCTTTGCCCTAATCCTGGACTGAAGCTGCTCTTCTTTTCAAATTGAACTTGAGCAAGGCACTTTACCCCAATGGGTCTCATTGCACAAGTGTACAAGGAGCAACAGTGGAGCAGAAATGGATAGAAAGGTACTTAATTTATTTGCAATAATGAAAAAAGTGCTAAAAGGAAATTTAATTTGCTTTGTGATTTTTGATTAAATAATGTGTATTTCAAACTGAGCCGAACAATATGTCCTACCGTCCATTGCAGGGCTGTGACCAGTTCTTGTCTCACGGCTGAAGCTGTGGCTGAAAATGTATCTGTAAATATTCACGTTTGGTATTTAACATGAGTGGAATGAAGGGCGGGGCTAAACTCAGGCCCGCCTCTTTGTCTGCCCTGTTCAGAGCAAAGTACATGCATCCTGTATCGTAACCCCATGGTTAAAATAAGAGTCCAATAGGATTCTGCCGCACCAGGCCATCTGTGCTGACCCTGTCTGAAGTGGATCACCTCTGCTAAAAAAAACAAAAAAAAATTAAAATCATCACATATTCCATGTTCACATTGTGCAGAAACCATAAACAAATAAATATCAACATGAAATGCGATTTTATTAATTTCCTCTTCTGGAATAATTTAATGTATTTAGTAGGCAAGGAATAAAAAAATAAGGCGTCTGAAGTAAGCAGTTACCAAAAAACGGTCACTGTACAAGAATAAAATAGGTGAGGGAAGCCACCAAGACGCCTATGAGGACTCTTATCTGACTGGAAAAAGTGGACAAAGGGCAACGTTTATGTGTTGCATCACCAGTCGCAATTTAAACAGATCTAGGCTTGAATCTCCCATGTGCCTTCTAGCAAACTGTTGGTGAAATGAAATTTTGTTCCGTTAATGCTAGCATGAATTACAATGGGTATTTCACTTGTTAAAGCCAAGAACCTCAACATGGTGACCCCACGAGGAAGTCAATTACTGCAGTGTATTGTTCCCCTCAAAAGATTCAGAAATCAATTGCTAGAGTTTTGCCCAGATTGAGGAAATTTGATATTAATTACTCACATATCTGATCTCTGCTCATGCATGAATAGATTTCAAGGTTCTGCTATTTATGTAAGATACTGGAAGGTTGTGAATTATGGGGTGCTGGTGATAAAAATCACCTTAAAAGATTCCTAACATGCACTGTTTTGTACATAATCTTTTGTTATTTCCAGTCATAGTATGCATATTATTGCTGTCCACAAAGCAAACTTTATTAGTCCAATTATGCCCAGGCACGCACTCGGTGTTGATGCAAACCAAACATGGTGTTTGGCATGTTTAGACATAATCAGGTTAGATGCTGACAGACACTCTGTACAAGCACATGCTGTTTGGACACATGTTGACGAAGACGTGTAGTTAATATACAACCCAAACTACAAAAAGTTGGGGTGATATGGAAAAAAAAAAAAAAAAAAAAAAGCAAAAAACAAAAACACATTCCAAAAAAGTTGGAACAAGGCAATTTATGGCTAGCAATAAGGTAAGAAAAAAGTTCCCTCGAACCAGTGACTGTAATCATGATTTGGTACAAAAGGAGTATCCACACAAGGCTGAGTCTTTGAGATGGGCAGAGGATCTCCGAATTGTCAACAAATGTTTCATAACATTTTTCCCTCAAAGAAAGCCTGGAAGGGATTTTCATATTTCTACCTATACAGTGCATATCATTAAATGATTCAGGGAATCTGGAGGAATAAGTGCCTAAGGGATCTTTGATCCCTCAGATGGCACAGCATCAAGAAGCCCCATTCATCAATAGCTGATATATGCAAGCACATGGACAAGGGATTATTTTTTAGAAAACTTTCTACAATATGGAATACCATTTTAAACTTTACTGTGCAAAAAAAAAGAAGCCGTATGATAAACTGGAATGAACTGCCCTTGCCCTTGTGCTCTCTGGATTATGCAACTCAAGTCTCTTTTTTAAACAGACATCCAAAGCTTTAGATGTTTTGGCACACCGACATTTTTTTTGTATTGTGATATTTTATCTTGTAAAGCACTTTGTGACCTCTGTCTGTGAAAAGCGCTATATAAATAAAGTTTATTTACTTACTTATAACCTTGTCCTGAAGCCGCATCAGCCTCTCTGGGCTCAGAGTCAGTTGGGTTGGACCATCAAACAAAGGACGTGTATTGTGCACAGACAAATCAGTAAACCAGATCATTTTTGGAAGAGATGGACACCGTGTGTTCCAGACCGAAGATGAAAAGTACCATCCAGACCATGATCAGCAACAAGTCCTAAAGCCAGGATCTGTCCTGGTATGGGGTTCTGTCCTTTGTCACCATTTTTGCCGTTTTTACCCTGTAACCCCAGAACATTCAGTCAGATTGCCCAAATTATACCTTTTTGGAATCATTATGATCAAATAATGTGGTATAGTTTTCAAAATGATTGGATCATTTTTAAATTTTGACCCCTGTAGCTCATTAGAGGTCAGCTCCAGGATGGTTTCATATCTGAAAATAAACAGTTAATTTATAATATATGTGCCAAATTAGATATAAAATAGGGATTAGATATAAAATAGATATAAAATAGGTTTAACCACCTCAATCAGTGCATGCGGCATCTCAACTAAAAATAGCATAACCATGCAGATAAATTTAAATAAATAATCTCAAATTAAATTCGTACACCTTAAGGTTCACTCAGCCACCCCATCTACAAGAGTAGACCAGCCCTGTGAGCGCCAGATACCAGACATCCCTTGCAGTGATGGGTATTTTTATGGTGGATATTTCCAGGCATCTTATATTTTAATTAGACAATTAACATTTAGGACTGAGGGTATGGTTGGAGCCAAGTCTTGCCCAATCTCACACTTCCCTTTATTGGGTGTCTGTCAACCTCGTCAACACAACTTTGATTAAAACACAGATCTTAAAGTGAAACCAGTCACACTCTATATCACATGGTCAAATGTAAAGAATGGCTGACATACTTTTCTTTGGAAACCTCCCGTTCATGGCTCCAACAGCGTGGAAATGATCGATGTTATGTATGAGCACATGATCACACATCCTTTAATCTGGGGTGTGAACCAAAAAAGTGTACCAGGAACACTGAAGATTCATAACAGAAAACATAACACTCCAGTAAAACAGAGTCTTGCAATTATCAAATCATTTGACTAGGAATTGTTTATTAAAGGTGAGAAAACAAAAGCCACAATCCATTTAATTGCTATGTACATTATAAATAATTCAACTACATTACAACCATTTGTTTCGCGTTTTCCAGTCCAACATCTGGCCTGACGGCTCGGCAGAGGGGAGACATTCAGAGTGTCCAGGAACACATTTAATGCTCTGAATATTACTGCTGGGTTAAGAAGGCATTTGATTGTACCGCTATCTTATTACTGTTGCGAGGAGGACCGGTAAGAAGCTGTTGGATGTTTCTAGACCTAGAACTCTGTGGGAGGAATGAATGTCATCTGCGGGCTGTCAGCTTCATCAACGTGGCAGGGTTCAAATCCATGAAACAGTCACGTCACAGAGACAAAGAGAGAACATGTCACTGACAGAGCAGGAGGAAAACGTATCACATTGCAGTCTGAAAGCAGGATACGGATCTCTTGCTCCATGACGATCCTTTAAAAATTAGTCATTTCTTGTGCTTGATTCCCAACGTGATCGTTTTGTCTCTCGTCTGCACACTCACCCATAAGGCCATTTGTTTGATGTGTTAGACGCTGTACATTCGTACAGGTTGAACCATTAGTCTGGATGTAGATTACACGAATCACATTCCAAACTCAGTCCGGGGTCACTGTAAGTGCTAACTGCCCTGCTGAGCCTCCTCCTGCTGCTGTTGAGATGTTTCTAGGTTTATGTGAGAGGCGGCTGTCGCTTGGGGCCACGAGGCCACGCCTGGTGTCGAGGGCGCCGTCTGCACACTGCTGCACATCGACGTAGTTAGCACCACGACTCTCTCCTCTGCCACCTCCTCCACAGTCAGCACCCCGCCACCGCCACTCCCCGCGGCGGCCTTCCAGGAGCAGTCCACGCAGATGTAGTCTTCGTTCTCGGCCATTTCGCACGACACACCCACGCACACTTGGTGGAACCACTCGTCACAGCCGCCGTCGCACTGCACCCAGTCGACCTACAAAAGCAGAGACGACAGCGTGCGTCGAGCCGTTCTTAAATGACCAATCTTAGAAATTTGCTTGTAAAGACAAAAACACCAAAATATTAAAAGAAAATCAGTAAACAAGTACAAAAATATTACATTCCCCCACCAAATAAATTAAATAAATAATGATACGTTTTATCATGTGGTGTTCATTTTAAACTGGTGTAATTCAGTTCAATTCGAGCCACACAGAGACATACTCTGAATTAAAATGTTATCATTTGCAGCACTTATTTATTTATTCATTTTTTGGGTTTGTTTTGTTTTAAAAGGTAGAACAAAAAATAACTCTGTTACGAGTCAAACGTAAAGCCAGAATTTGGCTTTGCGGAGAGCAGTGGATGCAAACATTATTTTACAGCTCTCCGTTCTCTACCTCCGCCTGATTGGCTAAGCAACTTTTCTTTGTTAAAACTACAGTAACCAGAAACACAACAGGCTTGAAAGTGTAAAAACAAAGAACAAGATGTAAAATTCCACTTCTTATCCCACATTGACCTCAATACTGAAATGATACGGGTACCGACTGTGATGGAAATTTCTGCTTCCTGTTAACATCACACACACACGTTAATTTATCTCAATATTGTTGACCTAGTTTCAACCAGTGCCTTCATCAAGTGATATGTCTGGCTCCACCCACAATAGCACAGACCCACTGTTTCCACAGCTCCCATTGGTTGTCCGGTAAAAAGCGAAGCTACTGGTTAACGATTCGACGTCACAGTTTGTGAAGGCAACCTGTTAATACGTTATGTGTAACTCTCTTTAAAGTGTTCCAGTGCTGTTATCTGATGTTGATATTTTATAAAATTCCATGAAGTTCATTTTGAAACATGTTCTTATTAACTTTAACTTTCGTAAAAATATCAGCCACAACAGAGCAGTGAGCTTAAACATAATCATATATCACTGACCGTGATATGCTGCAAATCAGAACTTTAAAATAAATAAATGAATAAATAAACAGTTCACAAAGCTTTGCTGTGTTTTTTTTTTTTGCTTTTTTATTTTAATTCCACACTACCATGAAATCACACTTTCCTGAGTCACCCATGTGCCTTCTGGCAAACCTTAGCTAAAGATTTACACAATCTGTCAGAAAATCCTCCCTGTGCCTCTCCACCATCAAGCTACAGAACTATGCACTCGTTAAATATATAAATACAGCTATATATATGTGCACCAGTATGCACAGTTAGCGTCCCTCGCTAGTCTCCTTCTTGCACAGTTCTTGATAAGTCCAATCAGACTGACCATACAGTACTGATGTTTGTATTTCTTAATAACTGATAAAATAAATGAAATCTGAGACATAATAAATGCCTCGTGTATGTTCATGTATCCACCCCCTCGTTTCTCCAAAGAACACTGGCGGTAAAAGTGATGATTTGTGTTCACAATAATCCTTATTTGGTTTGTCCAATTATGTGTTCTAAAAACGGAGGGACTGTGCATAAAAATGTCTATAAATCCTAAAATGCTTAACTGCGAGCATCTATTAATCATCTACAAGGTTGTTGTGCCTCTTTTCATTTCAGTGCAACCTTTTTGATAAATGATGTCTGGGCCATATTTAGAAGATTAGCAAAACCACAAATAAATAAATAAATAAATAATAAATAACCCCACGTGTACATTTGTCATTGTAACAGGTAAAGGTGTCACCTTGTCTTTACAGGGCCTCTGGCAGTTCTTGGCTGCACACACGGCGTTCTCATCATTGGAGTCCTCAGCCCCCGACCAGTCGTACTTGGAGGGAATGTCAAGAATCTTCTTCTCTTTCCTTTTCTCCAACCCTTCTTTCATAGCTTCAGCCTTGGCCGCTGCCTTTCCTTCCTCTTCCTCTCCTTTTCTTCCTTGGCCAATCTTTTAGCCAGCTGCTTCATTTCCCGGTTCTTTTCCAGGTTGAGCTTGAGTTTCTTCTTTTTGGGTTTGCCCCCGAGGCCAAGCTCCAAGCCCACCCGTTTCAGGTCCTTGGACTTTGACGATCGAATGTCCACCATCGCCGCGGACCCACCAGCAGCCACAGACATCAGCATGTGATGATGCTCGACTCTTTCCAACTTCCGCTTCCTCTTCTTTCGGAGTCCTTCAGTTTGATTTTCAGAGGCTTGTCCATTAGAGAGTCATCAGGCTGGAGAAAATGAAGAAAAAAGAAAACAGGAAATCATTTCAGATGCTGTGAAAAAGTCTCCATGAAGGTCACAATACATTCTTGTTGTTGGAAACATCATGGCATATCTGAAATTTCATGTAAATTTCATGAAATTTACACTGCACCTCTCCTACTGCTACAAATTATAAGAGTTTAATTTACAAATAACTGATTTAATAGCTTTTTTTTTTTTTTTTTTTGGAAAAAATCAGCTGGAATATGCAAAATCATAGAAAATTCCTATGATTATATTTGAAAGAAAAAAAGCATTAAGAATTCAAAAACCTATAAATGAAACTAGCATTATTATACATTATTAATAAAGGCAATTCTTAACATTCAGAGTTACTGTTTTGGGATATCACAGAGTTGTTTACTGAAGCAAAAAACATTATGTAACCAAGTGCAAAATGACCGAGGCCATAAAATGTCTTAAATTTATCTTCACAGTTTCCTACTTACAAATTACTTGGTGCTGCAGTTATGGGGTGAACAAACTGCTAGTGCCCCCCCCACCCCCAAAAGTATCTTATTTAACTGCTTTGCCCAGTTCAACTGTTACACATCTGTCACAAGCTCATCATCACAATAAAATGAAATAAGTGATTCTACCACAAATCCAGTTGTCAGTCAGTATGGACTATTTGCGACGTGGTGCGGCCGTGCACTCAGATTGACCTCATTACCTCCATAACCTGCAGGAATCGCTCTTCTGAAGCAGGGTGTGTGGCCTGCAGAATCCTCCAGATGTGCTGGGTCTCGTCCAGGGGACACCTCCAGCAGGTCTCCCAGCATCATCAGCTCCTCCAGCTGGGCTTTGGCCTGCGAAGACAGCTCAAGCACCGGGGGCTCCAGGCTGCGAGGCACCAGAGGGGTCTTCCTGGGCTGCTTCCGAGGTGTGCCCATGTCTGAAATGCCCGTCACCCCCCACCCCAAAAAGTCAACACTTAAAAGTACAACACACTCATTTCACAGGTAATCAAATGCACAGACAAAAAGAAGCTCTAAGAAACAACGCATTATAAATTAAATCTAAATTTTGCTGTATAATTAGAATTATAGAGCAAAAACGAAAAAAAAAGCTTCAAAACAATAGGGAGGTGGACATAAATGAGCTTAAAGCACACAGAATGTCTTCATGAGCAAACTCACTCTGCACACAGGACTTGGAGGCGGAGGAGTAGGCGTGTTCGGCACAGAAAGAGGGCGGGGCAGATGGCCACATGTGACTGACCACCTCCTCTGATTTGACGGGGATCTCCTCGTCGCAGAACAAGTATGGCTTCACCTCGCCGGGGTCCTTAAAACACACAAGCACAAAGAACATCCACAGAGAAGGATCAGGAAATACTTCCCACGTCCTTCATTAACTGACAGACGCGCTTTGAGCTTCTGCATCACAGTCCATTGACCATAGTGGATTTACAATTTTGACCACTTCATGGCTGTTATCAGCGTGGCTGATTTTCTCCGGTGTGCTGGCTAAAACCTGCGCTTTTCTACTTGCACTCAAACAGCTGCTGCCACACTAACCTTCACATCGTAGCCATAAGTCTCCCTGATGTCCTCATCCGAGTCAGTCTCCTCATCATCATAGTCCACAGACTGGCGAGGTGACGTCGCTCTGCTGAAGGGCCGACTGCTGAAAGTCTGAATGTGGCCCTATGGAGGGGATGAAAAATAATATACTGCATTTTTTTTTTAAATTCCATTCATTTTCTAAACCTGTTTACTGCAGTTAAGGGTCACAGGTAGGTGGAGCCAATCCCAGGGGTGAGTGAGTGAGAGGTGGTGTACACCCTGAACAAACTACCAGTCTATCACAGGGTCACTTTTCTTTTTATTCCTGTCAAAAATCTATCCATCAGGGTTGTGAAATGAAAATTGTGAAATCTAAGAAAAATTTGCAGGGGGTCTGGGGGGTGCAGACCAAATTAATTTTGTATCTAATGATACATTTTCAGTATCTCCTGGAAGAAAAAATTCAAAAGAAGTGCATATTTAAATGATCCTAGATTCAACATTTCATTTGAACTGTCATGATCATGTTGAAGTAACAGAATATGACGTGGAAGTAGGACCTGGACAGGTGGTGGGCACAGTTCCGCTAATCCACTAACCGCTAATTAGCGAAGCTAACTTTTTTGTTAGGTGATTAGCTTTTCAGCTAACTTTGAAAACCATCAGCGGCCACAACAGGCATAGTGAATAACGCTTAACAGTTAAAAACAATTGTAAAGCCTGAAATCATACATTTTGGTGCCTGCCTGTTACATGTTTTGTGGCAGACAGACAGCTATGAGAGGTAGAGCTCAATCCTCTGACAGCAGAGGAGACCTGGCTACCAGAGAGAAAGGAAGAGAGGGAGAAAAAAGAGACTATTTATATTCACACCATACAGACTGCAGACGTATTACAGGAGTCATGCACAGCAGACAGTTGTTAATTTATGTTGTTTTAAGACAGCATTAGTTTCCTGTCATCAGTGGTTGGCTGGTCTATGTAAAAAACAAAAAACAAAACACAAGTTACTTGTATACATGTCATTTTTTCCTTTTGTTAAAAAAAAGGCAATTTCAAACTGAAAATTCTGTTTATTAAGTGACTCAGCACTTTTAGTGAATGTGTGGCATGAATACTGCCATCCAGTAGATGGCAGTGTTATGGCAGTGTGTATTTTCCTATAATGTTGTTCAACATGTGTGTCTGTAAAATGCCAAAACTTTCAAAATTAGTGCATTACTTTAAAAGTAAAACATATAGTTGATATTTTCCCTTTGTAAAGCGACAGAGGTAATGTTAATTTCGTAACTTGTCCGAAATTAGTCTGTTTAAAATTTTAACTATAAAAACTGTCTTGCTGTGCACGACTCCTGTAAGTCTTTATGGCTGTGAAAATAAATGGGTTCTTTTGCTGCCCTTCATTTCTCTCTGATCACCAGGTCTGTTTTGCTGAGAGAAGGCTGATTTGAGACAAAATTACTGGCTCGATGTTATGGCAGTAGCTGCCAGTGTATTAGAGTCAATACTAAAAGTTATCGGCTTAGCTATTAGCTGTAACTTCCGCTAAAATTTTTTTTTAGGGGTTTATCGATTTAGCTTTATAAAAGTTAACATTTCAGTTAACGTTCAGTTCAGATTAACGGTTATTGAAGCTAACGTTTTCGTTAACAATGTCTTTTTTCCCCAATGAAAGAAAGTCTACATTAATAAAAAGTCAACTTATATTCTTGTGTAAAATCCTGTAAATCCATTCAAAGCCACGTCTTTTTTTCCAATGAAAGTCTAGATTAATTTTTTTTTTTTAAAAGTCACATACCTTGTCTGAAATCCTGTTTGACCAGCACAATGTTTATTTTCCAGAGCCAAAAAAATTCTTACCATGCTTCCTGAGAGCACAAGATGCAGTTTATTTTTCCTGTTTCTTTTAACTTTCAAATGTGTTCATGAAGACTTAAATTCAAGCCAATTCACGGATTCTTGTCCTTATTAAACTTTTTCGAAGTGTTTCTCCCCATCTTCCCTCTGTCCGACGTCGCTCCGTGACACCGACATGCCACAAAATTCTTCTTTTAAGAACTGATGGCTCTAAAAGCATCTTGAAGCAGGCACACAGTATCACCATAGCAACCAACCAGTCCCTCTTTTCGACAACTGTCGGCAACAGCACACTTTGAGTGAGGCATTTTTCTCTGTGGAGTTCCGCGGACACTAATCTGATCTGTTATAAAGATCCGCCTCCACGGACTTATAAACTATTGCATGATGTAAAAAAAAAAAACAACGCTTTGCGATAGGTATTTTAAAAACTCAGTGCCAATCACGAATTACAGACTACAACACTAACACCCCCCCATGATGAAGTCCGCGGGATTCCTTGGATCCGTGTGGAGTTTTCACAGCCTGATCCACATCTATCTGACCTTCAGTTGTTTATTTGGTTCTTTTAAACCATCAGTAGCAGTGACCACATTTCTGTCTTTCCATGTGAGACACCTCTTTGTTGTGGCTTTGTTTTTTGTGTTATTGGTAGATAACAGATGCTCACTCCACTGAGTCTGGTGTTCCCATTCAACTAAATGGGAAAGTGTGTCTAAACTTTTGACTGGTGTTGCAAATATTTGGATTATTCTGTCAAAACAAATCTTGCAAACTTGGTAATACTGCATTATCAAAGCTGCCTCCTTCATTGAATTATTACATTTTATTGCAGTTTAAAGGTTTATATAACTGGGGTGGAAAAGAAAAATTCCGGCTACTTTTTTTATTAATGGTGCCATCTTCTGGTACATGCACACCTGCACCTAAAACAATATTAGAGAACATAATTTCTGCACTGTAACTGTTAATTAATTTTTTTATTTTTTTTTAATTCCAAGTCTGTATAGTTGTGCAATCTTGGAACAGAAACAAAAATGAAGTTGGGTCATTTAAGGCGCCAGCTTCCTGTACCTGTAAATCTGGATTGGCAGCCGCTTTCCTGCAGCTCAGCATTGATGATCTTCTCTGTCTTCTCTCTGGCAGCCTGTTCCACCATCCGTTGGCTCAGCACTGAGAGCTTGGCCAGGGCTGAGGAAAGTTCCTCCGTGGCCAGAGCCTGGCGCGCTCGGGTCCTAATAAAACGGATCATTGTGAGACAGAAAGACCTTCAATACAGAATGAAGTGTTTCGGCACACATGCATATAATAGAGGCGCTGGTTATTCGCACAGGCTGTAAATATGCAATTAGAAAATATTTCACTGCAGACCTGCCAGCTCATTGCCCGCTCTGTCAAGCACTGGAGGGCCTCTCCTTCCGGCAGACGCACCGGCAGCTTCTGCAGTGACACCAACAATTGCAGGATGGTCTCTAACCTCGGCCTCCTCGACCGCTGGCACAGTGGACAGAGAAATTTGGAATCTTGCCGTTGCTGTGCCACCCGACGCCAAGTTTTTTCTGAGATCCTGTCTTGGGAAGAGGTACACACGCTCCGTGGGAACCAGTCCTTACAAAGCTCACACTGCACATGAAGCCACTGGCATTCTTTCGAACAGGCAGAACTTGACTTCCTCATGCGGTCAGCCATGGCCATCTTGGCTAAATTGGCAGCGCGAAGGGAGTGGATGGCCTCCACTTCCTTCTGCTCTTTGGCTTTGAAGGCTGCTACGACGGCAGCAGGATCCCGAACCTCCTCTAGACTGTCATCTAGGTCGCTCAGGGCGTCAGGATCAAAGCCTCCTCTATCCCTTCTCAATGAGCTCCTTCACACGCTTCCGTTTGCTTTTACTGTTTGCCATAACCCCGATGTCCAAACGAGGACTGAGAACCTAAGAAAATTGATGCATGGGATGGAAACATTATCAAAAGTTCAAAACTTTTGATACATTGTGCAGTTACGTAGCATATTTTACAGTCTAGAATCAACAACTGCTTGACAAATGTCAAGATGCCCGACCTGGAGCAGTGTGTATGTAGAGTTTTTCTTTAGGAAGGTGCGGGCAGTCCTCTCTCTCCAGGCTCTTGCTGCAGCAACCTGAGACTCCAACTGGGCCAGTGGATCTAGTCGGACAGGAATGGAGCGACCTCTGCCAGCAGGCTCTCCAGCTGCTCCAGATAAGCGTATCTACTACCGATTCTGTGCACCATGGATACACAGAGAGGTTCAAATATTTTACTAGGTCAAACGACACATATGTGCCTCAATCAAAGATCAACAGTAGTTTTCAGTACACAGGCACTTAACAGTGCATGTCTAACCTGCCAACCCTCTACAAGGTCAAGCAGTTACCTCTCTGCAATTATACTGTGCCGTTGTTCATTAGTACCTGGATGGCCTCCACCTTGGCAGTCCACTCCTTGGCTTTCTGCAGGGCCTCTCTGAGAGCCAAAATATTGGGTAGGTATGCTGGGATATGCCTGGCTTTCCAGGACAATGCTCTCTAGGGTTATCATGCTGTGGCAAGGGCCTGGGTAGAAGGACAGAATGGGTTAGAAGGGTTCCAGCATCTTTCAACTATACAGTTGAGATGCACTATATGTTTGCAGTAATGTGAAATGAAACCGCTGCAGTGTAATCTTTGCAGTGGTGGGCACAGCTAACCAAAATGTTAGCTTTGATAACCGTAAATCCGCTAACTGCAAATTAACTTTTATAAAGCTAAACCAATAAACCCCTGAAAAAATTCAGCAGAAGTTACAGCTTGCGCCGTGTGTCTGTAAATACTAAAACCTTAAAAATTGTGCATTACTTCAAAACTAAAACATATAGCTGATATTTTCACTTTGGAAAACAATAGAGGTGACATTAATTTCAATAACTTGTCCGGAATTAGTTTGTTTAAAATTTTAACCATGAGTAAAAACTGTCTGCCTGTACATAACTCCTGTGATACGTCTGAAAGTCTTGTATGGTGTGGGGGGGAAAAAAAAAAAAAAAAAAAAAAAAAAAGATCTTTCCCCCCCTCCCTCTTCGTCTCTGGTCTGCTCTCCTCTGCCTGCAGAGGATTGAGCTCTATCACTCATAGCTGTCTGTATGCTACAAAACGTAGCATACAGACAGGCAGGCACTAAAATCTATGATTTCAGACTTTACAAATGTTTAAATGTTAAGCTTTATTCACTATACCCGCAAAAATATGTTAGCAGGCTAAACGTTATCAGAGCCCGCTGATGGTTTTCAAAGTTAGCTGAAAAGCTAATCAGCTAACAAAAACGTTAGCTTCACTAATTAGCGGTTAGCAGAACTATACCCACAACTGGATCTTTGCAATTTTGTGCACATTACTACATATGTAACCTCATCTGTTATCTGTCCAATCCGCACTGCTTCAAGTGTACATATTTATATTCCAATCACAAACTGTACAGTGCTCACATCTGTCTTACTGTATGCACGCTGGATTTACCAAACCCACTGTACTGTATGTGTGTCTTGCTTACAGTGTACTGTTTTCATTCTCTTGATTTGCCATGCCTAGGTATTTATGTTTGCTTTGCATTTGCACATTTTATTCTGCCCTGGTGTTACACAATTCCATTACCACTGCAAATTTACCCAGACAGAACCAATAAAAGAATCTATCTCACCTGGCCTGCAGACAAGCACGTGCCTTGTCCTCCCATCGCTCTGAAACAGTGAGGATCTCTTGCAGTTCTGTCATAGCTTTCTCCACAGCGTGGTGGGGAGCCAAGCCAACCCAGAGTCTATTAGCCTTTTCATGAGCTCCAGTGTGACACGATGGGCTCAGCCAAGGTAATGCGCACCTGGAAATTCACAACAGACATTTTATTCCTCCTTTCCATGTAATACACATAATATTATCTGCATCCCATGTGCTGTGGAATCAAACCTCATCCAGCCACGCGCGCCTGCTGGAGCTCCTGTTGAGTTGGGGGCAGCTCGGGCAGCTCTACGTCCAGGGCTGCTGCCGAGATCCAACAGCGCTTGCAGCTTGGATGATCAGGCATTTCATCTGCGAGTGCGACCTGGGCTCGTTCATGGAAGTCCTCCACGTTCTCCATAACTCCTATCAGAGACAAAAAGAACAGGACAGTGTTAACAGAAACATTTTAACACAAAAATGATACTGAATGTGATGAATCACGCTGACAAGAGTATGACCATAACTAGTCCTGACTGGTGACGCACAGAGTGGACTTACTTTGACTTGTCTGGCCTGGCTGATGATGCAGGGCAGCCTGTACAGCTGGTCAACAAAGGCCTTCAGCTCGTCCACTGTCAGTTTGGTACGGTTACGACTGCTCTCACAACGCAGGCGACTGCTTGCAGACAAAAAAGGGGGGGAACGGGGGAAGAGACATGACAACATCTGGAACACTAGCTGGTGTTTTATTAGTCAGAATGCCATAATGCTGTCGTGTGCAATTGGCATTGACCTGTGCCTCTGCTTGCGGCTGAGCAGCAGCTGGGCCACAGAGGAGCACGTCTCAGCTTCTTTGACCATCTCCCTGAGGCGACGGAACAGAGCGTTCTCTGGATACTTTCTGTCCTCTGCATCCTCTAGCAAAACCTTGAGCTCAATAAGATCTGACAGAGAGGGACACAAACAGAGTACAAAACAGTTTTTTTTTACATCTTATACAATAGAATGACTCATACACTGCAGGCTCAGGAAAAATGTTAATTAGACCAAGCAAATCTAGAATTTTACAATGTACAATGGCGACTGAGTGGAGTTAAAACAACAAACAAAACACATTTTTGAGAATGCAAACAAAGTCTAAACCTTTCTTGTTCTTCTGGTCTGCAGCCAAAGCTTCTGTGACCCTCTTGGCCCAGGTATCATAAGACTGAGCCGAGTTTTTACCCCATACAACATGGACGGGAACTCCTCCTGATCATATCGGTACCTTGGTCAAAGAAAAACACTTTATAAGATGATGTATGGAATACGACTAGGACAAGGCTAAAAATCTAAAGCATGATTTGAAAGAATGATTATTTTTTTCTCCCAAAATGTAAGAGCTCTGATTCTGAGTATGCTAAAGTCGATCTGAGTGTATCTTTATTTCGTCAAAACTCTCTCACCGGAGACACTTGCTGCCCAGTGGACAGTCGCAGAGATCGGCTGCATGGTAGAGACACACCAGTCGGTCGGGGCTACAGGAACAGGTGAGTGCAGACAGGAAACACGTCGTCTTACATTTGTAGCATTGGCGCTCATCATCGGGGACAAGCTCAAAACACTTCCTGCTCTGAGGACAGCACCCCTGCAGAAGAAGCCCATTCAAATAAGAAGCTTGGAGCACAAGCAAGGACTAGAAGAACTTGTGCAACATGTTCATCGACTCATACACCAATTTTCTGAAGATTTCTAAATTAAGAATAATCAATACAAAAAAAAAAAAAAAAAACTCCTCTCACCATTTCTTGAACTGCCTGTCTGAGCCGCGTCTCCTCCTCCATCATCTCTCCCATTTCCTTGAAGACGGCAGCAGCCAGCTCCACGTTGAGGCTTTCTGGATCTGCAGCCATCTTGCACAGCAGCTCCTCGTGTGAGAACACACAATAGCGGTGGAGGCGTCTGTAATGTGCCACACACTGACGACCCATGGGTAACTAAGGAAAAGCATTTGTAAAACAGAAAAACAAGTCAAAACCAAGCCCCAACCTCCGGCCGTCAAAAATTAAGCCACACGGAAGAGGAAGAAGATGCGCTTCCTTGAATGGCTACTTGAGGCTGCATCAAAAAGAAAGCTAATTACCGCAGAAGCCCATGTTGAAATGTCCAACTTTAGATTAGAAATACACAGCCTGTTATACAAAAAACAGTTACGGTCTCTGTACCTAATTTGCCCTCCATCACAACTGTGGGGGGATTTATTTTTGTCTACTCATCAATATAAGATAAGCCACAAAGTTATGACTAATTCAGAGCGTGGCTGCTTTGAGTGACAGCTTGTGTGTACCGCAGAGTTCCAGTACTAGACCCCCCCCCCCCCCGCTAGCTGTGGATGATCGTGTCTGTCCTTTTTGGGCATTTTATGACAAAGATCTTTAATTCTCCTAGTGGATCATCTAAAATCTCTGTGCTTCAGTATTTCCATCGAGTGAAATTTTCATGTTATTTAGTTTTGCATGCTAGCAGCGTTAGCACTTTAAGTAGCCAACTGTAGTTTGATGATATTACGTCTGATTAATCCAAGGTTACTGAGGAAATAACTTTTAAGTTTTAATACATGCACACAAGTCACGTCTTAAGAAAACCACCGGCCAGAACCACCCAAAATTTGATTTTAAGCCTATTTCAGCTTCAGTTCACGTCACATTTCTAAAGAAGAAAAATATTTATCTTAAAAGGTTAAAAGGAGTAAAAATTACTGTGTTACTCACCCAATCAGCAGTGCAGAAATTAACAGCCTCTGCAAAGTTGTATCCCTGGTTGAAACCGCTGTGGTACGCCCTGGGAAAGGTAATCACAAACTCTCCTGCACACTGATTGGTCCTGTACACCTGAAGGGGAAACACTCAGATGTAATTAACACATACTCTGGATGCTGAAGCCTGTATTCAAATGTAGACAATCTAATTCCATCTCAACAAAACACCTGGGGCCCATCTACGTACAGGGACGCCATGCTCCATGAGGACATTCGGGTTCATGATGGTGACCAGCTGGTGGAGAAGGTCGGGCTGTGAGTCAAACAGCTCTGGGGCCAATTTTTTCATTACCGCCTCCAGCTGCTCTGCTGCTGAGGCCGGCACGCCATACCAAGTCTTTGGCTCACCCCTGCGATAACACAAAAACAAAAGTGGAGGGAATAAACTTTATGTTTTCATTTGGAACAACTGACATGTATAACGGAATGAACACAACTTTGCAGAGTTTGAGTAATACAAGAACACCGATGCATTAAAACTTCAGTCGTCGTGAGGTGTCGTCATTGCCAATTTGTGTCCTCATCAACTGACAAAAATAAAAATGGAGGCAGGAGCATGTTCTGTGCAGTCTCACCAGTGCAGGAAGTTGATGGAGTAGCTCCAGTGGTCCTCAATATGCCAGCAAAAGGAGGAGAAGCACATCCCCACATAGAGCCATGGCACCTTCATGCCTGAGATGTCCACATTGATGTGAGTGAGCACCGACTGCTCCAACACCGGCATGTTGTTCAGGTTCCAGCCTGAGTTTGCATACTCCTGAGAAGGAAACGCAGCCACGTAAAAAACAAAAAAACAAACAAAAAAACAAACAAACAAACAGGCAATTTTTTCCCCAAACGAATGAATCTATGCAAATCATTTTTGGATGGGAAGAATGTCAATGACCAATATTGTGCCCTTGTTAAATTAAAAGAAAAGTTATTGGACAGTTTTTGAGAAAACTGGGTCCAAATACCCAAATTGGCTGTTTGGCATAAAAATGGCTACCACTTGCAAATTAACAGATCTCTGACAAATTTTTTTTTTTTTTTTTGGGACATAAACAACCCATATTACGCCCTTGACAAATTCTTAAAAAAAAAAAAAAAAAAAAAAAGAAGCCATTTTTGAGAAAATTGCCTTTAAGTGCTCAAAAAGGCTATTTTTTGGCATAAAAATGGCTGCCATTTGCAAACAAACAAATCTACAAATATGATTTTTACATGGGAACAATGTCAATGACCCATATTACGGCCTTGCCAAATTAGAAATAAGTTATCAGGCAGTTTTTGAGATATTTCAATAAACGGACGACGACAGACACCACGCCACAATATCAGGTTAGCGGAAGTCTGGTAGACTTCAGTGATGAGCAGTGTGTGTCACTGCATCCACTTTATGTGCAAATATGTGCATTGGCACACCTGTGAATATGTGCATTTCTCTGCCTGTAAGTAAGTAAGTAAAGTTTATTTGTATCGCACCTTTCAAGATAAAATCACAAAGTGCTGTACAGGAATTTAAGAACACAGAAATAAAAATACAGAAACTAAAAACAGCAATAACATAAAACTAGTTAAAAGCAAGTCTGTACAAATAGGTCTTGAGCTTCTCCTTAAAAATTCCAACACAGTCCACGGAACATAGGTGCAGTGGTAGTGCATTCCACAGTTTGGCTGCCACAACCTCAAATGCACAGTTTCCTTTGGTCTTCAACCTTGAGCTTGGTTCAACCAACAAGTTCTGGTCCGATGACCTCAGAGTCCTGCTTGTCACATACGGGTGCAAGAGTTCACTGATGTAAAGTGGCATTTGACTGCGCAGAGCTCAAAAAGTCATCACCAACATTTTAAATTGCAGTCTGGACTGAATGGGGAGCCAATGCAAAGAGGACAGAATGGGTGTTATGTGAGACCACTTAGAAGACCTTGTAAGGAGCCTTGTAGCTGCATACTGTACCATTTGTAGGTGGTCCAGCGAAGACTTACTTAGGCTAGGGAACAGCGACTTACAATAATCAAGATGTGAAGAAATAAAAGCATGAATATCTGTTCCAGTTCAGCTTGAGACAATGTTTCTAAGGCGGGCAATGTTCCATAAATGAAATAAACATGATTGCACAAGACGGGTAATGTGTGTATCAAATTTGAGAGCCTGGTCAAATGTAACACCCAAATTTCTGACTGCTGAATGAACAAAAGAGGATAGAGAGCCGAGGTTCTTAATCACTGAGGGAACAAACTCCTCAGAGGCACAAACAAGGACTTCAGTTTTTGCTGTATTAAGTGACAAATAGTTAGCAGCCATCCAGTTTTTATGACATCAATACAGTTTTGAAGAAAAGATACCCTAGAAACATTTTGTGGAGAAAAGCAGTTATACAGCTGTATGTCATCTGCATAACAATGATAAGATACATCATTAAAGGAACTCAAAATATGTCCAAGTGGGAGCAAGTACAATGCAAATAAAATAGGTCCCAGAACGGAACCTTGGGGCACACCACAGGACAGAATGGCAGAAGAGGACATATATTTATCTGCAGCAACTGAAAATCTTCTATTAGAGAGATAGGATAAAACCAATCTAGGGCTGACCCAGAAATGCCCACCCATGTACTTAATCTCTTAATTAAAACACCATGAACAACAGTGTCAAAAGCTGCAGACAGATCCAAAAGTACAAGTACCGAATATTCACCTGCATCTCTGCGCATTAAAATATCATTTAAAACTCTAAGAAGAGCTGTTTCAGTAGAATGCAAGTGACGGAACCCAGATTAAAATTTATCAAGAATATTGTGTTCAGCTAATATCTCATTAAGCTGTTTGGCCACCACTTTTTCTACAATTTTGGAGATAAAAGACAACTTTGAAATTGGTCTAATATTCCGAGGAAGAGAAGGGTCAAGATAAGGCTTTTTGTTTAAAAGAGGGTGAATAACAGGCTGTTTAAAATACTGACAGACACAGCCAGAAATCAATGATCTGTTGATTATTGACAAAACACATGGGCCAGTGGTGAGAATAACCTTATTAAATAATGAGGTGGGGATGATGTCGAGTGGACAGGAGGAAGGTTTCATTCTCTCAACCAGCCTGTAATAACATGTATGCAGCACCATGCAGTATATACCATGTTGTATTACAGGAGCTACAGGGATATAGCATCATCTCAAGAACATGCACTATCCTAACATAGTAGTTACTCCATACACACTGCAATACAGTGTGGATTTCTCTTTGACCAAACCGCAATGCAAATTTGTATCATATTGTGCACTCCACCTTAAAACAGACAAGTGTGCTTAACCAATAAAGGCCTGGCAGACTAGACTTTGATAATCAGACATGAGCAGTGCAAAAAGAGAAGGCAAATCTGCAGTTAAAGGTGATCTCAAGGACCAGGGTTAGTGACCACTGACTGTATATAGCCAGTATAATCCTGTTGCACCATTTTTCATCTTGTTAAATTCTGTCAGACCAAGTAACAACTCCCCAATTTTGCATAATATTACAACTCAGCAGCATTATATGCTCCAGCACTTAACAGTTTCAGCAAATATACCAGAGCCCTCTAACCTCTTCATCTCCCAGGAGTCGCCGCTTGCCATCCCTAACAGGAAATCCACTGCCCACATCCTTGGAACTAATATCAGCTCCGTACTCAACAATGACATCTTCTTCGATGCTGCTCACCAGACGCCAGAACTCCTTTTCCACCAGCTCTGTGGGGACCATCTGGAAAAACAAGATAAAAGTAATTGTGCACCAAAAAACCTGTCAGTATTACTTTATTAAGTAGCGTAACTCCACAAACAAAATGACAAGCATTGAGAGAGATTTGTGTGAAGCACAGTTGTGCTCTCCAAATATTTCCCTTGGAGGTAACTGATATTTCTCAAATAATAAAATATGAGCCTCTCGGAAATAAATTAGGTAACAGCACTTGAACATACATGCACAGGCATGTTGAAGTAGTCAGACTTGAAGTGATCAGCCATCTCTCCAAAGCTCTGGAGCGTGTACTCCCTCACGGCCTGCTCAAAGCCAAATGCCTCCCTGGGCTTATTGCACTCCTGCAAGAGGAGACAAATCCAGCAACCAAAAACAAATAGAAAATTTCAACTTATCACCAAAGACACAGATAAAAAAAAAAAAAATACAAGTCTTCAAACAGACTGAAAAACAAAAGAAAACATTTTTTCCACATTTTCTCATAGTTCAGACTGGCTCAAGAGCCTTACAGCTTTACCTCTGCAACACACTTGGGGCAGCGCCAGTCCCCTTTGGGCACATCCTGAAGAGGCGGGATCAGGCAAAAGGTGTGGTAGCTGTCGTCACAGCCGTCACACAGCAGGAGCCGGTCCTCCTCGTCACCACGTCCACACATGAGACAGAAGTAGAGGTCAATCTGAAGGATGGAGCAGAATATATGAAGAATTTCATGTCCGTGCTACTGTGCTCTGCCCCTATTGGCCAAGGATTTAAATACTTTTTTATCAGTATGCCAAGTCAACTAAAAAAATAAAAACAACAACAATAATAATAATAATAATAATAAATCAGAGTGGGAATTTGTTTTCTAAAACAAACAGACAAGCAGTGCGTCATTTCTTGAAACTGATACATCTGACTGCAGACAGCAAGTGAAAAATTCTGCAATCTGCACTTGTTAATTTGTAAAAAACAGTGACCAATCACTCACAAAGTTAACTTCCAGAGTTTCCTTGCGTGGTCTCATTTTGATGGCAAAGGCCTGGGCTTTGAGGTGACGTTGTTTCTTGTTGAAACCATCATCTATGTGAAAGGAACAAAGTGCCAGTGACAGAATAGAGACACAAAGCGTAACCTCAGATATGCTTTCTATGTGTCCCTTTGCACAACCATTGCGCAAAACAAAATGGTCCTTACCAGCTGACAGAATCTCTAGACCAAACATTTTGGAATTTGCACTGAAGATCTTGAGTCCTTTTGGCTCCTTGTTTTCCCTCTGCAAAAACAAAGCAACAGCAAAATGTGACAGCGCAAAGGTCAAATGTTAGCCCATCTCTGAGGACGATGTCTGCAATAATGCAGCAGTGTGGACAGGATAAGGAGAGGCATGTTTGAGTAGGACGTGAATCTGGAAGAACTAAAATTTCAAATAAATAAATGTATTCAACAGTGTGCTTAAAATTCAATACATTTTATATGCAAAGGATAGAATGATGATCTATTCAAAACATGCATGGATATTAAAAAATATATACCAAAAAACCCCTATTCATTTTATCCACTCAGGAATCACTCTATCTATTCAGAACAGGTTCACTTTTGAAATGCATGTGTAAAATTAAAAGATTCAGTGTTTGATTCAGTAAACACCTCAGTAGATATTCCGAGGCTCTGGAAAAGCAAGGTCACGTACCAAGTAAAATTAAGTAATTGACTGAATAGATGAACAAATACATTAATGTATTCATGTTAGTAAGGTTAGACCTCACTTGTGTGAAGCGCCTTGAGGCAACTTTGTTGTGATTTGGCGATATATAAATGAAAATAAATTGAAACTGAAATCCCCTCCAGTTCAACAACATACCTAAAAACACAACTAATGTTATCATCTTGTACACTTTCAAATTCAGGGAATCTAATGAAAATAAACTGATGACAATTTGGTAAACTTTGATGCATCAAATCAATAGATTATTCTTTCAATCTGCACGATATAAATTAAGAGCAAGTGTCACTGAAGTTACTTGCACCTTGAAAAGAGCTTATTTTGCGAGGGCGCCCACTGCCTCCATTTCCAAAGCCTACGTGTGGTGGCCTTGCTTGTTTTTATACAGTCAATTACACATGAAGGGATAAGCCTGGGACAGAACTTAAATTTCCACCTATTATTATTATGTCAACCTTTTCCAAAAGCCTCTTTTAAATTTCCCCCCTCACCTCAGATTTAAGGCGTCTGGAGCGTCTCTCCGGCAAAAGCGGCTCTTTGGTTTGCATTGCATCACCTTCCACATCTTTCCGCTTCCCTTCATCCTCATCTTGTTCCTCTTCTTTAACTGGCTCTTCACCCACGCCCTCATCGACTTCTTCCTCATCATCTCCTTCCTCATATAGCTGCTGGATGCCCTAATTGGAGGAAGAAATGTGGCCAGAGGAAATTCTTTTCCTGAAAAATCTGAGCTCTATCCAGTCTAGACGTGAAAAAAAACGTGCATTATTACAGATATGTATGAGTAAAAGCAGCAGCTTGCAACATAAGAGAGTTGAAGAGCGCAAAGCTGATTACTGAAAACTATGTTTACATGCAACAAAGATTCATTCAAAATAAACAAGAAAATGCGCCAGCTGTGAGAAAAAAAAAAAAAAAAAAAAATTATATCGGATGCTTCCAAACTTTGTACAATGAATCTGACAAATCATTTAAATTGTACAACTTGCTCACGGTTAACGTGGCTCCAGACTGGAAAAGCTCATAAGGGTACAGGATCCTCTCGTGGTGGGAGCGCAGCAGTGAGCCGGTGCCTTTCCCAGGGGGGAACCCCATTCGGTTGGCCACCTTGGACCACCTCTTCTCTTTACACACGGTCTCAAAGCCGCCCTCGGATGAAACGATCTGAAAATACACAGGTGTAAAAGATGAGCATTAACACAAAAACACTAAAAAGAGAAGCAAATCAATTTCCTTTGCTTGTGTTGATCTCACATACAGTGTAGAATACAAATTAAAAACAGCATCACTGCAAATCAATGTCAAACATTTCAACAATAGTCAAAATCTAATCTTAAGCATCTTGTGAAAAATATTTTCTCACTAAAATAAATGCCATTTAGTGCAAAACACAAGCACTACAGCAAAAATCAATTGAACTTTTTCACGTTTTACCTTGCTGAGCTGATAGAGGTCGAGGATCTTTCTCTCCACATGAGGAAAACGGATCTTGGAGCCCTGGAGCTCCCAGAACTTTGCAATTTCATCCAAAAAGTTCAGCTTAACTCGAGTGATGGCCTAGACAAACAGGAGGAAAACAGGGGAAAACCAGCAGGTGTTCTGCCGTTATGCACACAGAATTATCTTTGAACGGTTTCACACTGTTATGACACTGCACTGGTCATGTGAAAATGCCATTATCACTGATCCTGGAGCAGTCCCGCTGCTCGTGTTAATATATCAGTACCACTTCAAAGAATTTAAAACACCAGACTGAATGAGAATCTAGAAAATACATTTACACTCTTTTTATAAGTTTATGAGTAAAGGCAAATATTGATGCTAAAACCTATATAAACATATAGAGTGATTTTTTTCAAAAACTAAAATTTTGACTTAAAAAAAGCAGGCAAATTTTATTCATAATGGTAGTATAGTCTTGATTTTGGTGTCAAGATATTCACAAAATATAATATTATTTAATTCTGCTCCATAAATGGAAATTGTGTCACCATAAATGGAAAGATACATTGCGATTCTTTACACATCTACACTGTAGATACATGCATGCAAACATACATTGGTGCTTTTAGCACAGGTGGTAATTTGCATACCATCTGAATACGAGGTTATTGCCCATGTGTTTTATTGGCTTGTTTGTTGAATTTGCTCGCTTTCTCAGAAAAAGTTACCTCAAGTTCATTGAGTCTTTGCACTCGCGGAGTAAAGCGAAAGTTGCGTACATCGCAGGCAAATGGAGGCTTCCAGTCCTGAAGGACAAGAAAAGAGAAAGTTCATCTCATGCTCTTTTTAACAGTCAGCAGCAATGAGATGCTGCAGAGTTACAACTAATTTTATGTTGTTATCGTCCTTGCACCAACTGGAAATTTACAACCATCTTGGGGAACCAAAAGTAAGAGTCACTGTAATTTTTGCATTCCTTAGACATGAATGAAAATACATGATAGATTTGTGAAAAAGATAGTCAGTGAAGGATCATACACGGGTCAAATTTTTTAAAATCTCTAAGCATGTTGAAAAGTGCACCACTTTATTTGTCTGATCACAAGGTAAAGTTTGCACTATCTTTGGCTGAAGCTTAATGAATTATGGGTACAAACTAGGGATAGACCAGTAATTGGTTGGGCCAATAATCTGCATCATCTGATAATCCCTCTGGGTGTTCTGTAGGTATAGATCGATAATCGGTTGGGTCGATAATCAGCATTGGCCGATAATCCCTCTGGGTGTTCTGTAGATAAGTAAGTCCCTTCGGCTGCTCCCTTGTTTGCACTCGGGGTCGCCACAGCAAATCCGAGGTGGATCTGCATGTTGAATTGGCACAGGTTTTACACCGGATGCCCTTCCTGACGCAACTCCACATTACATGGAGAAATGTGGCAGGGGTGGGATTTGAACCCGGAACCTTCTAACTGAAACCAAGTGCATTAACCACTTGGCCACCACCCCTGCTCTCTGGGTGTTCTGTAGGTATAGATCGATAATCAGTTGGGTTGATAATCAGCATTGGCCGAATCCATCTGGGTGCTCCGTTCACTTTCAGGATAGATTGATAATCAGTTGGGCCGATAAACGACATCAACCAATAATCCCTCAGGGTACGCTGTTCGGCATACATCAATAATCCCCCAATGCCAATAATTGGCCGGGCTGATAATCAGTCAATAATTGGCCGAGCCAATTATCGGCCTATCCCTAATAAAAACTGCAAAAATGTTATCAAAGGCCAATTTTTGTTTGTACAACAAAGATTAGTAACTGCTTTAAAAAAGTGATGGAAATTAATGGTTAAGATGATAGGACTTTAAAAAGGAATAGTTTACACAATCTGTCATGCTGAAGTAATACATTATGTGGGGAAAATACTACAGAATCCAACATACACTGATCTTGTTTATAATTTCTTTTAAAGGCCACACACTCAAAATAGTCAACAGTATACATTTTAATATTATTAGCACAGTCAGTAATTTACATCACCCTTTGCCAAAATATGGCACTGGTCAACAAAATGTTATTTTATGTAACTTATTAGGGTAATTTTGGGGTGCTGAATCCAAATCTGAGCTCAGATTTCCACTATCACATCACTTTTTTTGCAATCTGCATGTTCCTTATTGATGGATTATGCAAAAGATGGCCATTCACTCACGAGTTCAAAGCCACTAATCATGTATAAAAGCAGCTTCAAAAGCGAACTTTTTAAACCAGAGCTGTAATATCGTTTATAATGCCGAAGAGGTGTGCAAGACTGCAGCTTTTGCGTCAGTGTTTGATATGAAAAACATGTTTTCATATCTCAAAAATGTGATATGACTGGCAAAAACTAACACCAGATTCGGATTCAGCGCATCCTTCGAAAAACTCTGTGCAAGAAAAATCGTGTTGACTAGTGTAATTTTATCCTCTGTACAAACTTAAAATGGCCCTTGTAACCATTTTTGCTGTTTTTATCCAAAATCTCCCAATTTTTTGGCCATAAACAGCACACACAAACTATTTATTTATTTTTAAATTATGATCAGACAAATAATGGTGTATATTTTAATATTTTAATTGACTCCTACTTGGGTACAGCTACCAGTCAGGGAAGGTTATACATGTTATGTAGGCCACAGCATACTGAAGCCAAATCATAAGTGCTCCCATAGATCAAAACTTGATGTGGACTCAAGTACCATTAATGAAAGGTCAATTATAAAATACAACTTCTCTATTAAAAAAATAAGATGATTCTTTCAAGACTATACCTAAGGTTTATGTACCAACTCAAGCATCAGTTCTTTGCATAAAACACCCAACAATTAAATACAATAAAAAAATCAAAGATAGTCTAACTGTTGCTTGTATATGTTAAAAATAAACACACATTGTAGATTATGTTTAATGGTGTGTGTGTGTGTGTGAGAAACTACAGGCCTGTATGTGACCCAATATGCATTTTTGCAGCTACTCTACTGCAATTTAATGCAAGCTAGCTACGAAAACAAAAAACAAACAAAGGAGCTTTAATTGCCTTTTTATTTATTTCCTTTTCTACAAACCTTTCCATACAACACAGAAAAGCCAATGCAACACAAGTTTGATTTGTAAAGAGCGGATTGCAAAGAAATTAAGAACAATCTGACCTCTATTATGTCACTTAACATTTGGGAACGCCTGCCCTACGATTCATGCAGGCCCAAAATACACCAGCTCTGCCGACAGTATTTTAGCAAACTCTGATGTCATACTATAAAATTACATATAATATTAAATGGGTTTACCTCTGGGGGCCGGATCTTGCAGATTCCCGTTTTTTCTGCGATGGGTCGAATCTTGTTGATGAATCCCAAAGGATCCGAGAAATCCTCCCAACTCGGCTCAAAAACCGGGCATTCGGGAGGGGGGACGAACTCGGTAAATGCAGACATGTTGGAACTCGTAGGTGTAAAACTCTCTTCAACCAGATGTGGTGTTAAAACTGCGCCGATTTAACTCCAGCAATCCATGACTTTAATAATAAACAACTGTGCGATTTCTTCTTGTGAGGCTCTTCGGTGTCCATCGTGATCATTCAAATGCCTTCAATTCCAAATCACTTGGTGACAGGGGCATCTTTCATAATCAAATCTGGAAGTGAATGAAAACAAGAGCTGCGAAGGAATTTTTTTTTCTTCCCATTAGTCAGAACGAGACATCGGGCCACTCAGGCCGGGGAGTCCTCACCATCGCTCCCCCTACCTGGTACGGAGGGCCGGGTCAACCAAAAAGCCATCGTTCCCTCTCACAGTCCAACAACAAAAAATAAAATAAAATAAAAACGTCAACAATCCTGAGAAAAAGAAAGATTCGCAAACAGTCACATAACTTGAAAGAAAACTTGTAAACACACGGCGATGTTGTGTTACGCAAGCTAACAGTGCTAACGCCGTCTAGCGCACAGCTTCTTTTTCCATCAAGTTGCGCTCGCTGCAGCGAAATGCTTCTCTTCGAGGGGAAAAAAAACTCTAATCTTCTCAGCAGGCAAGCAATACTACAACAAAGACGACGCTATTTCCATACCTCCGCTCGCTGCAGCTAATTCATTCATTGAAGCGTTGGTTGTTCGGCTAAGATAACACCACTTTAGCTAGGCTAACTGTGGCGCAGCTAACGTCGACTTCAGATAAAAGTCGGCCAAGCAGCACATTCCTCTTTTTCTTCTCCAAATTGGCCGACGCGGGCATTTAAATAACGCTATAATCCTTTAATTGTACTGCACTGGCGTCACTTATCGTTTAAGTTAACGTCGCCTGTTCGTATTTTAGCCGTGCAAGCTAAAACTAGCAATACCGTACAGATCGTGGTACCTTCACAGAAACTTAGGAAAGTTTTTAGTACTTCCGAGGTACTGCACTGTAAAAGATATGCAATGATTTTTAAACGAAATGAACCAAAATGTATTAATTGTTTCTTTCTTTATTTTGGGGGCGTGGTTATATGCTCCGATATTTGTGAAGTAAGACAATAGATTAGGGGATGTTTTCAGCAAATAAATATATTTGGTAACTGTTAGCTAGTATACGTGTCATGTTTACTGCATACACCGAATCTCAACAACTGGGTTATTGGTAAAATGTTGAATTATTGTTGGGTTTTTTTTTATCACTTTGACAGCCATTATTGTGCATTCGGAGTGGAATCCGATTATTTCTTACAATACCTGAAGGCATCACAAAATGATTGCAGCGCCTCGTCGCCGCCAGCTAACTTTTCGTCTTCGCTTGACGTCACATGACATCACTGACGCATTTGTTAGCCCCTGCAGAGCAGAAGTCAATGCATAAAACCACATTTGAATATAATTTGTGAAGTAATGTATTTTAGAAGCTACCTTATTTGACCTTGACCTTGAACCATAACCCCGGTGACTCTGTGTGTGTGTGTGTGTGTGTGTGTGTGTGTGTGTGTGTGTGTGTGTGTGTGTGTGTGTGTGTGTGTGTGTGTGTGTGTGTGTGTGTGTGTGTGTGTGTGTGTGTGTGTGTAGGGGACGGTACTCTGAGTTAATCCACCAAGTTTGATTGAAATCTGTTTTTGCATTTTGAAGCCATCACTGGAGACAGTAGAAGATGACCTCTGGTTTGACCTTGGCCTTTGATCTATGACCTTTACATGACCTGTGTTGTGAAAAGACAGTCCGCTGAGTTTATGCATCAAGTTTGCTTGAAATTGCGCTTTGTGCTTTGAAGATATCATGGCGGAAAGGAAGACATAGTATGATTGCGTTTATTCAGTAAAGTAGTGCACAAGATACAAATATAATGTACATTAAAATACACAGATAACACAAGAAAGAGAAAGTGAACAACACTTATTTCTTTTGTGATCTGGAGCACATGAGCACTCACAATACTTCCAGCAATTTCTAAAATACCCTATGTTGCAGTGTATTAAAAAACTAAAAATTCACTGATTCCACCCACTTTTTTGTCAATCTGCCCAAATAAAAAATTAAAGGAATCACATTATGCAATATGAATATATTATTCAAGATAATATTGATGCTAGCAGTCTTAAAATAGATATGACTTTGCAGCCACAAATGGCTCACAGCCTCAAAATTGATGAATTCTAAGAAAAATACTTTTTATTTTCTATCATCTTGGTAAGCGATAAATACAAGAAAAACAAAAACTCCTGTTATATGTGTAATATATATGTGTAGTCTTTATTTCTCTTTGACTGAACCTAGTAATTCATTCAAATATAAATGTAAATAATCTAAATGTAGAAAGTTCATCAAAGACATGTTAAATACTGTATGTATTTCCATATGTACTTCCTTTAAATTGTGTTACACAAAATGAGGTTTCTTTGTTATTTCCGACCCATAGTAAAATACACACAATTTGTTGTTTTTTGAGTTGTTTTTGTTGTTATTTGAGTTGTCCAGCAGCGGCAGCATACGCAAGTCAAATATATTTGTTTTAATGTACAGAAGATTTGTGAGGCCAAGTTGAGTAAAGTTTAACAAAAGCCAATGTTTAACATACAACTCAGATTTGAACTTACATTTGCTGGAATAACAGTATGGTATAAAAATTATTTACAAAAAATGGAAAGGGCAAAATATAAAAATAATTCATCATTATTTGATTTTGATTTGTTTTCACGCCACTTAAAAACAAAAAAACTCAAACAGTGAACTCAAAAGTCAAATATGAGATGAAGTCAACAAGTGTTTTGTAGTCCAGTGTTGACCAGCAGGTGGCAGCATTGACATGCTGTTTCTGTAAAAAGCCTTTTGAGCTGATATTAAAGTCATATGGCCTTTGTTGTTTGTTTTTTTTAGATTTAATTCATAAAAAGAATTTTAATTGCCACCACTATAATTTTATTTATTAGACTTTAAATAGGGGATTCATGACATGACATTGTCAATATGATCAAAATTCCTATTGGATGGAAAAAAGTAATTAGTTCCCCTGAAGGGAAAAAACTCAAACGAACAGACAGCCTTGAGCAACATTTGGCAGCAAACCATACACTCTATGATAGCAACCATACACTGTGTGGGTCGTCATAGATCACATGGGGGCTTCCCCCGACTTGTGCAAGGGATGCTGGGAAGCACACGGTGCAGACCAATCAAAGTAGAGGGGCACAGTGACACCAGCTGGCTGCTCTCTTGAAAAAACAATCAAAGATGGCGGAAAACACTCCGAAACAGCTTATTTCCGTGTAAATAAAAGTTAGCTAGAAATAAGACACTTCTAAATCTAAAAATGCTGTTTTTAAACCAGATAACACCTCTGAAGTGATTTAATCCATCTTACAGATGGCATGCACACATGCACTTCCTCCTGCAGACAGCATAAAAAGGAAAGTATTTGTTCTGGAATTTCCACCAGGTAAATATGTTTTTTTCATTTAAATGTGTTGTAATTTTGCAACAAGTTTCAAAAATAAACCTACATTATAATGCTTGGATTTCATCCATCCATCCATCCATCCATTTTCTTCCGCTTTATCCGGAGTTGGGTTGTGGGGGCAGCAGCTCAAGCAAAGCGGCTCGACCTCCCGATCCACACACACCTCCCCCAGCTCCTCCGGGGGAACCCCAAGGCGTTCCCAAGCCAGCCGAGAGATGTAATCCTTCCAGCATGTCCTGGGTCTTCCCCGGGGCCTCCTCCCAGTGGGACGTGCCCGGAACACCTCTCCAGCGAGGCGTCCAGGGGGCATCCGGAAAAGATGCCCGAGCCACCTCAACTGCTTGGATTTCAGTAGAAACTAAATTTTGTCAGTTTTGCAAAATTTGAAAGGCCACACAGCTTTAAAGTTTTGCTTTGCAGAGGACGAACAATTTCACAAATTATCGATACCAGAATGAAAAACAATAGTCTTGTCACAAAGAGAAGGTGGCGCTTTGGCGTGATTTGATCTGGATCAACAGTCGAAATTCTTTACATTTAGATCTAAAAATATTCAATGGAAAAGTCATAGGAGATGCTTGATTAAAAAAATGTATTTAATTATATTTAAAATATTTCATTTAAAGATGCATTTGTCGTTTGATTATGACTTAATAATTGAGTTTACTTAAAAGTAAGTCCTATACAGGCCCGTTGCGTTCACTTAAAGAAGACACAAAAACATGTTGTTGGTATTCGACCAGAAATGAAACACCTCCATGCTTATTTTATCACAGTAAAAAAGTGGAAAAGTAATAGAAAAGTAAGTCACTGACAGCTGTGGTATCTAGTATTCATCATGAAATGGATACTCGGGATGATCGCTCCACCTGTTGGGTTGAAACATATTTTTATTCTCGAAATAACAAATAAGAATATTGCACAGTTTTCTCTGTACTCACATGAGAAGTTCCACAAAACGAATGTTCTTGTTCAGCCCCTCGATTGTCTTCATGTCATCATCAGAAAGAGAGAAGTCAAATATCTACAGTGTTGGTAAGAAGTGTTGGAGAGCAGTCTCACCAAACATTGTATTTCCCTGAATATATATATCTTTTCCACATTTTGAATTTAGGATTTTTGCACAAACCTGAAAGTTTTCCTTGATGCGATTGGGGTTAAAGCTCTTTGGAATGACCACCACTCCTCTCTGCACGTTGAACCTCAGGGCCACCTGGGCCGTGGTCTTCTTGTACTTGCTGGCAATTGATTTTAGTTGCTCATCTTCCAACAATGGGGGACATTTTAAGTTGACCCTGTTAACATAATGGCATTTTACAGTGGCACAACAACAATCCATATTGGCACTAAACAGTTTCAGTGAAAAGACTATGAACTTGGGTTTGACCTTTCAAGGTCATCCAAGGTAAAAAAAAAAAAAAAAGTTGTGACAGGAAGTTCCTCAAAATTTTTATTCCTCAAAATAGCCATTCTATATTAGTTTGACCTTTCAAGGTCATCCAAGATCAAAGGTTCAGTGGTCAAAAGAAAATAGATGTGAGTTCATATTAGTGTTTAATAGCAAACACAGTTTTATTGCACAATTAATGAAAAGAACCAATTGCAAAAGGGGTTGACCTTTCAATGTCACTCTAGGTCAAAGGTCTTATGGTAGGTAGTATAGGATTTCATGTTATTGTTTAATAGTAATCCTAGGTGTGTCTGGAAACAATTTCTTGAAATAGTCAAAGAAGAGATGGTCCTTTCAAGGTCAATCATGGTCACAATTTCTTGAAATAGTCATAAAAGAGATGGTCCTTTCAAGGTCAATCATGGTCACAATTTCTTGAAATAGTCATAAAAGAGATTGTCCTTTCAAGGTCAATCATGGTCACAATTTCTTGAAATAGTCATAAAAGAGATTGTCCTTTCAAGGTCAATCATGGTTACAATTTCTTGAAATAGTCATAGAAGAGATTGTCCTTTTAAGGTCAATCAATATCTCAAAATAGACATAGAAGAGATTGTCCTTTCAAGATCAATCATGGTCACAATTTCTCGAAATAGTCATAAAAAGATTGTCCTTTCAAGGTCAATCATGGTTGCAATTCCTCGAAATCGCCATCGGACCAGGCTAAGGATCTGTCAAGGGCTGTGTGTTTGTTGGCGTGCAATGACATTTCTATGTTAAACATCCCACAGACAGTTTTGATCCCAAATGGATCAGAACTCTTCAAGTTGATTTGTTCACACACGGATGGACACAGAGGACCAATGTGGTTCTACATGGAGGTTATTCAGCTAAAAACAATAGGTACACATGAATATAACAGCCCATACCAGGATGCATCTCTAGACGTTCCTATGGGGCTGTATCCAACAATCACAATGTCATTCTGCCGGCAGAAGTCGAGCAACTTTGGCTGAGTGTAATAGGGATGACATTCAACCTGTGGTCAAAATAAAAACAACATTAGCATTTGTTAGTTACTATGAATCACTTGTCTTATCTTCAGCACATAGTTGTCTGTACTGTGGACAGGTTAATGTGCAGGGGTTGACTGGGCTGAGAACTTGGGGCACCACTCATACAAGATCCCACATTTTTTCCCCACAAAAACATTTCTTGACTGACAGGAGGAAGCGGAACTTGTTGAATTACAACACGATTCTGACTGATAAGATGCAATGTTTTGCCACACTCCAGGGGATATGGAAGAAACATCATGAAACATCATGTCAGTCCAACTCAAATAGTTTGAGGAAACCAAATGACCTCAAACCAAGTAATATTTTTAACAACCCAAGCAATACTATAAAACACTGCAGTCAAATCTCTGAAGGTTCTACTCACATCTGCCTTATTGTTTTTTGTTTTTTTGAAAAAAATGGCACAGCCACACCAAGAGTTGAAACAAAATCCACCACATGCTCAAAATAAAAATAAAATAATGTTAGCAACCTACATGTTAGTGGTATAGCAACTGAAGAAATAAGGCCAACTAGTTGCATTTTAGATGTTAGCTCCCCAGTCAGAGATGCTACACGTAGCACTGCTAGTCTTTTTAGTCCCCCACTTTTTTTTTACAATCATAGTTAAAAGCATACTGGCAAATTCAACTAAAATCAATTAATATAAATACAGTAACACACAAGAACATAAAATGCACGACAAGCATCTCTGATAAGCTAGTAAAGGTGGAAGTGACTGGTTTGCTATTAGCCAGACTAGTTAACGTGTGCTTTTACTGGACAATGAATAACAATGTGGACTTCTTATCTACAGCAAAAGCTTACAGAACAAGCACCAACAATGGACAAATAGTTTTTCATGAATTTTAACAGAATCACCAGCAATATGCAAGTTATTAAAATTGCTAGAATGCTGTAATAACCTATGGTAATAACTACAATATCCAGCTAAAACACGGTTTGAGTTCATATGGAGTTTTACTAACGGTCCCCTGTAGACACCCATGTATACTCAACAAAAATATAAATGCAACACTTTTGGTTTTGCTCCCATTTTGTATGGGATGAACTCAAAGAGCTAAAACTTTTTCCACATACATAATATCACCATTTCCCTCAAATATTGTTCACAAACCAGTCTAAATCTGTGCTAGTGAGCACTTCTCCTTTGCTGAGATAATCCATCCCACCTCACAGGTGTGCCATATCAAGATGCTGATTAGACACCATGATTAGTGCACAGGTGTGCCTTAGACTGCCCACAATAAAAGGTGCAGTTTTATCACACAGCACAATGCCACAGATGTTGCAAGATTTGAGGGAGCGTGCAATTGGCATGCTGACAGCAGGAATGTCAACCAGAGCTGTTGCTCGTGTATTGAATGTTCATTTCTCTACCATAAGCCATCTCCAAAGGCGTTTCAGAGAATTTGGCAGTACATCCAACCAGCCTCACAACCGCAGACCACGTGTAACCACACCGGCCCAGGACCTCCACATCCAGCATGTTCACCTCCGAGATCGTCTGAGACCAGCCACTCGGACAGCTGCTGAAACAATCGGTTTGCATAACCAAAGAATGTCTGCACAAACTGTCAGAAACCATCTCAGGGAAGCTCATCTGCATGCTCGTCGTCCTCATCAGGGTCTCGACCTGACTCCAGTTCGTCATCGTAACCGACTTGAGTGGGCAAATGCTCACATTCGCTGGCGTTTGGCACGTTGGAGAGGTGTCCTCTTCACGGATGAATCCTGATTCACACTGTTCAGGGCAGATGGCAGACAGCGTGTGTGGCGTCGTGTGGGTGAGCGGTTTTCTGATGTCAGTGTTGTGGATCGAGTGGCCCATGGTGGCAGTGGGGTTATGGTATGGGCAGACGTCTGTTATGGACGAAGAACACAGGTGCATTTTATTGATGGCATTTTCAATGCACAGAGATACTGTGACGAGATCCTGAGGCCCATTGTTGTGCCATACATCCAAGAACATCACCTCATGTTGCAGCAGGATAATGCACGGCCCCATGTTGCAAGGATCTGTACACAATTCTTGGAAGCTGAAAATGTCCCAGTTCTTGCATGGCCAGCATACTCACCAGACATGTCACCCATTGAGCATGTTTGGGATGCTCTGGACCGGCGTATACGACAGCGTGTATCAGTTCCTGCCAATATCCAGCAACTTCGCACAGCCATTGAAGAGGAGTGGACCAACATTCCACAGGCCACAATTGACAACCTGATCAACTCTATGCGAAGGAGATGTGTTGCACTGCATGAGGCAAATGGTGGTCACACCAGATACTGACTGGTATCCCCCCCAATAAAACAAAACTGCACCTTTCAGAGTGGCCTTTTATTGTGGGCAGTCTAAGGCACACCTGTGCACTAATCATGGTGTCTAATCAGCATCTTGGTATGGCACACCTGTGAGGTGGGATGGATTATCTCAGCAAAGGAGAAGTGCTCAATATCACAGATTTAGACTGGTTTGTGAACAATATTTGAGGGAAATGGTGATATTGTGTATGTGGAAAAAGTTTTAGATCTTTGAATTCATCTCATACAAAATGGGAGCAAAACCAAAAGTGTTGCGTTTATATTTTTGTTGAGTGTATGTAATTTTTTTTACTATTTTGTGGGGAATATATGGATTTCACTTGTATGACACAGCTGTTAAACGTAGAGCCTTGTTCCTGTCCCTGTGAGATCAGATTTTAAGGTTCCACTACTAATCTATAAAACTGTTCACAGACTAGCACCTCCCTACTTAGCTGACTTACTTAAACCCTATGTACTGGCCTGGACTCTGCGTTCTCAGGGTGCAGGACTACTTTGTGTCCGGTGAATAAAAAGTCTGTGGGTCACAGAGCTTTCTCTTATTGTGCACCTGCTTTGTGGAATGATCTCCCTGCGTCAATAAAACAGTCAGATTCTGTAGAGACTTTCAAGTCCAAACGTAAGACAAACTTATTTTCCCTTTCGTATGGCTAGCATACTGGCATAGTGTGTTACTATGCTTTTTTACCATTTGAAATTCATTTATTACTAAAGAGAGCGGCCACGCCCTCAACTTTTTCTAAAATCTGGGTCCTTTAGTGAAGCTTAAGGCTAGTTGCCGGTGATCACCTTAGTTTTTCTTCTGTTTTTCTTGTTGCTTAATGCTGACAAATTATACTGTATCTGTTGTCTCTCTGATGCCTGATTCTGTTTTTTTTTTTTTTGAGGAGCTGCTCCATCCAGAGATGCAACTCTTGTCTTTTTCTGCAAGCCTCCCGTCCTGTACACCGGCATGGACTCCCAAAATTTCCTGTATATTAATTTTGTCATTTGTGTTGGGAGCATGGCCCAAGCAGAGGATCACCCCCTTGAATCTGGTCTGCTTGAAGTTTCTTCCTCAAATCATCAGAGAGAGTTTTTCCTTACCACTGTCACCTGTGTGCTTACTCTAGGGGTTGGTAAGGTTAGATCTTACTTGTGTGAAGCGAAGGGCCTTGAGGTAACTTTGTGGTGATTTGGCGCTATATAAATGAAATATATTGAATTGAAATGAGAGCGCAAAGTAGAGCATTCAGAGGCTTTATTGATAGTGGTTATATATACAATTTGGACACATTCATCTATATACTGTAATAATAACAGAACTTTAAGGGCCCTCAGACAAGTCTAGCCCAGGAGCCTGTGACCACGTCAATCAGTTCATGGTCTTTACCTGGTTTGACACAGGTTTGTATTTCAGCCCTGGTTTGTTCAGAATCAGCTCCAGTTGCCGCTTGTTGAAGTTGGATACTCCTAGAGATTTGGCTAGCCCCAGATCTTTGCAGGTTTCCATGGCCTTTTTAGGAGATAGAAAAAGAGTTTCAGCCAAAAAGCATTGGAACAAATTTGAACTTTGACCAAAATGTTGCAATTGTAAGAGCAGGTAGTGTAAGCACACCAATGCCAAAGGTCAGGTTATAAACCTGCAGTATATATCGAGCATAAACCCCAACCTAATCTGAACCTCTGTGTGTGCAGTTAACATTTATGGTTTATAAGTTTGTAGCTACACTCCAAAAAATGATCTCCTCAAGCAGACCAATATATGTAGCCCCAATGCAAATAAAACACATCCATGCAAGATAATTTAATTTAATTTAGTTGGGACTACATATATTTATTAGATGGGAATAGTGCTCATAATTGAATTGAGTTTATCCAATTAGTCATTTTTTTTGGCGTGTAGTGTGGTTGTCAATGAAAAGCGGTGTCGTGTTCTGCTGCATAGCAAACATGTAGATACAGAGGTAGCTGATAAGCCTTAGTAACTATTTACTCAAATTGACTTCAGAAAAGAAGATAACATGTCAAAGCAACATTATGTTCTGGGATTAGGAGTGCACATATACATGGCTTACCTCCCATGTGGCACAGAGATCTGTCTTGTGATAAATGTACTTCCCGTTTTTGTCTTTTGGGTAGAAAGAATCCCCTGGCTTCACGAAATAGTGGCAGAAGGAACAAGCAAGATTAGATCAGAAGAAATGTCCACAGAGTGTATATTGGACATAAAAAAAAAGTACCTGGAAGGCTGTTGGCATTTCCACAACATAGAGGTCAACATAATCAAGTTGTAAAGTCTTTAATGTTCTCTCCAGAGCAGGTTGGACCAATTCCAGTGGATGGAATGTGTTCCATAGCTGTGGGTTTGGTTGTAGATAATAAGGCACTAGTTACTACTCGCAATCGAGTAGTGACCTTTGTCATGGGGATCAATTTAACATGTCTAACAAAAGCCCTAAACAAACCTTTCCGCAGTAGAAGATGTCTTCTCTCTTGACCGTTCCGTCGGCAATTTTATCCCTTATGGCCTGTCCCACCTCGTGTTCGTTGAAGTAGACCAAAGCCCCATCGATGTGTCTGTACCCCACTTCAATCGCCACTTTCACTGCTTCATACGCAGTTCCTTTAGGGGTCTAGAAATTGAAAACAGTACTCTAAATTATATTACTGTAATGTAAACCTTGGATCACTGTAAATAAAGAAGCGGTCCATAACTTTATTCTCCCACTCATCATGTGTAGGAAATACATGATTTACTGTGAAAATGTTAAAATATGGTAAGATTAATGATAAAATGCAATAGTATTGCAAACAAGTATTTACTCTAAAATGATAGCTATTATTTATTACAATTCCATGTTTTGCTGGTGTTTGACATTTAAATTTACAATGTTATACCTTCATTTCTACAAACATAAGATGCCAAATTTGTTAAATACAATATTGTTGATTTTGGTTTGGTCATTGCCATTAAATATGAGTCTCGTCTGCTGGATGGTAATGCAGTTGTGTTTGTGGTTTTCAGGGATTAATACCTTACACGCCCAAGGTAACAAGTTGTAAGAACCTGGATTTGAAATCTTCCAAAGCTCTTACCCGTGCGGGGGTCTGCGTAGGTTCCAAGTCCAATCAAAGGTATGCTATTTCCATCACTCAGAGGAATCGAGTGGCTCTCAGGTGTCAGATCCATTTAAGTCAAACTGCTTTGGTTATTTGCTTTGTTTCGTTACTTGATGCAGCAGACTAAATGCTGTACTTTGTATGCCCAAGCAGCATTTAAATGAAGCTTTTCCTCCTTGAACAAATGTGAAACTCCTCCCTTGTGAGCTGGAACGCCCACCTACACAAACCTTTAATGCAGAGCCAAGTGACAGAAAGAGTGATGGAACATGATATTCTCATGTTCCTGTAAAAACTTTTCACCACATAGAAAACAAAGAGGAGACTACGAGGGGACAATAGAATTAGGAATTAGAGACACTCACACTGTGTATTAAACAAGGAGATTATATCCAGGAGATGTGTCCAGTCACATGGCATCTTGATTAGAGTGTACTCTGGTGAATTTGGGAGACTCTGCCGCATGATGTTATGGTTTGCCGATTCCCAGGTTTGCCCAGTGTTATTTCTGCTGAAGACCCTGGAGACAAGACCGTAATGTCAGCATGCCAAAATATTGGGGACATGAGAGAGAAACCTGTTCCAGTTTGCAAATCAAACAAAGTGTGACGTGATAGGTTTGTTTTCCGCTGGACATGTCAGTGGACAACACAAAAATCATAGTCCCGGTGATGCAAGGAATTAAAAACAGCTCATGTGCCAGAGTGTAACCAGTCAGTCCAGAATCTCAATGTTCTCTTGCACTGTTCTCATCTGTACAGGATGTCATCTTTCTCTCATTGATAATTGTCAAATCACTTTTTTTTAGAGTTGGATGTGCGTATCCAGAAGAAGTTCAGAAAGTGCATACTGCCACCAATGTCCAACAGTCCTTTTTATGTCTCTGTGATATTTTCTTCCTAAGACCCGGAGGTTCTCATGAAACAAACTTAGGATTATGGTCTAGACAACCAAAAATGTCATGTCCATCCTTATGTGCGATGCCAGGATCCTAGGATGGTTATTCGGTTTTCACTTTCATTGTGCGATGATTGCAAAATAACTATGCTTGAAGACTGGATATGCAGACCCAATCTCCTCCCCCCTTCCTCCTCCCGTCCCCAATCAACTGGTGCTGTCCTGGACGTCTGCATGGACTTAATAATTCTCAAAAACTTGATGTTCCTCTGTATTCTTAAAGATGTTTCTCATTAGTATGACCTAAGCAGTGGGTCACCCCTTTGAGTCTGGTCTGCTTGAGGTTTCTTCCTCAAAATGATCAGAGGAAGTTTTTCCTTGTGCTTGCTCTAGGGCTTGGTAAGGTTAAACCTTACTTGTGTGAAGCGCCTTGAGGCAACTTTGTTGTGATTTGGCGCTATATAAATGGAAATTGAATGACAGGGGTCAAAAGTTAAAGTTGCTTCAAATTTGGTACAAAAGTGATGCAAATTATTGGTTGAGTTAACAGGGTTTTAAAAAAGAATAGTTTGCACTATGTGTCATGCTTAGTCATCACGTACATGTCATAGAATCCAATGAATGTCGACATTGTTTGACCTTTAATTTGGAGACCAAGTCAAAACTATTCCATCTATTCAAACTATTTATCTCTATTTTGACCTTGAATTATTTCACCATGGATCTAATTTCATCAAGCCAGTAAGTTAGCTACAACATTATAAAAACATAGCATATATATTACTTTTTGTATTTGAGCCACCAGTAAAGCAAATGTCAATAGAATATCTGCCAACATGCAAATTGGACAACTGGTTCAGGGGTTATGACCATTTGAACTTTGGCAGCCACACCCTTCATTGGGAAACCCTATCTCAGAATCCCTTCATCTGGGTGACCTGAAAATTTAGATTTTAGGGTTTGGAGCCATAACCAACATATATTCTGAATTTCATGAAACTCTGAGTAGGCGAAGTTGAGCCCCTTGGAAGATTTCATGTCACTCTGAATTTGATTCAACTTGGTGGTAATGGTCATTTTGTGGTGGGGGGATCAGAATATACAGGCGTTGTACAAGAACATGCCAAGCCCATGATGGGTTTTGGACCTCAGCACCTCTGTCGGCACATGTGCAGTGGATCCGATAGGGATCCAGACTTTTGCTAAAAGCAAGAATTTGTGGTTGCACAGCCTGCAGCCCATTAGCAGTCCTGGCATTTTTGATGCCACATGTGCAGCAGGCCTGATATGGACCAAGATCTTTATCTCATACTGACTATTTTTCTGGCACCTTCCGGTTTGTAAATGCTGGACTAACTGAGCAAAATTCAGTTTTGCAAAGGACGTTTTTTTCCTCAGCTGAGTACACCTTAGAATAGCATTCTCTCATTCAGATCTCACCTCCGTTTTCACTGTCAAATATTTGACAATTTTAACACTCACCATGAATGACACTCTTTGACTATGCCTCTTCCAAATCAGCATATCACGCTAGTTTTAGAGGCTGCATTTTCTCAAAAGCAAATACAAATACCGTAGAAGCCTGACATGAACCTGAGGTGATCTAAATGCTTGGTACAATGTGTTAATCAGCAAAAGGTTTGCAAGAGAGGTGCTAGCATTCTGGTTAGATTAGGAAAGCTTGACTCAGGTTGATATCTTGGATCTGACTAAGAACTGCTGTGCAGCAGATTAAACAAAACATTGAAATGACATTCGGTCTGTGGTCAGAAAACGTGAAGGAGCTCAGCCGAAATGTTACAGAGGAGAACACAGAGCTGCAGGTCAGAAGTTCAAAAAAAAAAAAAAAAGAGCTGAGGTTATTGTATGCAGAGAAAAAAAAAGGATTGCATGAAAGTTAAACTGTAACTCCAGAAAACAATAAAGCAGACATGTTTGGAGCAACGTTAGAAACATTCAACCTTAATGACCACTGTTTGCACCAATGGTTTAAATATTAAATATTTGAATTTAAACCATTTAATTGAAATAATGTTTGTATTATTTATATATATATATATATATATATGTATATATATATATATATATATATATATATATATATATATATATATATATATATATATATATATATATATATATATATATATATATATATCCTCTCGGCTGTAAGAGCATGTAATCGATGAAAATTCAATTGTAGAAAGAATATGACCTTTTGACCCCTTAGAATAGGTCAAGGTACCCATCTTGCCCCCAAGAATGCTCCCTGTGAATTTGAAGACCCTGGCCAGTAATAGGACTGGAGTTATGCTGGCACAGACAGATGGACAGACGGTATGGGCGTACAGAAAGTCTTTGCAATACCCGATGGCTATATTTTGGCCTCGGGTAATTAAGTAACTTCAAATTTAAGTGTTTATTTCTTATTTTATTTTAGTACCTGTGATTAGCAGGGCCTTCTATAATAATCGTAGTGTATGTATGTGCCAACACACACACACACACACACACACACACACACACACACACACACACACACACACACACACACACACACACACACACACACACACACACACATGCCCTGTCTGTTGGGCAGGTTTTTGTTGGAAGGTATAATGGAGTGTATCAGTAGTCGTCATACTTGTAGTAGTAGTAGTAGTCAGTGTTGCCACAGTTACTTTGAAAAAGTAACCCAATTACTGATTACTGATTACTCCTTGAAAAATAACTTAGTTACTTACTGATTACTCAATTGTAAAGTAACTAAGTTAGAGTACTAGTTACTTTTTTAGTTACTTTCCCCAGCTGCCGACAACAACCCTCTGCCACCTCAACATGACAATGATACTTGTTTTGCCAAAACTCACTTTATAGTCACCCTTTCTTGACTTCAATGAAAATAAATACTTGTTTATAAAAAGTAAAATAAAGACCTCTTTCTTGACCCTCATATTTAACTGTTGACAGCACTGTAACAGTAAAACTTGCAATTTCTAACCTACATTGTTTATAAATGTAACTATTAATTTTTTCTAACATTTTTCTAACATTTAAATTCTCTCTAAACATTTTACTTGTCAAAATGATTATTATTAGAAGTAGTATTAGTAGTTGGCGTAAAAAAAAAGGCTTCAAAACTGGACCTTTAATCTAGGGGTGTTGTGGGGGGGGCACATCCCTGCCCCACGCCCCCATTCCATCTGGATTCGCCTCTGCTTTGGTGTTTGAGCACAAAGAATGGATAACAATTATTTATGCAGAAAACATGACCAGATTTACAGGTAAGAAATTTTTATTGTGTTTTCACATCATGTGGTCCTCAGAAAGACAGTTTAGGTGCATTTGAGTGGAAAATAGTGTTAGTTGTTGACGCGTCGCGGTGGATCAGTTGTTTTTAACGAGCAGATATGGAGCGGCTCTGCTCAGAATTCTAAATAAAAGAGAGAAAAAAAGCATAAAAATGTCTTTGTAAAGCTCAGTGCAGGTGTGCTGTTGTCACCGTGCTTTAAGAGGTGAGGACGAGTCATAGCTGCTGCAGAAAACCACAGATGGAAAGCTCACAGCTCGCTTAAAGTGGGCAGTTCAGTCAAACCCCGACCTCCTTCCCACGGACCAAGTTTAATGCTGCTATCGACCCACAATGCAAAAATAATAGTAACGCACAGTGACTTGGAGAAGTAACTTTAATCTGATTACTGATTTGGAAAGATTAACGCGTTAGATTACTCGTTACTAAAAAAAGTGGTTAGATTAGAGTAACGTAAAGTAAGTAGAGTAAAGTAACGTTACCAGGCATCACTGGTAGTAGTAGTAGTAATTTATTGATTTACTTATGCTTTTCATATCAAAATTTACAAAGTGCTCAACATTTTAAAACAAAGGCATGAAAAAAGGAATGCCAAAAATTCAACAACCATTCAAACAAATAAAAAAAACAACATACACACAAGAAGCCATGACCAAGTTATGGACCAGCAATGACACACAAAGCACAACAACATCATAAAAAATTAAAATAATACCATATAAAACCCCAGACATTGAATTAAATATAAAATAAAGACAACGCTACAGTTTCTGTCAGCAAGTGCATAAAGACAACTGCATATTCAGCTCTGAAATTTTGGATTCTGGTAGATGCAGATGAGGACCAATGTGCCTCCTATTTTGGGCGATGTTAGCGCCTTTTAACATAATAATTTGCGGTTGTTATTTTTATGGGAACGTTGCCACAGTGGGACTTGTTCAGGCAAGCAAATGTTAAGTAATTTCAATTTCAATTATTTTCATTTATATAGCGCCAAATCACAACAGAGTTGCCTCAAAGCGCTTCACACAGGTAAGGTCTAACCTTACTAACCCCCAGAGCAACAGTAGTAAGAAAAAACTCCCTCTGAGGAAGAAACCTCAAGCAGACCAGACTCAAAGGGGTGACCCTCTGCTTGGGCCATGCTACAAACATAAATTACAGAACAATTCACAGCACAATTCACGGACGAATATACAAGAAATGTTGTTGGCGCACAGGACAGGAGGATTGCCAACACGAATTCAACTCCCATCTCTGGATGGAGCTGCACCTTAAACAGAGAGAAAAAACAGAATCAGGCATCAGAAAGACAAAAAATACTGTATAATTTGCCAGCATTAAACAACAAGAAAAACAGAGAAATACTAAGGTGATCACCGGCCACTAGCCCTAAACTTCACTAAAAGACCCAGAATTTAGGTAAAGTTGAGGCCGCAGCCCGCTCCAATTGTTAATAAATGAATTAAAAGAGTAAAAAGCGTAAAACAAAACTGTACCAGTATGCTAGCCATATGAAAGGGAAAAGAAGTGCGTCTTAAGTCTGGACTTGAAAGTCTCCACAGAATCTGACTGTTTTTTTGACACAGGGAGATCGTTCCACAGAACAGGGGCACGATAAGAGAAAGCTCTGTGACCCGCAGACTTCTTATTCACCTTAGGGACACAACGTAGTCCTGCACCCTGAGAACGTAAAGCCCGGGCCGGTACGTAAGGTTTAATTAGGTCAGCTAGGTAGGGAGGTGCCAGTCCATGAATAATTTTATAGGTTAGTAGCAGAACCTTAAAATCTGCTCTCACTGGGACAGGAAGCCAGTGAAGGGATGCCAAAATGGGTGTAATGTGGTTGTACTCTCTGCTTTGTGTCAAAAGTCTGGCTGCAGCATTTTGAACCAATTGGAGACCCCTAATGCTAGACTGAGGTAAACCAGAAAATAGAACATTGCAGTAGTCCAGTGTAGAAGAGATAAATGCATGGATCAGGGTTTCAGCATCAGCCATAGACAGGATGGGAGGAATCTTCGCTATATTTCACAGGTGGAAGAAAGCAGTCCTAGTAATATTTCTAATGTGGAGGCCAAAGGACAACGAAGGATCAAAAATTACCCCAAGGTTCCTCACTTTGTCAGTGTGATGTATGACACACGAGCCGAGGCTGAGCATTAACTGGTCAAATTAATGCCGATGTCTCACTGGACCAAGAACCATCATTTCAGTCTTATCACAGTTTAAAAGTAGGAAGTTTCTAGACATCCAACTTCTCACTGCTGCAAGGCAATCTTCTAAGGATTTTATGTGAACGAGATTACCAGCAGTTATCGGCATGTATAACTGAGTATCATCTGCATAGCAGTGAAAGGTAATCCCAAAACGCTCCCAATATGTGTCCAAGAGCTGCTATATAAAGGGAGAAAAGCAAGGGGCCTAAGACAGACCCCTGTGGAACCCCAAATTTCATGTCACTAAGGTTAGAGGTAGTGTTACTGTACAAAACACAGAACGTCTGACCAAGTATGACGTCAGCCATGCAAGGGCACTCCCAGTAATCCCAAAATGACTTTCCAACCTATCAAGTAGAATATGATGATCCACTGTATCAAATGCAGCATTGAGATCTAACAGCAACAGAACCGTAGTGGTGTCCGAATCCATTGTAAGCAGAAGATCATTCACCACTTTAGTGAGAGCCGTCTCTGTGGAATGATATTTTCTAAAAGCAGACTGCAGTGGCTCAAAGAGATTATTCTCAGTAAGACAGTCTACGAGCTGCCGTGACACCACTTTTTCCAGAATTTTAGAGAAAAATGATAGATTTGATATCGGCCAATAGTTTTTCAATACACTAGGGTCAAGATTAGGTCTCTTAAGTAATGGTTTAATCACTGCAGATTTGAAACATTTAGGAACAGATCCAGAAGTTAAACAAAGATTAATAATTTCCAGCACAGTCGGCCCAAGAGTGGGCCACAGGTCCTTAAACAGTTTTGTTGGTATAGGATCAAATAAACAGGTTGTGCTTTTTGTTGACATTACGAGTTTTGTCAGCATGCCTAGTGAGATACTATCAAATTCTGTAAATTTAGGTAATACCTCAGTAGTGGCACCCACCTCAATAGCAGGGTGTAGTGGCTGGGTTAAGGCATGCTGGGATATGTTTAACCTGATGTCTTCTATTTTCTTCCCAAAGTAATCCATGAAATCTTGTGCTGTAAAAGGAGAGCGAACTACAGGTGGTTGTCCATGGATAAGTGTTGCCACCGTGTGGAACAAGAACTTTGAGTTATGCTTGTTTTTGTTTATCAAATCAGAGTAGTAAGTCCACTCTGTAGCCAATAATGCTGAGTTTAAACTATCCACAAGTCTGTCTACTGATTGGGTATTTGTCAAATGTGAAGCTAAGACATCAGGCAGTCTAGCTTCGAGGTCAGTCTTAGTTGAGGAGTTGATGCATCGCCGTAATGATATATATAAGGTTGTTGTTCCACTAAACAGGGCAGCGAAACTGTAAACTTAATAAGTGAGTGATCAGACACCACTGATATAAGAGGCATGATGTCAATATTCGTGACAGCAATACCACGCGCGAGAACCAGATCCAGGGTATTTCCACTAATGTGCGTTGAACCCCGAATGCATTGCCGAAATCCTAATGCATCCACAATTTTCATAAATGATTTGCAGAGGGGATCAGAAGGCTTATTTATATGAATGTTAAAGTCACCAATGATCAGAACGTTATCTGCACTAGTTGACAAATTAGAGATGAACGCACCAAATTCATCTAAGAATTCAGAATATGGGCCAGGAGGCCTATATACAGTGACAAAGTAATACGACTGATTTTTATTCTTCTGACCTTGGCAATGTGTAATATCCTGAGCAGAGCGGAGAATCAGAAGCTCAAACGAGTTATATTTGTAACCCCCAACAGCTAATAAGCTAAACCTAGATTTATAAATAAGAGCAACACCCCCGCCTTGCTTCGCATCATGAGGGACATGACTAAATGTATATGCTGGTGGGCAGGTCTCATTTAAGGGGAGGACAGCTGTAGGTTTAAGCCAGGTTTCACATAGCCCAATCATATCTAAGCGATGATCAATAATTAGATCATTGATCAACAGTGATTTTGAAGACAGTGATCTTATGTTAATGAGACCCAGTCTAAGGACCTCAGTGGGGTTGACAGTTGAACTGTTTGGGTTTAGGGGTTGTTCCAGAGTATCATATATAAGATGCCTAGAAGTAGGTTTAGGTTTGAGGCATTCCACGCGCGTTGTAGGTAGCAGACATGAAATCTTTACTATTGCTGGAACAATCACTGTGCCATCCTCAATTTCAGCATCATCCAATATAGTAATGGGTATTAAGTTTGGAAAGCATATCCCTCTATGATTTTTATGGACACGACTACAGAAGTAGACCACAGTCTCAACTTGTTGAAATTCCCTCCCTGGCAAATAAACTGCACTATCGCCATAGTGGATTTTCTGCACTAAATTCCCCGCTAAGCTAATGGATTCCACACCCACATTTGTCATAAGCCTTGCAGGGTCTCTAATCACCTGCTCCGTGGCCTGCTGTAGATTCCTAATGTTACCCTCCCTGTAGAGCTCTATCTATGTTCGCAGACAAGATGGCGGCACCTCTCCCCCAGTAGGGTGGAGGCCATCTGGCATCAGCAGGCCAAGGCAGCCCCAGAACGAAGGCCAGTTATCAATAAAGCAAAAGCCTTGCTGTCTACAAAACTGTGCCAGCCACTGCGCCAGCATGCCTTAAACTGATGTCAGCCTGCTAAACGCCTCATCAGTACCCCGGGAGGGGAGGGGACCAGAGACTATTAATTGATGCCGACCCATCTTTCTGGCAAGGTCACAAGTCCTCTCTATGTCCATTTTTGTGACCTCTGAGTGCTTCATCCTGATATCATTGGTGCCAACATGAATATGTGACTATATCTCATGTCATGTTCCTTCGTCTGTCTTCCCTTCTGCAGCGTCAGCACCCTAAGATGAGATGCAATGTCGGGAGCTCTGGCCCCAGGAATACATTTAAGTAGGACTTTTGTTTCCTATTCACAGGGTGCTGATAGCCACTAAAACCGCTGCTGCTTGTTTATTTGTTTGTTTGTTTGTTTGCAACTTCTGGTCTACAGTCCTCCTGCCAAAGTGGTGGCAGTACCGCCCGGTCGCCTGCCAGCAGTAAACCCAGAAGAAGCACCGCGGTGTAGTCTGGGTAAAAATGCTATGTGTGTTTTCCTCCGTGCACAGATGTTCGTTTTTTTTAATTATTATTTCTAGTCGATATAAGATGTTCGAAATGAAACGTATGTTGCACACTTTTCATTCATAAGGGACTCTTCGCTCTTATCTTTTCCCCGTTCTCGAAACAGTCGCTACAAATGCGGGTTTAGTGACTGTTTTCAGCGTGTGTTAGAAATAAAACAAGCTACGTTGCTAATTTAGCTTCCAGCAAAACGGAAAGAATGCCAGCACTAAAGGCGGCCGAATGCACTTATTGAATCTTTCATGTAATAATGCTTAGTATGATCACTTATGTGCTTTATGTGGCGTTTTGAGCTTTTTACGAGCTAGCCTTTGTCCTGAAACGCATCGTTTTATTGATTGACTGGAAGATTGGTGAGACAGCAGGGGGAGGACAGAAATGGACGAACGAGCCCAACGCGTTGACAACGACGATATTGTCATTATCGTGGAAAACGAGGCAGAAAGTTTGCCTGCCGAGGAGGAGAGACTGAAACAGCAAGGCACCTTCGGGTTGATGGACACTTGTCCCATCTGCAAAACAAGCTTCCACAACAGAGAGCCCAAACTGCTGCCCTGTCTTCACTCTTTCTGCAAGAGATGCCTGCCTGTGTTCAGGAGTGCGGACCTCAGGAGAGACACACACGGTAAAGATGTCCACACAATAATCTGATCTGTACAGCCAGGTTCACAAGTACTGGAATGGTTCACTCAGGTCAAGTTGGATTTGTTTAGTTTCTTGAAAACATTTCGCTCTGCATCCCGAAAAAGCTCGACAGTCGTTACATCTCTGTGACAACAGTGATCCTACAGAGGGTGGTCTAACTGATGAAGCTTTTTCTGAATGAAGAGCGAAACGCTATCAAGGAGGCAGCAGCTATCTTTCTGGCTGTCAGAACAATAGTCACTCTGTTTTTCCTGCTGTTATCACATGACCACATTAGTTGCTTGTTCACACTTGACAGAAACACCTAACCCCACCATCAATAAACAACACCATGTGACACCACTGGCAGCAGAATTCAAACTGTAGTCATGTTATCACAACTTCTGGCTGGCAATGTTTTTAGCACGAGAAAAATAGACGGACTCCATCATCATAGCCTTTATCTCGCCCTCATTTACAATTTAGCTGACTCCACAGTGCAAAAAAGCAATGTAATACAGTAATAACGAGCAAGCCGAGATTTCTGACGTTCCCCAATCGGGATTAGGATCACCTCCAAAATTCAGTGGAGTCTTCCATGCCCTAATATCTATCTGCGGTGAAAACGTCTTCAAAATTTGTGCAGTAGTTCTGACACAATCCTGCTAATAGACAGACAAATAAATAATTAAACAGCAATAATTTTATTACGTCCTAGGCGGACGAAGAAACTAAGCAAATCCAGCTGAGCTGACTCAACCTGTTTGGTTATCGTAACCTGGATGACTGAGAATCTCTACAGACCAGCTGGGATAGCAATGCAAAATTTACAGCTTTGCCAATGCACACCACCACAATGAGTTGAAATGCAGAAGACAAGTGAGGGAAGCCACCAAGACAACATCACCACTCTGAAGCAGTTGTATGCTTTTGTGGCTGTGACTTGACAAACTGCGCACGGTACAACTTTTGTCTGTTGTGTCACCACTTTCACAGCATCATGGTGGGAAAAATGAGATGTGAAATTTCAGTTACAGTCTGCCAGAAGGCACATGGGATACTCGAGCCTAGATTTATGTTTTCTTGTATGAAAATGCTTTGTTCCATTCCACTGTGAAGCTGTATAACTGGTGATGCAACCAACAAAAGTTGCGTTATGCATCATTTCTCCATTCACAAACACAGAGACATGTAACACATTCAGAGTGATGTGGGTGTCTTGGTGGCTTCCTTCACTAGTTTCCTTCTTGCACAGACACGCTGTTTTTGTGAACTACCTACTCTCGTCAGATTTACCATATGGTAGTGTAATGTTTGCATTTCTTAGTAATTGATTTAATCTATATCAACTATAAAAGTGATGGTTTGTATTTAAAAATGTGATTGTTTTTATTCATGATTCTTGTACTTAGTTTTTCCAATTACTTATGACCTCAGAAAATAGAGGGACTGCCATTTATCTGACATTTGACTGTTAATAAATAAGCCATAACCTATCAATTCATAATTGGAACAATTATTCCTTGGCTTTGGAAAATCTTAAGCGTATTCTGTAAAACGTAGTCCCTCCAGACTCTTACCACAATAACTCAAAATAAGTCAGTCCTGTCATTTTGAAAGTCCTCGGGTTAAAAATGTGTAATGAGGGTGAACTTATTAAAATTTGGTGAACTTTGATGCACCAAATCAGTCCATAAAGCAACTTTGTCTTGCTTGTGTAGTATCCTGCAGACATGTCAGCCACCTGCTGGGTAGTTAGAAGGGCTGGATAGTGCTGGGTTCATGATGGATTAGGAGCAGGTGTGGTTGTCAGTGAGAGAGACAGACCATTTCCAGATAGGGATGTACAAAATCAGACAAAAACAATTTCTTTCTGATTGATCTGCTCTCTTCTTCCAGTTGGTGCCATTCGATGTCCAGTATGCAGACAAGAATGCTGGGAGATGGACGTCTTGGACAATTTCTTTGTTAAAGACTCTGCTGAGGTACCGAGCAGCACTGTGGAGAAAACCAGTCAGGTTGGTCATCTCCTGCCTGTCCTGAAATAATAACTAATGCTTGTGTCACTTTGGATGGTTTAGTGTCTTTTGCTCAGTCTTTATTAGTTGCTTATCATTTTCAATCACCTTTGTTTTTTACAGGTGTGCATAAGCTGTGAGGACAACACGGAGGCGACAGGCTACTGTGTGGAGTGTGTGGAGTTTCTGTGCGTGACGTGTATTGAGGCACATCAGAGGGTGAAGTTCACCAGAGATCACACCATCCGTCAGAAGGAGGAGATGTCTCCGGGTAGTGTGTTCTGTGTTCTTTAGTTTATTTACCTGAGCAGCTTTAAGATGTTTGATTTGGGTCTGGTTCTGAAGAAATGCACGTCGCAGCTCCTTGACTGTCTGTACTGGTCGATACATTTATTTATTTTTATGTTTAAGATTTCTTTTCTATCTGTCTGCCAGAAGCAGTAGGCTTGTCCACACAGAAACCCGTGTTTTGTGACATCCACAAGCAGGAGCCACTGAAGCTGTTTTGTGAGACGTGTGATCGACTCACCTGTCGAGACTGTCAGCTGCTTAAACACAAGGATCATAAGTAAGGAGAAGTACTGTGTTTTACATTTCATTGGCATTGGCTGCATTATAATAGCAGTGGTACACACTCGTGTAGTAGTAGGCTATAGCATTCTGGGCAATTTAGCAAGGCTGTAGGTCAATATAAATTAGGGTTGCAGCTGTGCATTTTTTTTTTTATTCACTATTCAGTCAATAATTTTATGATTAGACAAGTGATCCCAAAAAACGTTTTCATCTGACAACTACATCTTAGGGTCATATCTTGACAATATATCATGCATGGCCTAAAGAGCATAGCACAAGTGCATTTAGGAGATGTCCAACTCCACTTTTCAATTAAGAGGGCGTGTAATGTGAGTGCAAAGTAAATCACATGATTGCACGATAAGGATTGCATTTGGGTTAATCTTGTACGTAACATGGATGAAACCAATTAGGTTATCATCTTTTCTCACCTCTAAAAGTGATGCACCTGGTATGTGTCTGTTTGAATTGTGGACTCAAGTAAAATGTTTTCTGGTGAGGAAACATATTTGTGAACAAATCATCAAAGCACGTAAAGCTTATTGGCGGAAGCAGCCACCAAAGCTCCCCGAGGTGAAGCAGTCAGGTGAAGTTTTGTATTTTTCCATCATTGTTAACTTCTGTTTTGGTTTTTATTTTTATTTTCAGTTTCATTGTAGTTGGATTCCGTAATACGTGTTTTTGTTTGTGTAGGCAGACATTTGCCAGTGAAAGGTATATCTGAATGTTGCACTAAATAAACAGCAGAAAAATACTGCAGTTGACTTGCATCCAGGTTGTTGTTCTATAGCGTCATCAGCAGAAGGTGATGGGGCCTGACCACGCCTCATTTTAAGATGCCCATGGATGCCCAGTTAAACGCTTCACTGCCAACTGTTGTCAAGTCGACATTTATACAATCAAAGTTTTAAAAAATAAAGGAAAATTCACTTGAAACTGTTCATTCACATTTGGATAATTCTTTTGTTTAGCTACCAGTTTTTGGAGGATGCATACAGGAACCACAAGCAGAATCTGGAGAATATGACACAACAGTTGCAAGAAAAAAGAAAGGCCATAGAGGAAGTATCCAGCTGCATTGGCACCGGGTAAAGTTGTCATTTACAGTACATTGGAATCTTTTATTGTCTTCCGCCTCTGACTTGAAAGAGGGGAATGAGCTCTATTCGTTAGAGAATGAGTGTTTCTCAGCTGTCTGTTCATTTCCACTGAATTTTAAGAAGCACTTTACATGTGCGTTTTTGATGGCCAGTGTTTCCCATTGCATAGGTCAGGCTTCAAAATAATTTCAAAATCAGAGCAGGAAAACTGGATCCAGAACCCTGTAAAGAGCTTTATTGTGAAAGGCTACTCCTGACGATCAGCCTAACATTAGTAGACCAACGAGAATGAAAAAACCTGGAAATTAAGATGTTCACTTCATTGGCATGTTGTTTTTCTTTCAGGAATTCATTCAGAAACCTAAAACCTCCTAAAATAAATTTTATCACTTGGCTCTCGATGTAGTTTATTTACAGTTACTGCAGACAGCAGCAATATTTCAAGTAATGAATGAAATTTAATGAAATAGACTGCTCAAAATAATTAGAGGAACATTGTGTTTTCCTAAATATTTTGAGCAATGTGTATAATTACATGACTGCACAGTGCTTCACAATCACTTCCAACTTATTAGACAGGTATATTAATTTCAGTGTTGTTTGTATTTCAGAGATGGTGATGTGATTTTGTTCAAAGTTTTGACTTTGATTCACCACATTAGTTAAATTTCAAGTAATTTGAATATTTACAATGGTGCTGTAATAACGCGAGACTGTGTGTCATAAACAATAACGTTTTGTGCCTCTTCACAGACTTCAGCAAGTTGAAGAAAACCGAAAGGCTGTAACTAATGAAATTAAGAAGTCCATCTGTAACTTGATAATGGAGATTAACAGGAAGGGGAAGATTCTGGTTAACCAACTTGAGGTATGTGACATTTACTGTTTATTCCTAACTTTTTAAAAATAAACTGTCATTTTTATGATTGAATTCTTTTGTGTGTTGGTATCTATGTGGTGTATTTTATGAACACATTGGCAATGTTCCGTCAGCCCCACTGTAGTTGATCATTGTCTTCATTTTGTGCAGGCTCTGACTAAAGACCACGAGTTGACTTTGAAGAAGCAGCAAGAAGACGTCAACTCTCTGAGGCGGCACCTCGACCACGTCATCAGCTTTACCAAATGGGCCACAGCCAGCCACAGTGGGACGGCCCTCCTGTACTGCAAGAGACTGGTGAGTAACTCCGCATCCATCACAGACCTGTTTAGTCTCAGAGGTGCTGGAAGTATACCCTTCTCTTGTATGCATATTGTCATTTCACAAGAATTGTTTTGAAATTTCTCATCTTTTTGTCTACTAGATCCTGTTGCAGATCCACTACCTGATGAAGGCGAGCTGCAGTCCCTCCATTGTTCCTCAGAGTTCTGTTCGGTTCCAGTGCCGCTCTGGTTTTTGGGCTACAAATGTAGACCTTGGTAAGATGGCTGTCACTAAAAACTGCATTACAAATACAAACTTGTCTGCTACAGCACCTAGGTAGCACAGAAGAAATAGTGTCCACAGCATATAATGCAAATTGCATCTACTGTGAAGGACTGTTTGGTGCTTTTAAGCATTTTATTACAAATATCTGTAATATTATGGCCTGTTTTACCTGTTACCTGTGCTGTTCCACGGCCTGTCTAGTGGATTTTTATTTTATTTTTTATTTTTTTTACCACCGTTGTCGTGCGTTACCTGTGCTGCTCCGCAGCCTGTCTAGTGGATTTTTATTTTATTTTCTACCACTGTTGTCGTGCGTTACCTGTGCTGCTCCACAGCCTGTCTAGTGGATTTTTATTTTATTTTTGCACCGTTGTCGTGCGTTACTTGTGCTGCTTCATGGCCTGTCTGGTGCCTTAACTAAAGCACTCCTTCTGCTGAATCACCTCTAAATTATTTACACATTATTCACTTTGCGTGTTTTTAGGAATCCACTAGGTTGCGTAGCTACTAGCTTTTAGCCGATTTAGCATGGCGGCTTCTCCTGTCTCTCCCGCACTTTTCTGCTCTGGTTGTGAAATGTTTAGTTGTTCCTCGGCCTCCTTTAGCAGTAACGGTACTTGTAATAAGTGCAGCTTATTCGTAGCTTTGGAGGCCAGGCTGGGCGAATTGGAGACTCGGCTCCGCACCGTGGAAAATTCTACAGCTAACCAGGCCCCTGTAGTCGGTGCGGACCAAGGTGGCTTAGCCACCGTTAGTTCCCCCCTGGCGGATCCCGTGCAGTCGGGAAAGCAGGCCGACTGGGTGACTGTGAGGAGGAAGCGTAGCCCTAAACAGAAGCCCCGTGTACACCGTCAACCCGTGCACATCTCTAACCGTTTTTCCCCACTCGACGACACACTCGCCGAGGATCAAACTCTGGTTATTGGCGACTCTGTTTTGAGAAATGTGAAGTTAGCGACACCAGCAACCATTGTCAATTGTCTTCCGGGGGCCAGAGCAGGCGACATTGAAGGAAATTTGAAATTGCTGGCTAAGGCTAAGCGTAAATTTGGTAAGATTGTAATTCATGTCGGCAGTAATGACACTTGGTTACGCCAATCGGAGGTTACTAAAATTAACATTAAATCGGTGTGTAACTTTGCAAAAACAATGTCGGACTCTGTTGTTTTCTCTGGGCCCCTCCCCAATCAGACCGGGAGTGACATGTTTAGCCGCATGTTCTCCTTGAATTGCTGGCTGTCTGAGTGGTGTCCAAAAAATGAGGTGGGCTTCATTGATAATTGGCAAAGCTTCTGGGGAAAACCTGGTCTTGTTAGGAGAGACGGCATCCATCCCACTTTAGATGGAGCAGCTCTCATTTCTAGAAATCTGGCCAATTTTCTTGGATCCTCCAAACTGTGACTGTCTAGCGTTGGGACCAGGAGGCAGAGCTGTGGTCTTATACACCTTTCTGCAGCTTCTCTCCCCCTGCCATCCCCTCATTACCCCATCCCCGTAGAGACGGTGCCTGCTTCCAGACCACCAATAACCAGCAAAAATCTATTTAAGCAAAAAAATTCAAAAAGAAAAAATAATATAGCACCTTCAACTGCACCACAGACTAAAACAGTTAAATGTGGTCTATTAAACATTAGGTCTCTCTCTTCTAAGTCCCTGTTGGTAAATGATATAATAATTGATCAACGTATTGATTTATTCTGCCTAACAGAAACCTGGTTACAGCAGGATGAATATGTTAGTTTAAATGAGTCAACACCCCCGAGTCACACTAACTGTCAGAATGCTCGTAGCACGGGCCGGGGCGGAGGATTAGCAGCAATCTTCCATTCCAGCTTATTAATTAATCAAAAACCTAGACAGAGCTTTAATTCATTTGAAAGCTTGTCTCTTAGTCTTTTCCATCCAAATTGGAAGTCCCAAAAACCAGTTTTATTTGTTATTATCTATCGTCCACCTGGTCGTTACTGTGAGTTTCTCTGTGAATTTTCAGACCTTCTGTCTGACTTAGTGCTTAGCTCAGATAAGATACTTATAGTGGGCAATTTTAACATCCACACAGATGCTGAGAATGACAGCCTCAACACTGCATTTAATCTATTATTAGACTCTATTGGCTTTGCTCAAAAAGTAAATGAGTCCACCCACCACTTTAATCATATCTTAGATCTTGTTTTGACTTATGGTATGGAAATAGAAGACTTAACAGTATTCCCTGAAAACTCCCTTCTGTCTGATCATTTTTTAATAACATTTACATTTACCCTGATGGACTACCCTGCAGTGGGGAATAAGTTTCATTACACTAGAAGTCTTTCAGAAAGCGCTGTAACTAGGTTTAAGGATATGATTCCTTCTTTATGTTCTCTATTGTCATATACCAACACAGAGCAGAGTAGCTACCTAAACTCTGTAAGAGAGTTAGAGTATCTTGTCAATAGTTTTACATCCTCATTGAAGACAACTTTGGATGCTGTAGCTCCTCTGAAAAAGAGAGCTTTAAATCAGAAGTGTCTGACTCCGTGGTATAACTCACAAACTCGTAGCTTAAAGCAGATAACCCGTAAGTTGGAGAGGAAATGGCGTCTCACTAATTTAGAAGATCTTCACTTAGCCTGGAAAAAGAGTTTGTTGCTCTATAAAAAAGCCCTCCGTAAAGCTAGGACATCTTTCTACTCATCACTAATTGAAGAAAATAAGAACAACCTCAGGTTTCTTTTCAGCACTGTAGCCAGGCTGACAAAGAGTCAGAGCTCTATTGAGCTGAGTATTCCATTAACTTTAACTAGTAATGACTTCATGACTTTCTTTGCTAACAAAATTTTGACTATTAGAGAAAAAATTACTCATAACCATCCCAAAGATGTATCGTTATCTTTGGCTGCTTTCAGTGATGCCGGTATTTGGTTAGACTCTTTCTCTCCGATTGTTCTGTCTGAGTTATTTTCATTAGTTACTTCATCCAAACCATCAACATGTTTATTAGACCCCATTCCTGCCAGGCTGCTTAAGGAAGTCCTACCATTATTTAATGCTTCAATCTTAAATATGATCAACTTATCTTTGTTAGTTGGCTATGTACCACAGGCTTTTAAGGTGGCAGTAATTAAACCATTACTTAAAAAGCCATCACTTGACCCAGCTATTTTAGCTAATTATAGGCCAATCTCCAACCTTCCTTTTCTCTCAAAGATTCTTGAGAGGGTAGTTGTAAAACAGCTAACTGATCACCTGCAGAGGAATGGTCTATTTGAAGAGGTTCAGTCAGGTTTTAGAATTCATCATAGTACAGAAACAGCATTAGTGAAGGTTACAAATTATCTTCTTATGGCTTCGGACAGTGGACTTATCTCTGTGCTTGTTCTGTTGGACCTCAGTGCTGCTTTTGATACTGTTGACCATAAAATTTTATTACAGAGATTAGAGCATGTCATAGGTATTAAAGGCACTGCGCTGCGGTGGTTTGAATCATATTTGTCTAATAGATTACAGTTTGTTCATGTAAATGGGGAATCTTCTTCACAGACTAAAGTTAATTATGGAGTTCCACAAGGTTCTGTGCTAGGACCAATTTTATTCACTTTATACATGCTTCCCTTAGGCAGTATTATTAGACGGTATTGCTTAAATTTTCATTGTTACGCAGATGATACCCAGCTTTATCTATCCATGAAGCCAGAGGACACACACCAATTAGCTAAACTGCAGGATTGTCTTACAGACATAAAGACATGGATGACCTCTAATTTCCTGCTTTTAAACTCAGATAAAACTGAAGTTATTGTACTTGGCCCCACACATCTTAGAAGCATGGTGTCTAACCAGATCTTTACTCTGGATGGCATTTCCCTGACCTCTAGTAATACTGTGAGAAATCTTGGAGTCATTTTTGATCAGGATATGTCATTCAAAGCGCATATTAAACAAATATGTAGGACTGCCTTTTTGCATTTACGCAATATCTCTAAAATCAGAAAGGTCTTGTCTCAGAGTGATGCTGAAAAACTAATTCATGCATTTATTTCCTCTAGGCTGGACTATTGTAATTCTTTATTATCAGGTTGTCCTAAAAGTTCCCTAAAAAGCCTTCAGTTAATTCAAAATGCTGCAGCTAGAGTACTGACGGGGACTAGCAGGAGAGAGCATATCTCACCTGTGTTGGCCTCTCTTCATTGGCTTCCTGTTAATTCTAGAATAGAATTTAAAATTATTCTTCTTACTTATAAGGTTTTGAATAATCAGGTCCCATCTTATCTTAGGGACCTCGTAGTACCATATCACCCTAATAGAGCGCTTCGCTCTCAGACTGCAGGCTTACTTGTAGTTCCTAGGGTTTGTAAGAGTAGAATGGGAGGCAGAGCCTTCAGCTTTCAGGCTCCTCTCCTGTGGAACCAGCTCCCAATTCAGATCAGGGAGACAGATACCCTCTCTACTTTTAAGATTAGGCTTAAAACTTTCCTTTTCGCTAAGGCTTATAGTTAGGGCTGGATCGGGTGACCCTGGACTATCCCTTGGTTATGCTGCTTTAGACGTAGACTGTGGGGGGGTTCCCATGATGCACTGTTTCTTTCTCTTTTTGCTCTGTATGCATCACTCCGCATTTAATCATTAGTGATCGATCTCTGCCCCCCTCCACAGCATGTCTTTTTCCTGGTTCTTTCCCTCAGCCCCAACCAGTCTCAGCAGAAGACTGCCCCTCCCTGAGCCTGGTTCTGCTGGAGGTTTCTTCCTGTTAAGAGGGAGTTTTTCCTTCCCACTGTTGCCAAGTGCTTGCTCACAGGGGGTCGTTTTGACCGTTGGGGTTTTTCATAATTATTGTATGGCCTTGCCTTACAATATAAAGCGCCTTGGGGCAACTGTTTGTTGTGATTTGGCGCTATATAAAAAAAAAGTTGATTGATTGATTGATTGTTTTGGGGTTATTTCTCCGAACAAATCATCTGAGATATATGTGTGCCAGTATTTGTGTCAAGTGAAATTATGTGTAATTTTGGATGCTGTTTTAGAAGCCTATCTGTAGTTTCTCCAAAAATATTAGTCCTATCAACGGTCCGTTTTGGCGGCGTTCATCCTTAACCCAAAATACATAAGCATACCAAACGGTAAATGTCAGCTCTCCCCAGTTTGTCTGTGATTGAAGCTGTATGCACGCATGCAGAGCTTTTTGCCTTTTATCCATTCTGCCACAAGGAGGTGCTTTTAATTTTACACAATCACAAACAGAGACGGTGGCGGAAGACATCAAACTCAGTACAGTTTTCACTCATGGTACCGGCAACATGACACTTAACTAATCTGACTAAACCAATTGAACTACAAAAACACAATAAACCAATAACACTAACAACACTGTTAAACTAACATGAACCACAATAACAACATTTAAAACACCAAAACCCTGAACGTCCATGGTGCATTGCAGCACAATGTCCATTGTTCATTGTTGTCAGTTAATATCGCCAATTTCTTCAAAAAATATTACTCCTTTATTTAATTTCATTTTTATAGCACCAAATCACAACAGAGTTGCCTCAAGGCACTTCACACAAGTAAGGTCTAACCTTACTAACCCCCAGAGCAGCAGTGGTAAGGACAAACTCCCTCTGAGGAAGAACCTTAAGCAGACCAGACTCAAAGGGGTGACCCTCTGCTTGGGCCATGATACAAACATAAATTACAGAACAATTCACAAAACGAATATACAAGACATGCTGTTGGTGCACAGGACAGGAGGGTTTTCAGCACAAATACCACACCCATCTCTGGATAGAGCTGCACCTTAGACAGAAAGAAAAAAACAGAATGAGGCATCAGAAAGACAACAAATACGTACAGTATAATTTGCCAGCATTATACAACAAGAAAAACAGGGTAGTAAGGTGATCGCCGGCCACTAGCCCTAAGCTTCACTAAAAGACCCAGAATTTAGGTAAAGTTGAGGCCGCGTTACTCCTATCAACTTTCTGTTTTCGCAGCGTTCATCCTTGACCCAAAATACATAAGCATGCCAAACGGCAAATGTCAGCTGTTCCCGATTTCCGCGTGATCGAAGCCATATACACGCAGGCATGCATACAGAGTGTGTGTGTGTGTGTGTGTGTGTGTGTGTGTGTGTGTGTGTGTGTGTGTGTGTGTGTGTGTGTGTGTGTGTGTGTGTGTGTGTGTGTGTGTGTGTGTGTGTGTGTGTGTGTGTGTGTGTGGGTGTGTGTGTGTGTGGGTGGGTGTGTGAAAAAGCAAGTAAATGAGGAATAGCATGTGATTTAAATCCCTTTGCTTTGGTTTCTTACTTCTGATTATATTTGAAAAATAACTTTTTGTGTAATTTTCAAAGTTGTTACAAATTTAAAATCAAAGAAGTTTTTATTTATTTTATTGACATCTCAGTCCTCTCAGCCCACACTTTGGGAATCACTGGTCTGAGCTTTTTAAATGGTTACTGTTGGAATCTTGGGTCAATCTTGTTTGTAATTTGTGTGTGTTATTGATTTTTACTCCAGGATCTCTGGTAGTAGAAAGGGGCCCAAATCGAGTTCCTCTCTCAACCAGCCAGCAGGCAGCTCCCAGAGCAGAGGCACCCACTGGGAGTCTCTCAGTCTCAGCCCAGCAGCGACAAAGCACCCTGGCTCAGCTCCAACTGCAGGTAGAATTCAGCGGTCAATAAGAGATTTATAGTTTGTTTTGAAACTCATCATGGAAAAAACAAAGGAAAAGAAAGTTTAGCAATGTATATTTTTTAAAGAGATGTATTTATATACATATTTTAAAGTATTTCTAACATATGGTCATGAGGGTTGGGTCATGACCGAAAGAAGTAGATCTTGGGTACAAGCAGCTGTAATGGCTTTCCTCAGGAGGGTGGCTGGGGTCTCCCTTAGATAAGGTGAGAAGCCCAGTCATTCGTGAGCAGCTTGGATTCGAGCTGCTGCTCCTCACGAATGAGAGGAACAAGCTGGGGTGGTTTGGGCATATGGTAAGGATGCCTCCTGGGAACCTCCCCTAGGGAGGTTTTCCAGGCACGTCCAGCTGGGGTAGACCTCGGGGAAGACCCAGGACTAAGGCCCGGTTTCATAAGGCAGTCTGATATTGTTTAGTCTAATAAACTCACTTAGTTGACTAATTATTTTGATGTTAGTTGTTTGCACAAAACGCTTAGTTGGCTGAAGTTTCACGTTACCTGACTAAACTTTTTAGCCTGGTACAGAGGAGGCTAATCTTATTTTCGTTGATAAAATGTCAGTGTCTTACCTCAAAAAATGACAGTTACCAGTGTACCACCACTTGATGGAACACTCAAAAGCACCCCTACATCGCTCGTATTCCTTCAAAAGGAGAGCTTGCTCTGCTTTTAGCCGTGGTTGCAGCAGACGATTGTCATGATGTGTTTGTGACAGCTCTCACACACTGAGTAGCGTTGTGTGCACAAAAAGGTTGACGAAAGTGTAGAAGAAGAAACTAAAGAGTGAAACTGGTAGGCTAAGTGCTAAGCACATTGTTCTGCAGTTCGTATGGGTCCGTAAATGTTAATAAAACCAGTTAACGAAACAAAGGCTGGATAGTTCGTGACAATGACTAACCCGGAAGTAAACAAAACTGTCGCGCGTGGAGCAGTCTCTTGGCAACAGCACGCGCGAGGCCGTTATGCCTGTGAAAGCATTCGACTAAGGTAAGACAGCTAATATACAAGTTTAGCCGTTGATGCGAAAGGTGATTATACGGATAGTGTTGGGCGACTAAATGTAGTCCAATAAGAAAGTTTAGTAGACAGAAATATTAGGTTGCTTTATAAAACCGGGCCCAGGTGGAGAGATTATCCCTCCAGACTGGCCTGGGAATGCCTCGGGATCCAAGCTGTTGCCCCTGCGACCTCATCCCAATAAGCGGTTGAAAATGAGTGAGTGAAAATATTTTTCATTTATTTATTTGTTTGTTTGTTTGTTGTTACCTTTTATTCACTGTATGAAAACAGTCATCATGAATTTACTATGAAGGAGTGGTTTTCAAACTGTGAGGCATGTGACCCCTGCGGAGCGCCGGAGTTCTTCAGGGGGGCAAAAAAAATAACTGTAAACACTGTTAACCAACAAAAGAAGTAGGGGGGGAACATTGTTAGCTAACATGCCAGGAGCAAAATGGATGAATTTTTAGTGTGTAAATCTACCAGTGAGAAGTCAGAGTTTGGGGCAACCAAAAAAAGAAAAAAGAAGAAAGTAGCGGACGATCTTCGTTTGCTCCTCTCCACAGTGCATCGCCACATCAGCCACCTGTGCGCCTCAAAGACCCAGAGTCATTGCTCACAGTAAACAAGAGGTGAGACTAGACGAGAGACTAAATATGTATACAAGTTTAATTAATATTTGTTACAATGTGTTAGTTATGTCAAAGACGTTTAAAAATGTACAGTTGTTTAAATGGTAAAAAAAAAAATGATGTTTAAAATATGACAAAAGGTAAAAATAGAACAATAGAAAGTTATTTAAAAACACGTTTCAAATATTTGAAAATGGTGTAAAATGTGTGAAAGAATAGAAAGTTCTTTAAAAACATGTTTAAAATGTTTACAAAGGCTGTAAAATGTGTAAATGCATAGACAGTTCCTTAAAAACATAAATGTATTTAAAATGTGTTGTCTTGTGGCTGCACCTGTTAGTTCAGGGTCGCGACTGTGGATCCATTGCAGATCTGCATTGGGATCTGGCGCAAGTTTTACACGGGATTATTTAGTGTTCATGTGTTTAATCCATTTTAAGTAAGAAATCACTTTGAAATGAAAGCACAGTTACACGGTGTGGAACAAAATTCTACCAACTGTTGGCGCTCTTTTGTCTGTTGCCTCTGTGTCCTCTGTGAATGGTGTCCCACTGGCTTATAGTTGTCTTTAATTTGGGTCACACAATCGACTTAGTGTGTCTTGCTTGTCTTTTCAAGGTGGACAAGTTGTCTCAGCAACCCAACAGGCAGCCCCCTCCTAACCACTGGTCCTGGTACCAAAATGTCAGACTCCCGGGGCCTCCTGGTCCTCCGCCTCCAACCAGACCCATCCACGGAGGGTCATCGCCCTCTCAGGCCTCACCCAGCCTGGTACAGCCTGGACGCAGATATGGCAGCTCCCACCCCAATCCAAGAAGCCCCACGTCCTCAATGCTTCACAATGTGGGGTTTCCTGCTGCTCAGGTGAATAGTCCAGAGTACAAGCACTCGACTCTGTGTGTGTGTGTGTGTGTGTGTGTGTGTGTGTGTGTGTGTGTGTGTGTGTGTGTGTGTGTGTGTGTGTGTGTGTGTGTGTGTGTGTGTGTGTGTGTGTGTGTGTGTGTGTGTGTGTGTGTGTGTGTGTGTGTGTGTGTGTGCGCGCGCGTGTGCGCGTGCGTGTGCTGTGAGATTAGATTTGTTGTGTTGGAGCTGTTTTTTATAGGTACTGTTTATGAACAATCACCGGTGGCCTTGGTGGCGACCAGACCTTGGCTTTGGAAATGAAACAACCTGTTAAGCTATTTTGGACCTATGTACAACATCAGCCTCACCTGCTTCTAATTTCAATCAATCAATCAACAACTTTATTAATCCCACAAGGGGCAATTTCATTTGAGCAGTCCGTAAAAAAAACCCCCAATAACATAACAATATATAACAACAATAAAACTAATAAAAACAAATAAAACAGACTTAAGAAGTTAAAAAGAATAGCAAGAATAAATAAATAAAAACATGGCAGACCTATGGAGCATTTAAAAGTCGAATTGCTGAAGGTATAAACAACTTTAAAAACCAGTTGGCTCGCATAACGGCGTCCTAAAGGAAGCAGAGAAAACTCTCCTAAAAGAACATGACCTGACATGGACAAGATGATTTCAGCCTTCCCGACGATCTGTTGATTACAAAAAGATTGTAAGTCTCTTTGTTTCACTCCGATAATCTTTGAACAGATCTTAACAATGTTGTTCAGGCTGTTTCTGTCTTTCACTGAGAGGCTGTGAAACCAGCAGAAAAATGAAAAACACAAAAGACTCTCAATAAAAGACTGATAAAAACGAGAAAGGACTGCAGGCCTGACAGAAAAAGAATTCAGTTTACGGAGAAGATAGTCTCTGCTGTCCTCGCTTCACAATGGCGTCTGTGTTCACATCAAACTTCAGCTTGTCATCAAAAATAGTCCCCAAATACCTATATGATGTGACACGTTCCACTATTTCATTGTGTATGATACACTCCTTGGCCACATCCCTGTTACGTCTGAAGTCAGTGATCATTTCTTTAGTTTTGGACACATTTAAATCCAAAAGTTGTTATCACACCAGCCAATGAAATCTGATAAAGCAGCTCTGTGGTCTGATTCTGAACCGTGGAGAAGAGACAACAGTACAGAGTCATCAGAAAATTTGACCAAATAACTGTCTTGAGAACTACAGCTGTCTGTATACATAATAAAAAGGATGGGTGAAAGAATGCACCCTTGTGGTGAGCCTGTGGACAACACGACAGAATCCGAGAAGCAGCCATTTACAAAGACCCTCTGCTCTTGGTCAGATAAAAAAATGTAAAAATCCACAAAACAAGCTGGTGAGGTAAGTGGAAATCATCACACAGCCTTTGTGATAAAAGATACGGCTGCATCGTATGAAAAGCTTTGCATCCTCCACCCTTCTCCCTGCCTGGTAAGCAAATTGAAGTGTGTCCAGGGCTCCATCCACTGTTTCCAGAATAAGAGTCTTCACAATTCTCTCAAAACATTTCATTATTAATGACTTTAAAGCGACAGGGCTAAAGTCAGTAAGTTGCTTCGGTTTAGTCGTGTTTGGGACTGGGATCACTGTAGATGATTTCCAGCTAAACAGAATTTGGTGAGAATTGAGTGACATTTTAAAAATATGCTGGAGTACACCACTAAGATGGTCTGCACAATGTCGTAGTGTGCGCCCACAGATGTTACCTGGACCAGGGACCTTGACCAGGGGAAATGAAAGCTGTTAATGCAGATTATATAGTAATGCATTTTGATGTAAATATTCAATATACTTGATGTCACTGTGCTTTTTTTTTTTTTTAGATTCTCTGTCAACTTTTTATTTGTTCTTAATCTAGTCTCTTAGAGAGCTGATCCACGGCTCCACCATACCACCTAAACCCATGGACGTGATGCAGAGTCCTTCCCGCTACCCACAGCCCCTGCCCACCGGAGCAGCCACACAAACGTCACTACAGCAGGTCGGTAAAGAAAACAAAGAGGTTTTCAGGGATTTTAGTCTAATCTGACAGAGTGGGGGCGCTGTTCGGATGTGTTTTTAATTACAGTTAATAATGCATTAATAACATCCTGTATTGGTTGCGCTTCTTCCAGCGGGGTCTAATGGATCCCTCCTTGAAGAGGACTGAACCTGGCGGGTCTGTCCCTTCCATTACCATCTCCATCCCCAAACCCAGCTTTGCAGCAAGTCTAGCTTCAGCCGTGGCAGATAAAACAAGTACGCTCAGTCGCATAACAAGTTAGTATTCCCACTCTGTTTGAGCAAGAAAGCACAGATCTCATTCAATGTGTGAGTAAAGTTAAAACATGAGTCAACATGAGGCTTTAATCTCTATGTGAAGTGCAAGGAAGGCAGAATTCTCCAATGGCCAAACCGTCTTCTACAGAGAGAAACGCGAGGTGAGTCGAGATCCGTCTTATTATATGGTGTGATGGCAGTATATGGAAAAGTGTAGCTGTCAAACACAAAAACAAATTGTCACAGATTATTAGTCGAGCGAACAAAATCACATCTTACACGGTGTTGATAATTCTGAAAGCAGAGCAGGTTTATCAGCATTTCACACAGACACACATTTAACTCTGAATTTGAATTCCTTCTGTCTAATCACAGACTTTGGGCTACATTTACACTCTGTCACAGTGTTAAAGTGTCTGATTGGCTCTCTGAGGCTCAGATTAAAGATACTGTATGTTAGTTTACATTTACACTCTGTCACAGTGTTAAAGTGTCTGATCGGCTCTCTGAGGCTCAGATTAAAGATACTGTATGTTAGTTTACATTTACACTCTGTCACAGTGTTAAAGTGTCTGATCGGCTCTCTGAGGCTCAGATTAAAGATACTGTATGTTAGTTTACATTTACACTCTGTCACAGTGTTAAAGTGTCTGATCGGCTCTCTGAGGCTCAGATTAAAGATACTGTATATTAGTTTACATTTACACTCTGTCACAGTGTTAAAGTGTCTGATCGGCTCTCTGAGGCTCAGATTAAAGATACTGTATATTAGTTTACATTTACACTCTGTGTCACAGTGTTAAAGTGTCTGATCGGCTCTCTGAGGCTCAGATTAAAGATACTGTCTGTAGATTTTTGACCACAGCAGCAAACGCTGCATCCATCCAATGCCCATGTTTTTAACATTATTTATGACTAATACATAACAAATAACATTATATATATAAAAAGTAATGAAATATGAAGTGTGCATCATATTTAAATTAAATTTGCTCAAGTTGTGGGTCTTACAACAGATAAAAACAATACAAGTCTTGAACTATTTATTTTACTTTATTCTGCTGTGTTTTAACATATTTCCAACTAATTCTGAATGTGCAAATAGAATAGCTAGATCTAACAAATGTTTTATTTCAAAAGACCTACGCCCCTACAGTGCTGTGAATTTACACAAAAACCAAATGTCTATTGTATCTGACGGGAAGCCTTTGCAGGTTTAAAGTATTGGGGGAAAAAACCCCACCACAAACCTACAATCATTCAACAAGTGTATTTGCCAGATCGTGATAACAGTCATTATTTCAGAAGTGTGAAACACCATATTGACTGAAATGGTAATCAGAAATAATGTAATGTTTTTTTTTTATAAAAATGACTGAATTATCTCAATTGAAATGAGACTAAAATACATTGAGTTCTCTTTGGACTAAAACTGGACTAAAATTAAGACTTTTAGATGACTAAAACTAAAAGACATTTGAAAACGACTAAGACTAAATTAAAAAACAGGTGACAAAATTAATGCTAGGTGTCTGGTGCTGTATTCGATAGGAGATCCCACAGTGTGTGAGCCAACAATCTGCTGTCTTTAAATTTGGTTTTGTCAATCACAAAAACATCATTTGCAACACAAATTTCCTTAAGAAGCGTAGTGCAGAATGTAAGTTATGTAAGTTCACATTTGTCTTGTTTAGGTCTCGGTCTCGCCTCCTAAAAAGACTCTTGTCTTGACCACCCCAAAACCCCAAAGTCTTGGTCTTGACTCATACTTAATGTACAGTAGTGTTCAGAATAATAGTAGTGTTATGTGACTAAAAAGATTAATCCAGGTTTTGAGTATATTTCTTATTGTTACATGGGAAACAAGGTACCAGTAGATTCAGTAGATTCTCACAAATCCAACAAGAACAAGCATTCATGATATGCACCAGGCTATGAAATTGGGCTATTAGTAAAAAAAAAGTATTAAAGGGGGTGTTCACAATAATAGTAGTGTGGCATTCAGTCAGTGAGTTTGTCAATTTTGTGGAACAAATAGGTGTGAATCAGGTGTCCCCTATGTAAGGAGGAAGCCAGCACCTGTTGAACATGCTTTTCTCTTTGAAAGCCTGAGGAAAATGGGACGTTCAAGATATTGTTCAGAAGAACAGCGTAGTTTGACTAAAAAGTTGATTGGAGAGGGGAAAACGTATACGCAGGTGCAAAAAATTATAGGTTGTTCATCTACAATGATCTCCAATGCTTTAAAATGGACAAAAAAAAAAAACAGAGATGCATGGAAGAAAATGGAAACCAACCATCAAAATGGATAGAAGAATAACCAGAATGGCAAAGGCTCATCCATTGATCAGCTCCAGGATGATCAAAGACAGTCTGGAGTTACCTGTAAGTGCTGTGACAGTTAGAAGACGCCTGTTTGAAGCTAATTTATTTGCAAGAATCCCCCACAAAGTCCCTCTGTTAAATAAAAGACGTGCAGAAGAGGTTACAATTTGCCAAAGAACACATCAACTGGCCTAAAGAGAAATGGAGGAATATTTTGTGGACTGATGAGAGTAAAATTGTTATTTTTGGGTCCAAGGGCCGCAGACAGTTTGTGAGACGACCCCCAAACTCTGAATTCAAGCCACAGTTCACAGTGAAGACAGTGAAGCATGGTGGTGCAAGCATCATGATATGGGCATGTTTCTCCTACTATGGTGTTGGGCCTATATATCACATACCAGGTATCATGGATCAGTTTGGATATGTCAAAATACTTGAAGAGGTCATGTTGCCTTATGCTGAAGAGGACATGCCCTTGAAATGGGTGTTTCAACAAGACAGTGACCCCAAGCACACTAGTAAACGAGCAAAATCTTGGTTCCAAACCAACAAAATTAATGCCTCGCAGATGTGAAGAAATCATGAAAAACTGGTTATACAACTAAATACTAGTTTAGTGATTCACAGGATTGCTAAAAAAGCAGTTTGAACATAATAGTTTTGAGTTTGTAGCATCAACAGCAGATGCTGCTATTATTGTGAACACCCCCTTTTCTACTTTTTTTTACTAATAGCCCAATTTCATAGCCTTAAGAGTGTGCATATCATGAATGCTTGGTCTTGTTGGATTTGTGAGAATCTACTGAATCTACTGGTACCTTGTTTCTCATGTAACAATAAGAAATATACTCAAAACCTGGATTAATCTTTTTAGTCACATAGCACTACTATTATTCTGAACACTACTGTAGGTGGTCAAGGCCTGTGTGACTTTTTAGTTCCTGACGTTCACTCTGTCTTCTGTCTCCTTGGCCGCCGTCTCTTTGTGGTTGTATTTTGAAGGACAACCTCATGGAGGCAGACTGCTGAGCCGCCTTCTGCCCCTTCATCCAAACGACGGAGGAGGTCCTCCCCTGGACCCATTATAGTCATCAAAGATGAACCAGAGGATGAAGATGAAGTCCGTTTTGTAAGAAAATTAGTTAGGTTACACGCTTTTCTTAAAAATTTTTCACTTCCAAATGTTTGTGATTTTTTTATTTCTTTGCTCATCACCGCTCACTTTTTGTGTCCCATTTATGTTTTGCTTCATCCATCATCATTATAACTAATGCCATTTGTTTGTCCTCTGCCAGATCCCGTGGGAGGACAGTCAGTTTGCACCCCATCAGTCCTTTTTGCCCATATTTTTATACTGTCAGACAAACAGTTAAAATGTTTGCATGTAGATACTTCTTGGGTTAGTTGGGTTAGTTAGTTGTAGGTCTACAAGTGCTCAACCATCAAGAGGTGTTTAATCAAAATTAAGAGTGTTACAGATTAATCTGCTACTTATTTTCTGCACGAAACACGGTAACCAGCTGTGTTTACCGTCTGTCCTTCAGTGCAGCCGTGCTCATCCTGATCCAGCGGTGGGGACTGCGTGTTGCAGTGCAGTACTTCAACCTTCTTCTGTGTGCCCACAGGTGCGGTCCAGTACGGGGTCTAGCCTGCCAGACAGCAGCACGGGGACACAGTCCAAGCCTCGACAACAGCAGAAGGTCCCTGTCCCGCATCCTGTCTCCGGATTGAGCTCCAACACCGGGCAGGTGAAGCAGCCTCAGCCCCCAGGAGGCTCACAGTTAGTAAAGAGAGCAGAGCCAGAAGACGATCCCAATGAGGACTGGTGCGCCGTGTGTCAGAACGGAGGGGAGCTGCTCTGCTGTGACAAGTGTCCCAAAGTGTTTCATCTGTCCTGTCACATCCCCACTCTCAACGCGTCCCCCAGGTGAGACAGAGGGGAAAAAAATTCAATGTGTTACCAGCGTTCTTGTTGCAACAATACAGATAAAAGTGCAAACATACAAGTTCGCTGAAAGAAGTTGTGGACCGTTTTCATTTTTTTTCTTCATAATGTAAGAATGCGTTGCTCTTGTGAAGTGCCTTGAGGCAGCGTTGTTGTGATTTGGCGCTGTATGAATAAAAATAAATTGAAATTGAAAATGCATATTATCAGTGGGCTTCATGTTTTCACGTTTTATCGTAGATGTGTATGGTATAGTTTTTCTACACCAAGAATATTATTACTGCTCCTACCTTTAAATGTTACTGTAGTATCAGCATCTCTAATACAGAGCTGTACTAAATAAAACCTTTTGCAAGATTACAAAAAACAGCAAACATGAAGTAAATGTGCTGCTGCTGCTGCAAAAAATCATAAAAGGATCAAAATATCAAATATGTTGTTTTAAAAAATGTGCAGCATTGAGGACTAAATTAAACAAGCATCTTGTGTGACTAAGCTTTACTTTTACAAATGAATCAAGTTGTCCTGAAACCACTCCTTTGATATCTTGGCTGTGTGTTTAGGGTCATTGTCCTACTGAAATATTAACCATTGTCCCAGTCTGAGGTCAAGAGCGCTCTGGAGCAGGTTTTCATCCAGAATGTCTCTGTACATTGCTGCATTCATCTTTCCCTCAATCCTGACTAGTCTCCCAGTTCCTGCTGCTGAAAAACATCCCCACAGCATGATGCTGTCACCACCATGCTTCATTGTAGGGATGGTGCCTGGTTTCCTCCAAACATGACGCCTGACATTCACACCAAAGAGATCAGTCTTGATCACATCAGACCAGAGAATTTTGTTCCTCATAGTCTGAGAGTCCTTCAGATGCCTTTTGGAAAACTCCAGCCTGGCTGCCATGTGCCTTTTACTAAGGAGTGGCTTATGTCTGATCACTCTACCATACAGGCCTGATTGGTGGATTGTTGTGGAGATGGTTGTCCTTTTGGAAGGTTCTCCTCTCTCCACAGAGGAATGCCGGAGCTCTGCCAGAGTGACCATCGAGTTCTTGGTCACCTCCCTGATGAAGGCCCTTCTCTGCTGATCTCTCAGTTTAGATGGGCGGCCAGCTCTAGGAAGAGTCCTGGTGTATCAGAACTTCTTCCATTTGTGGATGATGGAGGTCACTGTGCTCATTGGGACTTTCAAAGCAGCAGAAATGTTTCTGTACCCTTCCCCAGATTTGTACCTCGAGACAATCTGTCTCGGAGCTAGAGACAGAGAATTTGTTTGACTTCATGCTTGGTTTGTGCTCTGACATGCACTGTCAGCTGTGGGACCTTATATGTAGACAGGTGTGTGTCTTTCCAAATCATGTCCAATCATCTGAATTTACCCCAGGTGGACTCCAATTAAGCTGTAGAAACATCTCAAGAATGATCAGTTGAGTTGGAAAACATCAATCCGGGACTTGTGGTGTATATCTCTCTCCCACCATCACCCCCTTTCCCTCCCCGTCTCTTTTACTTTTCTTTCTTTGTTCTTGCTGTAAACAATATGTTATAGTTGTAGTGGGCTTGTTCTTGTCCCAATTCATGTATGTGTTGGTTGTGTTGTTTCATTGTTTCAATGTTCATAAAGCAATAAAAAGTGAATTGCCAAAAAAAAAAAGGATGATCAGTGGAAACAGGATGCATATGACCTCAATTTTGAGCTTCATGGCAAAGCCTGTGCATACTTATGTACATGTGATTTCTTAGTTTTCTTTAATTTTTAATACATTTTCAAAAATATCAAAAAACCTTTTTTTCACATTGTCATTATGGGGTATTGTATGTAGAATTTTGAGGAAAAAAAAAAGAATTTCATCTATGTTGGAATAAGGCTGTAACATAACAAAATGTGGAAAAACTGAAGCTCTGTGAATACTTTCCGGACGCACTGTGTGGAATTCTTTAAAATCGTATTTGAATTGTTTTCATACGGTCTGGTTTACACATGGGTGTTCCTCTAACATCATGTCCTGATGTCTGTCCTCAGTGGGGAGTGGTTCTGTTCCTTCTGCAGAGATGTAATCTCTCCTGAAATGGAATATGACTGCGATAGCAAAGACGCCTCAGTGACTGAAAAATTCCTTCCTGTTGATAGAAGGGTACAGTCTCGCATCAGCATACAGTGCATGATGTTCTTTTATAGATAAACTTGGTACGCTATTCCGTAATATAACTTACTGTTTTTTTATCTTGCATGTAGAGGTGTGAGAGGCTGCTGCTGCGTATGTACTGTAACGACATCAGCACTGACTTCCAGCAGCCTGCCTCGCCATCGGTAAGGATACAAGCAAGAAACAATTCTGACATTATCCTGTACTTGTGCTGTTATTTTGATGGATGATGATCATTGGACGCAGATTAAAAGGAAAAATTTAATGGAAAGGTGAAAGCTATTGTTTTCAGCCGACATATCGGACAGTATGAAAGCCAAACACAAAAATCAGCCAGAACATTTTGTTTTGCTAAATTTTGAATGCCGTGAGCTCATTCGTGCTCAACGCAAGCTGAAATTTACAACAGTACAATTAACGTCACCCTTGTCAAGTTTTTGATTTTACTTGCGTATTAAGAAATCAGAACTGGAATCACCTTGTCACAGAGGAATTGTGAAATCGCTAACCTAAATCCAGTAAGTTCAATTTACTGGATTTAGGATAGTGATTTCTCTAAACACGCCATTAAGCCCCTGTCACACGTAGCGAGAATGTGGAGAAGCCATTCTGACACTGAAAATATTGCCATAATTCGACGCATTTGGGAGGAAAAGAGGCGTGGCCAGTCGTGGTCCGAACGCGTCCGGACTGCCTCGTGCACACCTGCAGGATGCAACCCAAACATATTTCAGACAAAAGTCAGATGACACAAACTGCCGTCAGACGGCACCAACATTGGCGCGTCACTCACCCACCCACTCACCCACGCAATCAAATCTCCACTTGTCCTCACATTCCCAGCGCTAAACTGACCTCTCATCAGTGTGCGTCTCACATGATAGAGTGCGTGCTTGTACGTGTGTAGAGCAGGTGATCAATGCAGTGTCCGAGTGTGTGGCCGAAATGTTCGCTCAGCTGTGTGTGTATGCGTTCATAAATGCTGTACCAGTCACTCCGCATCCAGAGAGCACACAAACAAGTTGACAGCTGAGGTGAGTTACATGTTTATTTATGTCGTCATGTGCTGGCAAACATTTCCACATCACACCTGCTACAGACTTAGGAGGTGAATGTGTAATAATACGTGCGTTACAGCGGTGACATCCCATTCAGCTGCACTGAGCCTCTGAGGCGCGCACAGTGTCACATACATGTTATGATGTAACATTTCCTTCGCCCTCCCTGGCTGGGGTCCAGTGAAGGTGGACAAACGTGGCACAGCATGTCGACCAATCGATCTCACAGCTCAATCAACCGCAATCTCACAGCTCAATCAACCGCAATCAGATCATTTCAAATGCTGTTTTGATGCCGTCAGAATATGTAAATTGCAGTCAGATGGTTGTCAGATTATATATGGATCGCTGTCAGATGGGTATCCCATCTTGACCGCGCCCGGAGAGTTTTGAACATGTGCATCACACTCGGGGCCGCCGGCCGATTTTGACCAACTGTGTCGACTTCCGCAGATGGCTGTCAGAATGCATTGGAACTGAAATCCGGCACTTTGCAGTCATGCACCAATTCATAAGCCTGACACCACTCTGTGTGATTCCGGCTGTGTGTGACGGGGGTATTAGCTTCTTTTTTTTTTAAAAGTAGCTTTTAAAATTAATAATGAGTTGTTGTTTTTAAGATCTGTCATTGTACAGAAAATCTAAAGAAACTTGAAGCTGACATAGGAAATTTTATGCTTAACCCTTATTGGTTTTCTAATGTAGGAAACCCGGAAGTACAGAGAGCTGATCAAGACTCCAATGGATTTGTCGATAGTGAAGAAGAAGCTCGCGATGAAGTTAGATGACAGTCAACGTTACATCAGTCCTGAAGATTTTGTGGCAGACATCAGGCTGATATTTTTCAACTGTGCAAAGTACTATAAGGTAAGCAGTGATTATATGGCAAGGTCCTTTTGGAAAACTACCAAATCTTACCAAAATCTGCATATTTTAATTTGTAAATTTCTGTGAATACAGCTGTGTCAATTCACTAGAAGAGTATTCAGAGAAAGTATACCTCTGCCCACACCTCACAGTCGTCTGTTGATGTTGTCAGAGGTTTTACTCCTTTATAGGGGTCTAAAGGGTGATTTGGTGATGTCAGGTGGGAAGGTTCATATTGAAGCCAAACAGTAACCTAAATACTGTACTTGCTTGAAACCCAGCTGCCTTGTACAGAGCACAATTGTCCCCCACTCCCCCACTGGTGTGCACTTATAAATATTTTTACACAAGAAGAAGGAGAGAAAACAAGACCTGACAGTATTCAAGTTAAACAGAGCATCGGAACTGTAGCGAAATAGAAATGTAGTACATGACCTTAATTAATTTGAACAAGCGGTTCTGTATAGACCACAAACAAGAGGACCAAGGACAGAACCCTGAGGGAGCCCATGTTTGTTGTGGAACAGTGCAGTCGTGTTATAGGCATTATTAGTGTAAGCATGAATCAAACCAAGAAAGGGCAGCAACAGCAATGCCATATATTTATTATTATATATAATTATGAAATCACTAAATGTAAACAATGATTAGTGACTCATTTTGCTGAAGTGGCGTTATTTTCTTCCAGGCAACATCAGAGGTGGGCAGTGCTGGTTTGTACTTGGAGGACTACTTTGAGGAACAGCTCAAGCTAATTTTCCCAGACAGAATGTTTCCTGGAGGGAAAGAAGAACGCATGATCCCTCCCTTGGAGGATGAGATAGACGAAGAAGAAAACGAAACGATGGAAGTAGGAATGGCTCCCGTAGAAGAGACGGACAAATCAACCAGTCCCACAGAAAAAGCAATTCCCCTTGTAGAAGAAGACTTGCCTGGTCCAGAAGAAGATCCCGTTCCAGCTGAGAGGGAAAACTTAAAAGAGGACAAGGCAATTCATGAGAGCAAAGAGGAGGTGGAGCAAAAGGTAGCAGCTGTGGAAGAACCCTCGCCTCCTGCAGAGGAAGTAAAGCAGAGTAAAAGTCCAGTCGACGAGATAAAAAGCTGTCTGGCGGATGATGCAGAAACAAGAGATGCAGAAATCTCTACTAAAGGAGAAAAACCTCTGCTCCCTGCAGAAAACACTGCAGATGCCCCTGAAACCCAACAGGAGCTCACTCCTGCCACTTCAGCCAAAGAGGAGGGGTAGATAGGAGAACAGCTATAGAAACCACGGAGGATTGTCTTCCCAAGAGGCAGCCCCAGCGGGGCCGAGAATTTGCTGCAATCAGATACTTTTTACTACTGTTATAGGAGAAAGGGTACCTCCATACTAAACGTGTTTAGTAGCATTAATGCTGTAGCGGTATGTTGAAGGCACAGTTCAAGCTTTTATGTGTTTTTGTAGGAGGAATGGTTACAATTTAACGGTGACATAGGGTATTTTCTGCAGTGACACTGAGAAGCACATAACATATTTTTGTTGCTAGGCTAATGTGTAAGTTATAAGGTGGACTGTACATACTGTAGTTACGATGAATTGAAGACAAATGCTTCAATTGAAAAATGCAAGTTTTTTTGTTTTTTTGGGGGGGGTTTTTTTAGATAATGCATGCCTGTCGTCTTATTATAACAGTATTGCTTCCATTGTTTAGGCTTTATAGAATTTAGCTCATTTATATGAACCATACGGTTCATAAATTACTAGATTTTTTTTTTCTCCTTCCCCCTAGTACTGTTTTAATTACTATGCTGTGTATGTAAGATATGGGGGTCATGTATGTTCTGTAGTTCCTGTATAGAAGGAAGTACATCATGTATGAGTTGACGGATTTCAAAAACCTTTTGAAAAACTTGGCATCTTTAAAACTGTGCTGTTTTAAGACAAACCTGAAATGCAACAACGCTGGTCTTTTCGTGTTGCTCCTTTGACTCATTTTTGTCTTATTTTATTAAATTTCTTGTAATCTGAAACAGATGACAAATGTTTTCATCATGTCAGATGCTGATTGAGGTTAACAAAGGCTTTTAATGCCCTGCTATTGACTGTTTAGTTGCAGAAGTTGAGTCACAGTGCTGCCATTTTGGTGGCGGTAATTATTAAGCAATATATTAGCTGTATGCATTTAAAAAAACAAAGCCAATTAAGGATCTCGTAAAAGCTGTAAAGTTGAGCCTTTTGAAAGGACGGCAGCATTCTTTCATTAATTTGAACTCTTCACCAGTTACAAAGCTTCATGTCAGAGTGAAACAGAAGGATTTTCTTTAAAAGAAGAAATCAGATTTCAGCTACAGTTTGCTAGAAGGCACATGGGAGACTTGAGCCTAGGTTTGATCTGTTTACTTCTGCTCTCTGAGCTGCTGTGTATTAGAGAAATCAATGGAAGCAGTTTAAATTGCCGAATAATGGGTTATTTTTAAACACCTAAAAATTGCCAAAATATGTTATCTTTTAGTGTAAAATGTTGCTTTTCACTAAGATTAAGAGCTGTTGGTATTGATAATAGAAAATTCCCGCAACTCAAAACTGACATCGGAGCAAAGGAGTTGGACTTTATTTTAAAGTTGTGTTTCTCTCTTGTGGCACGCACTTTGAGTGTGTGTTCTGTGTTCTACATTTAATTTTGCACTTCTGTTTTTTTTTACATTGTTTGAGGGCAGAATCCTCCCCATTCAATAGTGTCGGAAGCCAGAGTCTGGCAGGATTAACTGGGATTCTGATAGAAACAGACATTTATTTGTGTTGTTAATAGTTTTGGGGTTTGTTTGCTGATGTTTTATTTACCCCTATTAACCAGGTTTTGTTTGCTGCTGTTTGTTTATCTTTTGATTTGGATTTTAGTCAGATTTTTTAATCCTGTAATTAGCTGTTTTGAAACTGATTACTGTATATTTGAATTTAAAACAAACATACACATTCAGCCTGCCACTGCTGATAACTTGCGTTCATTTGGCTTAGTGTTGACTTGATCACTTCTGTAGATAAATAAGGAAATACTGAAGTTTGCCTTTTGTGTTCCAATGCCATATTTGGTGAAGAAAAACAAAAAGCTTTGTTGTTGATCTAATCGTTCTAACACATTGGGATTTCGATAAAAATGTTGGGAATTCTGCTTTCAAAACTTAAAGCTGGAATTTGGTCTTCCCTCTTTGCTTCAAAGAAGCTTACAGAGATAGATATATTGATGTTGGTTTTGTATGGGATTGTTAGCCCATGATAGCATTAGGCTAGGGATGCATTGGAAACATTCTTGGTACAAAATGGTCACTTCATTGACATTTGAGCTTTAGCTGGTGTGGAGAGACTTCCTAGGAATCTCTTATCTGAATGAAGGTGAACTTTAGTGGAGAGGTTTGCTGATGGTGGAGGAACATTTCAGAACAACAGATGTCACTTTCAGTGGCAGGATCTCAAGCAGGTATGAGATGAACTTATGGATGCAAAGAAGCTATGCCAACAGCTGAGCTCCAGTGGGTACTTGTAGACCTAGGATGTGGTCAGTGGTTGACTTCTTGAATGAAGCCAGAATGCTCTGGTAGCTGAGCACCAATTAACGGTTAAGAATAATCCTTGCAAACACCATTCCAACAGATGCAATGCCCCAACGTTGCAATCCAGGCAATCATCCTTTCTAGCGTGGGATGAGTAGTCCTTTCTTCTAGTCTGTCGGGATGATACCCGTCACCCAAACTGAAACTACAAGGATAGTTTGCAATGCCAGGAGAACAGCATCTTCACCCACATGGAGTAGTTCAGCTCCAAATACTGCAGATCCCTGGTCAGCCCATTTTAACAAATTAACATGAAGGGATGGAAAACCAAAGTGAGCATCCATCATAAAGAAAAGAGATGCTTGTGGAGTCGAGCTGATCCAATGTGGTGAAAAAAAAATCAATTACTTCCACAAAATTGACAAATGAGCCAAAAGTTGACTCCAATAAAGTTAGTTTTGAGTTTCATGTACTTCACCAGTAGGTGGTGCTCATTTGCTGATTGCTGTTGATGCTCAATCATATGTCTTGTGGCAGTTCACTCTGTATGCCCTTTGTGTTTGAATCCAAATGTGACAGTGAAAAATGGCTTTTTACTCCGTAATATCGAATCAAAACACACACCGGTAATGGCTTTCTCCAGCGCTCTCGTGCTTCCTTTGCTGTGGTTGTCAGTAGCACTGAAACCAAGTTTTCCCTCGGGTCTCTTCAAAGCAAAGATGAAAGATGCCTCGCTATGGCAGGATGCAAGAAAAATACATATTTATGGGCATCTGGGGCGCTGCCAACATGGGGGCTCAATTAGTGGTGGAACAGCATTACAGCTCAAGTGATGGATGGGGCTTTGAGTGTTGCTATTGGGCGGTTATCTGTTAATTTGAGGTAAATGATACCAAAAGACCAGTAGGGGTGTCAACCTGGATTAATGAACTCGGATCAATTTTTCACAGAATGTTTTGGGAGTTTTGTATGTAAAGTACAGCTGTATGACAATACAAAATGTGACACTGTACCTCTTCCCCCTCCAAAATGTTGTTTATAATGATATTTGCTGTTGTTCTGATGTCTCACTTAGAAAAAGCACCATCCTAGATTCCCTTGGTATTGCATTGGTGCAGAGTGCCAGCACATGTTGGCTTTCATGGTTTTGGCCTCAGGCTTACTGAGCAACTCTGGTTCACCTGCTTGCTGCTAATTACACGGCTGGGTTCCTGCTGCAGTTTCTGAGGTTATATTTGAGAGCTCGGATGTCTCAGTGTCGAGCAAACCCTCAAAAACTTGATTCCAGGGTTTGGAGTCGCGGTTTGGCCTCTTTTGTCCCTCTGGTTAACCACGGAGTTCCGTGAGATTGTTCTGGAGATGCCAGATCCTTCTTGCTCAAATCAGGTGGGCAGATTTAGTGAAGATTTTATGCCACGATTCCCTCAGTGTTGATTTTTTCGTTTTTATAGCTTTTAACCTGCAGCCCGAGCAGGTATTGTCATGCTCCTTATCTGCTAGCATTCAACTATTGAAGTTACCGCTTGTTATCTTTGGGCATAAAAAGCTACAGGTTATAAAGATGAAATCATTTGCAATAAAGGGTGCGAATCATGAAATGGGTCATTAAAATAGACACTTTTTCAACAAGTTAGGACGCCAGGTATCTTAAAAAGCCCAAAACACTGGCTAGAATCTGAGAATCAGCTCTGGAAGCATGCTGGTGTTGCAGACTTTCACCATATCATGGAACTGTCCTGAGTCGTGTGTGGCAACCACCCCAGCTGACGACCATCCATCCCCACTTCCAGAAAGCATATATCTGTTGCAAGCAGGTAGATCACAGACATCTCCTTGACCAGCTCCAGTTGATGGGGTCCTCCATGCCCAGAGAAGTGTGACACATGTCCAAAATGTTGCAGTTGACATTCCCTCGGATTGCAAGTAGTATACCTCATCTGTGTCCTGAAGTAACCACACTTTTGACACTAAACCAGAGTTCCCAAGGATTCTCCAAATACACACAGTGCCAATGAGCCAGTCATCGCTGAAGATGGCATGAGGTGAGGACTCAATTGCCTAAAAAGCGAGACCAACGTTCTTCTGCAAAGGTATCAGCATCACCAAACACCTAGGTCCTCATGACCCGCTGACATCAGACAAACCCATTTCCACCAGAAGCTATCACATGATAAACATTCTCATGATCCACATGATAAGCAGTTATCACTTTCCAAAGTTTTTTTTTTTCTTTCTTCAGTTTCACTTGTCATCAAGTGATGTCAGAGGTTTGATGCATTTGTTAGCCCAGGAGAGCAGAATTCTATAATATGGAAGTAAATCTATGCCATCAGAGTTTGAATTTGAATTTTTAAGGTTTAATTTTTTTAGCATCAAAATCAGAGTTTGAAGTTGAATATCTAAGGTTGAATTTGTTTAGCATCAAAATATTCAGCCTCAAAAACTTCACCCTAAAAAAAAAAAAAATTCAACCTCAAAAAATTCCAAAGCAAGGAGAAGCAATCGATCCCTGTCTTAGTCATTCAACCTTCAGCAATGTATCACGGCTTCTTCTTCTTCTTCTTCATTCGATTTGGTCTCGGTGTCACATGACCAATGGAGCAAAATGTGATTGGCTGAACATTGGCTGATTGAGACAGGGATCGATTGCTTCTCCCTTGCTTTTCTATTTTTGAGGTTGAATTTTTTTTTTTTTGTAGGTTGAAATTTGAGGCATAATCTTTTGATGCTAAACAAATTCAACCTTAAAAATTCAAATTCAAACTCTGATGGCACAGATTTACTTCCGTACTATAACTCATCTTGTGCCTGAGATATTGCCATTACTATATGACCTTTAATTTGACCTTGACCTTAGACCTATAACCATGACATGATCTGTGCTGAGAGAGGGCGGCTCACTGGGTGTATTCCCCAAGTTTGGCTGAAACAGCCCTTTGCATTTTGAAGGTAGTGTTGTCACCAGACAGACACATATGGCCATTATTACAATAGCCTCTTTCTTCATTGTGCACTTAAGATCTTGACCACATGGGGACACAAGATTGCAGGAAAAGATCCTTGTTCAGGTGCTGAAGTGCACAGTACTCTGGGGAGGGGAGGCAGCTTTGGGAGTGCAAAATCTTGTTTGTCCGCCTTCCCATATTATGCGGATCATTATATATAGAAGTCCTCTGTGATTTGCAAGGCAAACAGCGGCTTAGTGGACTGATCGGGGCTGCAAAACGTGTGTTTGTAACTCTACAAATAATGCATATTCAGCATGGAAAAATTTAGATTCTATTAGATACAGAATCCTCCTGTTTTGGGACATGGCGGTATCTTCTAACAACAATTTGCAGGTGTTCTTTTATATATTAGCTTCATTAGAAATGTTGCACAGCACCGACGTGTCTGTCTGGGCTTGTTGAGGCGGGCGCGTGTAATTTATGAAGCCTTAACAAAAAAAAAAAAAAAAGAAAACTCGCTGGTCGCTGTTTCTTGACAACAAGCAGCACGTGGTCAAAGCTCCGCCTTCATTCCCCTCGTTTAACCAATAGGCGATTAGACCTCCAGTCGGAAGTCCAACCCACATTGGGAAGATGGCAGCTTCCTTCCGCAGCTGGATGAACGTGTCATCGGCTTTCAGTTGTATATTAAATGAAAAACTATGCCGCAGACATTTGGAAATTGTCGAAACATTGACTACGGTGTTACGAGACACAGAATACAGGTTAGGACGAAGTTACATGGTGAAAGTTTAAACCAGAAACTTAGTTTTTCGCTTTACCGGCTAATGATGTAGCATGCTAACTCCCTGTAAAATTAAAAGTTTAGCGGTTTTTTAAATGTGGAGCTGAATGATTAAGTTAAAAGAAAACGTTACGTTAATTATACCACTTTTTTTTTTTTTTTACTTAATTTACTGTCGCTCAGGGGAGTTTACTTATTTTTAAATTAAATCTTTGACTAGCTCATTTGTGTGTGCGCGCGCCTTTTAATTTTAACTTCAGTAAACTATTAAAAACCATTTATATGATTATCAAAGAGCCAAGGAAGAGCAGTAACTATGTGTGGGGGGGGGAATTGTCAAAACCTTTAAAAAAAAAAAAAAAAGGGCTTTAGATTCATTTCGGTGAAGTTAAATACTAATTTAGAATTGCTCAGATTCCCTCAGACAGATTTCATTATTATCACTGGCAGTCTCCAAGAAAACTGTGATAAGACTGTATTTTTCTGAAAAATTTTATGAAACTACAGTTTTGCTAAACTTTCTGCTCCCAGAGAGGCTGTGCAGGAGGAGATCTTCTCCAGTCTTCTCACAGTTTTGTCCAGGTTGTGTGAGGAGCTGCAGGGTGCCAGCAGGGACGATCAGGATCAGCGCGGTTTCACCCTGCAGGTGACTGCAGAGTGTTTCAGAGCCCTGAGGAACTCCTGTGTCCAGTGCACACGCAACCAGTGCATGCTCAGGTAATGGCACCCGCGAGGTTTCACGAATGACATCCAAAAATATCTGTATAGTTGGATTTTTGTCAACATATTGATTAGTTTCATTGATGGTGGGGTAAAAAACCTTACATGAATGGCTGCTTTCAGACCAGAAGTTTGAGATGTATCTGTTGGATGTAGGTTAAACACACATTGACACCATTCCCGCAGGATCCAGATTTGTCCACAAACTGCATTTTGATTTGCATTACTCCCATTTTGCCAGAGTGGATTTGTGTAGCATGAGCACACCTTATGTAAATAAGAATTGCATTATGTGGAGAAGCACCTAAACATACAGTAAACAGGTGAGGATGGATATAACTGTTCTTTTCCTCTAGAAACCTCGGTTTCATTGATGTATCCTTTAAACTCCTGATCTCGCTTCAAAACTTAACTTTGGAGAGTCCAGATGGGATATTTGAACGTAAGTCTTACATTTAATTGTTGATGCCAATTAAAGAGATGGTATGAGTGCAAAATTTTGCGATGTTTTAGCTTACCATTAAAAAATTTGGTGTGATTATAATTCCATTACCATAGAATCGCCTATTTATGACTTCCACTTTTTTTTTTTTAAATGCTAACACTTTTTTTTTTGGTCGTTCAGCTCTTCGTTGTGGGATCCAGTTCCTCGGTAACTTATCGGTGGGAAACCAAAGGTGTAAAGACGACATTTGGCAGCTGATTTTCCCAAAGTTTCTTTTGTACGTTTTTCATTTGTTTCACATTTGCAAAAATCAGCTTTGTGTGTGAGAGGTGACATATGAAAGATTTATTCCAGGCTTCTTGCCCTCAAACACTGGTCATGATGTTGAGTTAATGTGTAAAACAGGCAGCTGCTTCATGTTAATGATGATAAGACTGTGAGCTACGCTTCCATGGTCCTCCACACGTGTCTGGATGAAGCCAAAGTGGAAAAACTAGCAGATTCGCACCACATCCAACTGGCCTTGAGGGTGATGGAGCTCTGTAGGGTGCAACCTGACCTGGAATGGACGCAAGTGTCTATTTTGTTGTTTAATGTAATGTATGATTGTATCATTCTGTGAAATCACCTGCTGCTTTTCTTGTAACCTCTAAATTACAGGATTATCATCGCAACCCATCATTTCCTTAAGTCTCCAGTTCTGGTGAAGAGCATGTACGCTGGGATGTCTGACTTTGATAGGTATGTATGTCACCTTTACTGTATTAACAACTAAAGCCAAATGTGTGACAACATGATAACACAAAAGTAAGTATAAACGTGTAGATGAGATTGTTTGTTTTTTTCTTTTTTTGCAGAGTTACTCTCCTGGAGTTGCTTTTAGCCCAGCTGAAAGCAGAGGAATCAAAGGATAGTTGCATCCCGCCTGATGTTGCTCATTTTGTGGCCTGTTGCTTCCAAAAGTGTTGTGGGGATGTGTTGATGCTCACCACTCGCTCTGCTTCCAGTGATGAGGTAGGAGGAGTTTTGAGGGCATTGTTGTTGTTGTCTTATCCTGGAATGATTCAAAATCATATTTCCAGCATTTCATAAAGATGCAAGTTGGAAATGACTGGACTACAATTAGTCAGTAAACAACTTCTTTACTTTATTCTGAATATCTCTAAGCATTGATGATCAACTAGGGTTGCAACTAATTTTTTTTTTATACAATTCATTCATGAATTGTGCAGCCATGACGCTCTGTGCCCATCTTATCCTGTCAGATCTCAGACGTGAAGCAGAGCAGTTACTGATATGTACTTAGCTGAGTGACCTCTTAGGAATACCAGGAGCGGTGTCCATGTTTATCTATGTAGGACTGAAGTTGCATCAGGAAGGGCAAGTTGTGCCAAATTCCAAAGCTGATCACTACTGAGAATATAAATTCATGAATTTGTCAAAAAGGTCGGTGGAGTGTCCTTGCCTCAAGTGGAGGAGTTTAAGTATCTCGGGGTCTTGTTCACGAGTGAGGGACGGATGGAGCGTGAGATCGATAGACGGATCGGTGCAGCATCTGCAGTGATGCAGTCGCTGTATCGGACCGTCGTGGTGAAGAGAGAGCTGAGTAGGGGGGCAAAGCTCTCGATTTACCGATCGATCTACGTTCCGATCCTCACCTATGGTCATGAGATTTGGCTCATGACCGAAAGAACGAGATCGCGAGTACAAGCGGCCGAGATGAGTTTCCTCCGCAGGGTGGCTGGGCGCTCCCTTAGAGATAGGGTGAGGAGCTCGGAGTCGAGCCGCTGCTCCTCCACGTCAAAAGGAGTCAGTTGAGGTGGCTCAGGCATCTTTTCCGGATGCCCCCTGGACGCCTCGCTGGAGAGGTGTTCCGTGCACGTCCCACTGGGAGGAGGCCCCAGGGAAGACCCAGGACATGCTGGAGGGACTACATCTCTCGGCTGGCTTGGGAACGCCTTGGGGTTCCCCCGGAGGAGCTGGAGGAGGTGTGTGTTGATTCGGGAGGTCTGGGCGGCTTTGCTTGAGCTGCTGCCCCCGCGACCTGACTCCGGATAAAGTGGAAGAAAATGGATGGATGGATGGAATTTGTCAAAAATTCCACTGTAATTTTCCTGAAGCCACAGTAGCATCTTTATATTCCTTATTTTGCCCAACCACTGCCCAAAACACAGATATAAAGGGGTTGGGTCTGGAAGTGTGTGCAAAATCAGCTTGAGTCCTGATTGGCAACCGCCCATACAGACCACTAATCTCACAAACATACAGTAAAACTGGAAGCACCAGGACCCTGAAGACTCAGACCTTTCTTCTCCCAGAACACAGACATCTTCAAACACCTCTGTCCAGTCATCTTATGAGTCATGACAACCCAGAGAACCCTCAAAGTCATGAGCTGAGCTCTCAGTGATACATACACTCAACAAAAATATAAATGCAACACTTTTGGTTTTGCTCCCATTTTGTATGAGATTAACTCAAAGATCTAAAACTTTTTCCACATACACAATATCACCATTTCCCTCAAATATTGTTCACAAACCAGTCTAAATCTGTGATAGTGAGCACTTCTCCTTTGCTGAGATAATCCATCCCACCTCACAGGTGTGCCATATCAAGATGCTGATTAGACACCATGATTAGTGCACAGATGTGCCTTAGACTGCCCACAATAAAAGGCCACTCTGAAAGGTGCAGTTTTGTTTTATTGGGGGGGGGGGATACCAGTCAGTATCTGGTGTGACCACCATTTGCCTCATGCAGTGCAACACATCTCCTTCGCATAGAGTTGATCAGGTTGTCAATTGTGGCCTGTGGAATGTTGGTCCACTCCTCTTCAATGGCTGTGCGAAGTTACTGGATATTGGCAGGAACTGGTACACGCTGTCATATACTCCGGTCCACAGCATCCCAAACATGCTCAATGGGTGACATGTCCAGTGAGTATGCCGGCCATGCAAGAACTGGGACATTTTCAGCTTCCAAGAATTGTGTACAGATCCTTGCAACATGGGGCCGTGCATTATCCTGCTGCAACATGAGGTGATGTTCTTGGATGTATGGCACAACAATGGGCCTCAGGATCTCGTCATGGTATCTCTGTGCATTCAAAATGCCATCAATAAAATGCACCTGTGTTCTTCGTCCATAACAGACGCCTGCCCATACCATAACCCCACCGCCACCATGGGCCACTCGATCCACAACATTGACATCAGAAAACATCTCACCCACACGACACCACACACGCTGTCTGCCATCTGCCCTGAACAGTGTGAACCGGGATTCATCCGTGAAGAGAACACCTCTCCAACGTGCCAAACGCCGGCGAATATGAGCATTTGCCCACTCAAGTCGGTTACGACGACGAACTGGAGTCAGGTCGAGACCCCGATGAGGACGACGAGCATGCAGATAAGCTTCCCTGAGACGGTTTGACAGTTTGTGCAGAAATTCTTTGGTTATGCAAACCGATTGTTTCAGCAGCTGTCCGAGTGGCTGGTCTCAGACGATCTTGGAGGTGAACATGCTGGATGTGGAGGTCCTGGGCTGGTGTGGTTACACGTGGTCTGCGGTTGTGAGGCTGGTTGGATGTACTGCCAGATTCTCTGAAACGCCTTTGGAGACGGCTTATGGTAGAGAAATGAACATTCAATACACGAGCAACAGCTCTGGTTGACATTCCTGCTGTCAGCATGCCAATTGCACGCTCCCTCAAATCTTGTGACATCTGTGGCATTGTGCTGTGTGATAAAACTGCACCTTTCAGAGTGGCCTTTTATTGTGGGCAGTCTAAGGCACACCTGTGCACTAATCATGGTGTCTAATCAGCATCTTGATATGGCACACCTGTGAGGTGGGACGGATTATCTCAGCAAAGGAGAAGTGCTCACTATCACAGATTTAGACTGGTTTGTGCACAATATTTGAGGGAAATGGTGATATTGTGTATGTGGAAAAAGTTTTAGATCTTTGAGTTCATCTCATACAAAATGGGAGCAAAACCAAAAGTGTTGCGTTTATATTTTTGTTGAGTGTATGTCGTGCTGAGTTCATCCTTCCGCAAGTTTATGGAAACTCTGGATCTTAGTCATGATCCTTGCCAACTCAGACACTCTAACTTCTGACTGGCTTTCTCAAGTTCTGCAGTCAAGGCATCGATTGATTCCAGAAGGATCACAGTGTCCTCTGCAGAGTCATTGTTGGTGAACTTTGCCTCACAAACATTGGCACCCAAGTTTCAGGACTGATTGTCCTGTATTCCTCCAGAGATGAGGAACCAAACACCCTCCAAGTGTTCACTGATGGAAAGAGAAATCAGGAGCTGTGCTTTCTCCAATGTTGAGCATCATGAGGCATTAAGTTTTTTTTGACTGAAAATATGTGAAATTAACTGGACCTATTTTTCAGTGTTGTTTGTAATTTCTTGTAGGTCATGGAGGAGGCACGGATAGTGACTGTTCTTCTGGAGGTTTTGTGCGAGATGACCTCAGACCGCACGGAGTTCATGTTCCTTCAAGACCATCCAGACCTCCTTTTGACCACTATTGGTAAATCAAGCCATGTTTACTGAATTTCAGATTGTGTCCCATAAATTGGCCAACAAACAAACAAACTCTGCAAACACCACGAGAGTTTGCATTTGTGACTTGACCTTAAACCAGGTAAACATGTTGTATTCTGTCCCTTTTGCCATTTTCCCAATCCTGCTACTGTTTACCATTTCTTTGCAGAGCTGCTGCAGCAGGTGCACGCCATGGGGAAAGCCAGCAGCAACATTTTCAGTGCCACTTGGAACTTCTCATCCCTCAGTATAGATGGCGACTTTTCCCCTGATTGTCCTGTCGTCAACTTCAAGGCTCGTCTCATCAGGCTGATTGGAAACCTCTGCCACAGCAACACCAACAACCAGAACAAGGTTTGGATCAGCATTCAAACTCATCCACAGCACACATGGACATTACACTGCAGCTGCAGTACATCACGACAACCTGCAGGCTGAAGGAAACTAGTATTCTGAAAGCAAAATACAGATGAGGCCCATTGATTTACAATTAGAATGTGTAGGAATAAAGTTATTTGCTGTTTGGTCTCTGACAGGTCTGACCAGCTGTCTGAATTCTGTTTTTCCAGTGCAGAGAAGAAAGAGCTCCAACTAATTAACAGTCGTATAAAACCACATAATCTCCAGAGGAAAACCGAGGGAGTGTAAACTGGGGCCGCAATCTGATGCGTTCTTTCAACACATCATCTTGGTTTGATGCTGAAATGTAAATCCTTCCCTTCCTCACTCCCGTTACTGATTTTTAGCAGTTGATTTTGATCTTCGTCCATCAGCATCTCACTATTAGCGCTGATGGGTGATAACGTGGATGTGGAGGAGCTGTCCTGTCTTGGTGGCACAGTATAGATTCGCTCCTCCTTAATAGAAAGTGAACTGGGAATGTTTGTGGGATTGCCCCCCCCTTCAGTTGGCCTGTCTGTAGTATTTGTGGGTGCTGATCTGTGGTCTGTCAGCAGCAATCACCCCATATCTGTTTTCGCTAAGATCTCTTCCAGTTAACCAAATGTCATTCTGTTGACCTTCAGGAGAGGTTGTAAATTTTATTTATTTTTTGAAGGTGTGTACTGTTAGAATCCAGTCATTTGTTATTAATCTGTTTAACTTTGGACATAAGGAACTTGATTCAGGAACATTGAAAGTGGAAGATGCAGGTTTTGGTGCTTGTACTGTTCATCAAGCTTATGTAAATGACATTTGTATTTTTAAAATTTAGCACTTCCTGTTGTTGCAGTGCTCTGACCAGAATGTTTGGTAAATGTGTAACTCCAGTCAGGTCCATAAGTAGTTGGACAATGAGACACAATCGAGGTGAAATGTTAACAGTCAAGATGCACTTGGAGTGATCATTTTCATCTTAAACAACATTGCATGAGTCATTTAGGAATAACAGCTATTTGTATACATGGTCATAAGTATCATATTGTTCTGAAGGTAAGATTGTGTGTTTATTGGAAATAAATCTGAAAAAAATGGGATTATTTTATATTGGGGGGAAATGTAATTGCACAAACTATATACAAGTATTATTTTTAATACAAATATCACTTTTAAGGTCAGTTTTCTTTTAGACAAGATCACAAATGACTTAAAGGTAAATTTTCATAAAATGTAATTTTAGCCAGTATTGAATGAACTGATACAGTCTGAATGAACACAACTTTAGTGAAACAATCATTTTTGCAGAGCTGGTTGTCTTTATTTTTATTATTATTATTTTGCTTCATAAATATAGTACTGACAGATTTATATACCAGTATTATGTTGCACATCTTGCTGAATTTTTAATTTTTTTTGCTTAGGTGAGAGAACTTGATGGCATCCCTCTCATCTTGGATAACTGCAACATTGACAGCAACAATCCTTGTATCCTTTTGCTAACAAGTTGTGGATATTTTAAGATCACAGTTTGTAAAGCGTATTCTAAGCATTGTATAACTTTTCAGGTTATGATGCAGTTTTAGAATTGATTTTGGTTTGTAACTAAATTACCAAGAGCTTTGGTTGTTGCACTGTGTGCAAGCTGGCCCGCTAAATAGGTTGTATTTTCCGAGTTTTGTTAATCACAGGACACCATACATTTGCACGCAGTCTGACAATTTTTATATCATGGAAGATTTATTTTGGCACATGGCCGGGTTTTCAGAACAATCGTGTAGACAGGTGTGCACATAACTGTTGATTGCTGTGCTTGTGTGTGCTACAAATACTCAGCAGAAAACACAAGGGAAGCACTTCAAAGGAGGAAAACAATGACAGATTGTAGGAAAAGTGTTTCCCTCTGTGTACTGTCTGCTGTGCATCAATGATTTTTAGCGCACACGAGCACGATGAGCACCAGTTATGTGCACCCCTGCTTATAGACGTGTTATTAAATGATTAACACTGCTGACTGTTCACACTTTCCTACCCCACTTGGAACTAAGCAGAAGCGTGGGTGGTTGTGACACACCCGTATCAAACTTCTCAACCCATGATCTCAAAGGGGAACTCCATAATCTTACAGCCTTGGGGTTCATCTTTTTCACTCAGGGCAAAAGTTACGTTCATTTGAGAAATGTTGAATTCTAGCCTCCTAGTTTGTGGCTAGGAAGCTAAGGCAAGCAGCAGTAATTCAAAAAAAGTTTTTTTTTTTTTTTCTCATGCTTACGTCTGTAGGGATTCTCGCCATTCTGTCAGATACTTATAGTGACATTTTAGTCTCTTTCATGGCGACAAGAGGCTGTTTGAGTGTGTTTAGCTTGGCCGTTTCTAAAGGCTGTGATGAAATCGGTTACCATGGAGTGTGTGAGTCTTTTGGCTTCGAGCACGGCACCATCATTTACTATAGCCAGGTTTCTGGTTATAATAAATGATGTAATTTTAGCTTTTTTCAGTTTTTTTTATTTGTTTGTTTATTCTTAAACAATACATGCCTTTTAAACCCACCAGTGAGTTGTGGAATTTAAAGGATTAATTAGTTCAGTTTTTATTTAAAAAAAAATTCTATTCAATCAGAAATAGCGGACAAAATGTTTAATGGCCGAATCTTTCAATGATTTGGAATTATTCTTGAATCATAATTAATTTTCCGGGAAGACCAAAACCAAGCAGACATCCTATTTTGTAAAAAATTTCCAGTTAATTGGATGCCAGCTTTTAAAATTATGAGTCTGGACAGACTTGTGGAACCAATTATGAGGAATTGTATTGTCCTTCAAATACGCTTTGTAATACACTGTCAGCTCTCTGTGGCATTTTTTAAGCCCCAATTTGTGGTATTGTTGTGTTGAATTGCAGTGTCCCAACTAGCAACCCCCAAGAATGGGACATAATATTAGAAACACATTTCAACATAATGAGGGACCAACACGACACTGCCACCACTTAGAGCTTTAACATTTACCGCAAGCTTTAAATGAGTCAACACATTCCTGACACAGCGTCAACAAAATTAGAACTGAAGATCCACAAACGGACAGTTTCTTTACAGGCTGTTTTAATGGATTGAGATTACAGAAGGGTATTTAAAAAAAAAAAAAAAAAAAAAAAAGCCATTAGCTGTGTACTCTGCTTCTGCTTTTCTTCAACGTGTGGATATCACAGAACGAGCAACAGTACATTTTTTTTTTTATATTTTAATGGGAATCAGTGGGGATGTCACTTGTGTGTTTAATGCTGGTACTGAAAACGGATCACCAGCCTTCAAGAAAATGGCACATACAGTCTGCAAACGCTGAGCATGTCTGCTCCTGGTGAGGTTATTGTTCCAGGTTGTCATCTGTCCACGTTATCCTTCTCCGTATCCCTGCCTGTGCACACTTCCCATCCATCTTTTCGTTTCAGTGAAGGTGTTTGAATGGAATCATGTTGATTGATTTTATGGGAGAAATGTGAAAAGTAATTTCTTGCTTACTTTGCTGTCTGCATACTCGCTGACCCATGGTGAAAACCACATCTCTCCCCCCCATGTCCCGTACTGGATGCTCAAAATGTTTGGATTGTATCTTATTTCCCTGAGTTTTCAAACCTTTTGTTAACATGAAAATCAGCCAACGTGGTACAGTAATTTTGACTTTTATTAGTGCATTGCATTGTTTTCATAGGATTTATTTGGGAAATATATCTTGTGTTACTCGTACAACGTCTTTCACGCGGCCTCGCCTGGTATTAAATAGGTTTGCGAATCAATCTCTATTACAGCGATGGCAGTATTGCAGATTTTTATTGCTATGCAGTCAGTCCCCATTTGAAAGAATTGGAACAATGAGGCCTGATATGCATAATTGATGTACACTGGTGACAGTTTGGTTTGAAGTCAAAAGATAAATGTGCGAAGAAACTTTAGAACGTCAGCTTATATTTACATCTAAATGTGGTGAACAAAATGGAACAGAGCACTTTTTAAAATCAGGCTATTCCAATGTTTGTGCATGCAGAAACATTGGAACACAAGTCTTAAACTGTTTAATACTTAAAATTGGTTCCATGTTTCTTGTTAGCTTGTAATTCTTTGGCATCACTAAATTGTTGGTTTCTTCTTGTTTTTCCAGGCCTGTTTGTTTTTTGTTTGGGGGGATTTGTCCTTCACCCTCCACTTCAGGAGGTAACTTCATGATTAGTTGCATTAAGGCCTGGTGATCAACTTGCCCATTCTAGAACTTTCTACTTTCCTCCACTGATGGAGTCTTACTGGTTTTGGATTATTGTCTTGCTGCATCATGAAGCTCCTCTGTGATTAATTTGGGTAAATTTACCTGTAAAATGTACTTGTAGGTCTGAGTTCATTCTGCTCCAGTTGTCATGAATTAAACGGAAAGAGTTGTCAGTTTGTTTTAGAAGCAACCATGCAAGTCCAGTAGTCCACACCATGACCTCAAGCATACTATAAGCTGCACATGTTGACAACAAGATCATCACAATAATGTTTGTTTCTTCCCCGCGTTTGAAATGATGATGTTTTCCTTAATAGAGGAATTGTTTCTAGTCATCAGCCAGTGGGCCATCTTCGCCATCAGGAACCTTCTGGAACACAACAAGCAGAACCAGGAGCTAGTTGGTTCACTGGAGCGTAGTGGTACTGTCGACTACTCTGCTCTCAGGGACTTAGGCTTTGAGATTGAGGAACGCGATGGAAGCTTCCTGCTAAAACCTGTGAGAAAAGATGGCTGACAACAGCTAACTGAGAGAATGGTCGACTTCATCCTTTGAGCAGATTTTGATGTGATGGCTTTTGTTGCCAAAAGGAATATTTGATGAATTAGTTCCAAAAGAGAAGTATGAGTTATTTACTATTTTCACCCCATTTGTGCTAGCACTCCAGCCCAGAATGGATTGAATTATTCTTGATGCACAGAAGGTCCCTAGGGTTCCCCTGGCACAACAGTAGAGGTCAGGAGCTTGTAGAAGAATTTTTAGGTCCATATTTGAACTGTGATGAACTATCAAGTGTCCTGATCCGAACTGTATGTCCTCTGGTTGAACTAGCAGGTGTTCAACCCAAAAAAAGGGCTCTATTAGTCATTTAGTCTGTCAGGGGCTTTCCAAGGCCTTTTAGGTGCTTTCCCACAGGCCGCGTGCAGGGGCCTCAGGCCAGCTGCACGTGTGGCTGAGGCCACGTGCGGAGGGGGCCTCAGGCCAGCTGCACCTGTGGCTGAAGGTCTTTTAAAAAAATCAGTTGTAAATCCTTCATGTTTTAATGGGAGCGTTTGTCACATTGAAATAATGGCCTAACACCTGCTTAGGGTTCACTAGAGGACGCTTCCAATAGAAAACCATGTCTTGGGAATGAAATAAATAAAAAAGTCGAAGGAGGAGCGATGCCCGCGGGTCTCCAATAAATAGACGAGCGCGGTTGTCATATTCAGTCTCTCTAGAGGACTCAGTTTGTCTAAGCTTTGTGTCGAAGGCTTAAATAAACTTAAAAACTCTGCATTTTATCTTGCTTAAGGCTGAATTATTCTAAAGTGTTGTGTCATTTTCTAGCATATCACTTGCAATTAGTTTGTGTTATCTAAAAGACGACATCCTGAGAAGACTAAAGACGAGCCGCGACAGAACTTGGCGAGCCAGCTTCAGGAGGGTCCAGGGGCATTCCGGCAGCCTGGGGCAGTCCAGCTCATCCCTCCAGACCGTAAATAACAGTGATCACGACTAAAAGGTAAGCAGAAACCTTTTATAATTTCTGCACGATCTGGAGGAGTGAGTCGGGATTTCCGCCCAAGTTGACAGGTGATATTTTTTAATTGCCTCTTACCCAAAAGAACCTGGACTAAGAAAATTGATAAGAGACTAAAAAAAGATAAGATTGAAAATTATCAGGCCTTGTAGATAAAATGCTCAGAAGGTGTTTGTGTTCCCGGGAAAAAGAATGTCTATGTGAGTGAAAGGTCAGGAATGTTCATGAACTCTGGTGCGGAAAGAGTGCGTGGAGAACTAACCTGGATGCTTGGGGAATAATTGGTGTTGAAATTCGTTACTAACGTGCCGGCTGATAGCATGCGCTGTAGGGGTTAATTTAGGGGAGTATACTGACAAATAGATACAAGGTAATACAAGGTTATTTAAAGAGTTTAACAGAGACTGAAGTGAAATAAGTGAGAAAAAAGAGTTTAACAAGAGAATACGTGCAGAGAAAGCACAAGATAAGCGCCTGAGGGGGCGCAGTAGAAATACCGTACATGATAAAGAGATTTAAAGAGGAAAGTGCAAAGTGGCACCGCTGACAGTAAATAAAAGAGCTCAATAAAGGACGTCATTTTTTAAGAAAAGAGAAAAACTATAAAAAAAAAATAAAAATAAATGAAGAGTTAGTGTAGAATACATGAGAATTAATGAAGCAGAAAATAGTGCAGTAAGGCACCAGATACACGCTTGTGGGGCGTGGGAGAAGAATAAGTAATTAAGTACACAGTAATATGAGTTTTTTATAAGACAAGAAAAATAATATTTTCAGTGCAAAGGCACATTAAGCTCATGAGGAGCTCAGTAAGTGAAGAAAAAAGGTAGAAGAAAGTGCAGAAAGGCACAGGATACGCACGCGAGGCGCGGTAAGGCGTAGAAGTAAATGAAATATTGTATGCTCAGAAAGGAGCTGGTGAAAAATAATATATTAAGCACAGGATACGCACGCGAGGCGCGGTAAGGCGTAGAAGTAAATGAAATATTGTACGCTCAAAGAGGGTTTGTAAAAAAAGTAATATATGAAGTTGCTGACAGCGCCGGAGAAGCTGTCTAACGTGAAGAAGAGATACATGCTTAAACAGAACACATTGGTGTTAAGTGAATAAAAAGGTTGTTTAAAGCCGCGGAGTGAAAGTGGCAGAAGTCTAGATAGAGATATATAGAAAGTTGTTTTTAATAATTTTTGTGTATAAAGCTTTTGAAGATTGGTGTGTGGGAGAGTGGAGAGTAATCTGTGTAAAGCTGTGAGAACTTGCAGGCTGGCTGACATACAAGATTAATGTGAAAGAGTACGAGGGGGAGGTATTTAGACCCAACAGGAGGACTTGGGAGGTGCATGACAGGCAGAGAGGAAAGTGTGAAACAGAGGCAGTGAAGAAAAAGACAGGAGAAGAGTGCTATGTAAATACAGAGAAGGTAGATATTATTTCAAAGAGAGAAAACTAATAAACAAACATAGCAGAAAAAGACGAGAAGCAGAAAGTAAAAAAAAATAAAATAAATAAAATAAAAATTAGAAGGGAAATAGAAAGTCGGGAGCAAAGACATTAGGAGGTGTTAGGGTTGTAAGAGGATTAAATAAATAAAGTTGGTTATAAATCAAAAGAGTTAAAGCTTAGATTATAGTGAAAAAGCTGACAGACTGATCAATGCTTGGGACAGTCATTGATGGGAGACTTAAGTGATGATGAAATAATACTCCCAGAACATTACTTGACTGACGGAGACATCGAAACCCAGGGAATCAGGACACATTTTTGGCTGGAAAGGACCTATTTTGACAGGGTAGGAGCAGAACATTGGCAGGACGAACAAGAGATCAATCAGAAATTATGGCAGATTACTAAGGTAATCAATCTGAAGCAAAAGAAAGAACAATTCCCTCTAATTAATTGGGAGCTGCTGATAAGACGTCTGTGGCATCAGGGTTTAACCCCGTGGCTGGAGCTGCTTTGTGCTGACCCTAATAAAGAACTTAGCATACCATTAAATCATTTAGTAACACTACCAACCGATCCAGGTGAAGAACTGTTTCCTAGGTTGACTCTGACTGTGGTCCCAAGGAAGGTTCGGTGGGAAACAGGTAAATTTTCATATTTAGTTAAAGAAAAAGAAGACGGGCATAGCAGTTGGAAATTTAATCCTTTTAAGGGTTTAAAATACAAAACAGGTGTTACAGCCAGCAAGTTATTGGTCTGGATCAGGACAGCCCCTGAGGGACTACCAGAACACCATAGAAACACCTCACATAGCGTTTGTCAGGGTTACATGGGTAACTCTCAAGGTCAAGGTCGGGAAAGTACCCCGCTAGACTTAGTACTAAGAAAATATCCAGGAAAACGCACTAAGGCCAACCAATGTATGAGAAAGTGGCACAAAAGGTCACATGGGGGCAGGCAATGGCCTTTGGTGGGATCATTTGATCCGGTGATGTGTGAAGCAGTTGCGGTAGAAATACAGAAAAAAGAAATTAAAGATCAGCAGAAGAACGTAAAAAACAACAAAAAACGCACTGAAGAAAAAGAAGTTTTGGCCTTGTTCAAGCAGGAAGCACAGAGGCTACAGCAGAAAAGAGAAAAAATGACAGAGGAAAGATCCAAAGAGACTAAGCCAGTGCACCGAGCTGGGAATCAGAGCCACCCCCATATAAACGTCATGATATGGGAAAGACAGCTGGACAATTTGTATTAGAAACTCGTGAAGAGGACCAAGGCATGGATGTGGAGGGCAAATTCACACTGACACTAAAAGCTCGAGAGCCACAAGGAGACAGGTCCTCAGTCTGTCAAATGGATCATACAAGGTCTCCAAGTCCGAAAGTAAGTGGTCGCACACCACGACCAGCAGGGGGGGCCACAAATAACAGTGACACGGAGGCAGACGAGGATAAAGAGAGAGACCTGAAGGCTCCGCCTGCACATCGAGGTCCACTGAAAACCGTCCCCTCCCACCATAAGTCAGCCGACTGGACCTTCACAGGCTATAGAGGCTCCGAAGAGTGGCACAAGAGCTTCTGTGACACACTGGATCTGGCCAGAAGAGATAATGAAGAACTAGCTGAGCAACTTCGGCTAGCGAAGGAAAGAATACAAAGACATAGGGACACCGAGGAAAGAAGAATATTACAACAGTCGACGCCCAATCAAGGGAATCACATTATACAGCCACCCACCCGAAAGATTTCTGGTGAGATCATCATTGAGACTGCAAAAGAGGCCCGACTCAGGCAAAGACAACAATGTGTAGCCAAAGACATAGCGGCTTTAGAACAGAATATAACCGACTGGATGGACTGCCTGGAACCAGTCAGTCGCACTCGATCTGGAAGACAGTATGGAGCCCGCACAGAAGAAGAGGAGGACGAAGACCTCATATGCCCATTGGTGGTTAGAAATGGTCATCATGTGTATACCCCATGGAGCTGGACAGACATGGTGGGGCTGGCCAACAGACTGCCAGACATCACCCAAGGAGCTGGGAGATGGATAACTGCCTTAGAAGAAGGCACTGCAGGGGTAACCTTGTCTTTAGGTGACATAAAAGCCTTGCTAATGCATGTCATGGGAAAACATGACACTGAAGAATTAGCAGGAAAGGTTGGACTAACACAAATGATGGGCACTAATCAACATGATGAAGTCCCCTTTAATCGCTATAGAAACTCCATGTGGGAAGGACTGAGAAGAAAGTACCCTGAGGTCTTGGATCCCTCTAAATTGGATGATGAGGAGTGGACACTTGAAGAGTGCCCAAAGAAGTTCCTGCACCGATTCCAGAAAAGATGGGCGGAGGAAACAGGAAATGCATGGAACCATTCTCCAGCAACTGAAATCCTGTTTAAAATAACTGTAAAAAAGGCTCTACCAGATGAGGTTCAGAAAGCCCTAGATGGAGTTGTGGGACTATCGAAAATGAATTGGGCTTTATACTCTGAGCATATTTGTCACCATCTTGAAATCTACAAGAAAGAAAAACAAAAAGAAGAAGATGCAGCAAAATCCCTGACGAAAAAATTGGTGCAGATGCAGTTGGGAGAGCTAACCAAAGTCAAGAAAGAAAAAACAAAGACCCAGGCACCAATGATGACCCCTGTTCCTTCTGAGTCGGCAAGCACAGGCCCTACAGCAAACACTGCTGCCACCATACAGGCACCTGTGGTAACAGCCACACAGAGCCCCCAAGGAGCAGCAGGGAGCACTGCTGCAGGAGAAGTCTCGGCACCAGTGGAGCATCACTATCACTACCATAGCACTGGCACACCCGGAAATGGACCCACCTACAGTCATGGGTGGAGAGGAGAGTCACGGAACTTTCAAGGTCAAAGAGGAGGGTGGCGAAGAGGATCTCGCCAACCTTCATTTGGAAGCAGATTCCAAAACTCAGCTCCCAGGAACAGTCAAGCGGGACCGCCTATGGGACCAACACCCCCAATAGGGGATCAACCCTCTAATGAGTGTTGGAGCTGTGGACAACCTGGACATCGAATGAGAAATTGTCCGGCCCGACCTTGGGTTGGACCCTCTGCCTATTGGCAATAGGGAGGCCTAGAGAAGACAGAGGGGGAAACGGTGGCATTGGCTATTTCGATGATACCTAAGGAAGAGCCAACCGTCACTGTTAATATACAAAACAGAGATTTCCCTTTCATGGTGGATACAGGGGCAACATACTCTTGCATAGGGAAAATGGGCGCTCATCTCCCCCTCTCTGGGTCTGTAATTAAGACCATCGGCTTCTCTGGGAAGACTCAAATAATACCTTTTACACGCCCACTTCCTGTAACGATTGCAGGAAAAACAATTGAAGCACCCCTGTTATACTCACAAAATACACCTGTGAATTTGCTGGGAAGAGACATTTTATGTAAGCTACAAACCCAGATAGTGTGTACCCATCAAGGACTGCAAATACACTTTCCTGACGAAGCACTCGCCAACATTATGGTGCTTATGGACATGGAAAACAAGGTCCGACCTGTGCAACCCATGGTATACTGGCTGAAGTTACAACCAGAAAATTCAAATCTTCAACTGCAATGGGAAAAATGGAAGCCCTGGGCCGAACAACACTATGAAGCAGTATATACACCTAGTTTACCTTTACATGTCACCCTGATGTTCGATGCCAAACAAGAACAAACTGACTATGCATGCTGCTGGGATGCATTGATGAATCAACGGCTGTTTCACATAACCACCACAGAAATTTATTTAGGCCCCCAAGGGGCCGCAGCTTCTGTCAAGCTAACTTCAGCTGAACAACAATGGTATCAAGTGCCGAATGCCATGTCTCATGTGACCCTTTTAGTCTCAGAAAAGTACGAATCCCATGACCTAGGTCCAATGGTAAAGACAGCCTCAGAAGTTGAAGAATGGCAAAACATGGAAAGTCCACAAGTACATCTGTCAAAAGACCAGCAGTTTATACGAATTAATTTAAAAGTAAATGATGAGGCTATAGCTCAAAAAGTGGAGCTCAATCCTAGACCAGAGGGACAGATGGTGTTATCGGCCCAACAAGAGAAATTGTTAGAGCAAATACCACCAGTGGTGTGGTCCAAAAGCAAAACGGCTGTAGGACTAGTAAAAACAGCCTTACCAGTAAAAATAAAAGTAAAACCGGGAGCAAAACTGCCTCACCAAAGGCAGTATCCATTAAAACCTCAGGCTATTGAAGGCATAAAACCAGTAATTAAGGGACTAATGGCAGCTGGAGTTCTAATAAAAACTGCAAGCCCATGCAATACTCCTATCTATCCTATCCCTAAAAACAATACCAAAGAGTATCGGCTGGTACATGATTTGCGTCCTATCAATGCAATAATAGAAATGGATGCACCTATAGTACCTGATCCGCATACTATACTATCAAGCATCCCTGCTGGAGCAAAATGGTACACAGTAATCGATCTGTGTTCAGCCTATTTCAGTGTGCCTGTGCACCCAGACTCACAACATTTGTTTGCATTCACATTTCTGGGACAACAGCTAACGTATACACGGCTACCTCAAGGACTGAACCTGTCCCCAGCCATCTTTAACAAAGTCCTGGCTGAAGATTTACAACACCTTGACATACCCAGTACATTGGTGCAATATATGGATGATCTCCTTATTGCATCAGAGACTCAAGAACAGTGTGAAAAAGATTCATTAATTGTATTGCATGCATTGGCAGATGGAGGTCATAAAGTAAGTAAGGACAAATTGCAGTTCTGCAAACAACAAGTAGAATACTTGGGAAGACAGTTGTGTGGGACCACGCGATGTATAGCCCCAAGCCAAGTGGAGGCTATAATCAAGGCTCCCAAACCCCAAACAGTGGGACAGATGCTTTCATTCCTTGGGATGGCAGGGTACAGTCGGCCGTGGATTTGTGATTATGCTATAAAAACTGCACCTTTGCGTGCCATGATTAGAGCAGTGGGGCAAACAAGCAATGCAGCTCTCCTCGTCTGGACAGATCAGGCAACGGGAGCTTTTGAGGCCCTAAAAACAGACATGCAATCTGCTCCCGCGTTAGGTAACCCAGATTATGGGAAACCTTTCCATTTGTATGTTACTGAAAAAGCTGGTTATGCTTGTGCTGTACTAATGCAGGAAACAAATGAAGGAAAACAACCATTGGCCTATTATAGTACAAAGCTTGACAACATTGAAACAGGATTGCCACCATGCTGTCAGGGTCTAGCAGCAGCTGCCTTTGCATTTCAAAAAGCATCATCCATAATCATGGGACATGCAGTAACGTTGTACACGTCGCATCAGTTACATGCCCTGCTAACCAGTCAACGTTTTGTCTTAACACAAGCTAGACGCACTGGATATGAAGTTGTGTTGTCCGCTCCAGAAATAACAATACAACGTTGTCACACGGTGAATCCCGCCACCAAATTGACCACACCGTTAGATGGTACTCCACATAACTGTGTGGCAGAGACAGAGAAATTTTTGAGAGCCAGAGAACATTTGTATAATCACGCCATAGATGCAGATCTAACCCTGTTCGTGGATGGCTCATGCTTTCGGGATGCCGCGGGATTACATGCGGGTATGGGGATTGTTAAACTAAACACGGATGGCGAGACCTTTGAATTACTGGAGTCCCAAGGAATTGATCAGCCTTGTTCAGCCCAACTGGCAGAAATTAAAGCCTTAACTATGGCTTGCCAGATAGCTAAAGATCAACGTGTTAATATCTACACAGACTCAGCCTACGCTTATGGCGTATGTCATGTACATGCAAACATTTGGAAACAAAGGGGATTCCTGAGAGCAGATGGCACCCCTGTCACTCATGGAGAAGCGATTTCCCAACTGTTACAAGCTCTCCAATTACCGTCTGAGGTAGCCATCATTAAATGTGCAGGTCATCAAAAGAATAATAACATCATAGCTCAAGGTAACAACCTAGCAGATGACGCAGCTCGCAAAGGAGCACAAGGAGAAAATATGTTTCCCCTGCTAACCATCCAAGATTGTGCCCCACTGGTTTCACTTGACGCACTGATAGTGGCTCAAAGTAGGGCCAGTGGAGAAGAAAAACGAATGTGGGTTAAACGAGGCGCTATTGAGACACGCAGTCAGGGGCCAGCGGACAAGCTGTGGCGCAGTAGTCATGGACATTTTGTGTTACCCACCAATTTATTACGACATGCAATCATTTGGGCCCACGGACCCGATCATTGTTCGCGAGTCCAAATTATGAACAAACTAAAAGCTGTCTGGTGGTCACCATATATGGCAGCTACAGTGGACCGTTTGTTGAATGAGTGTGAGGTATGTGCACAGTACAATGTCCGGAAATCATTCACAGCCCCTTTAGCCCACATTCCGGTCCCTGATGGGCCATTCAGACATCTTATGATGGATTTCATAGACATGGGAGCTGAAAATCGAGTTAAACGAATGAGATATGTTTTGGTAGTGATATGCAGATTCAGCCGATGGATTGAGGCAGTAGCCTCTGCAAATCAAGACCATAAAACGGTAGCCAAATTCTTGTGCCGAGATGTCTTTCCAAGATTTGGCATTCCAGATACTATCTCATCTGACAACGGTAGGGCTTTTGTAGCCAAGGTTACACAAGAAACATTCAAACAATTGGGTATCAAACAGAAGTTTGGGTGTGTTTATCACCCTCAATCAAATGGGGCAGTGGAACGGGCTAATGGCATTTTAAAGAACAAACTAGCAAAAATCATAGCAGACAGCAATGGCAAACTAACCTGGCTGGATGCGTTGCCGCTTGTTTTATTGTCAATGCGCTCACAAACTAACCGACTAACCCATTTGACACCATTTGAAGCTCTTACAGGTCGGCCGATGCCTATTCCATACCTGAGAGGACCCTACGAAGGACCATCGCTGGAGCAGCTACAAGACGAATGGCATAATTATCTGAGACAGTTAACCCAAATACACAAAACTATCTTTTTGCAGGTCAAAGGTGCTACAGAAGACAGAGAAGCAGAGATTCCACTCGAAAATCAGAGCATCCAGCCTGGTGATCTGGTTTACGTCAAGGTGTTCAAAAAGAAGTGGGACAGGCCCCGCCGAGAAGGTCCTTTTAAAGTTATTCTTGCCTCACGTACAGCAGTCAAAGTAGACGGTAAGGACACTTGGTTTCATTTAAACCACTGCTGTAGGGTTGGTGGCCCAGCGCCCCTGCGGCCTCGGCAAGCTCGTCTTGGCAGAGCCGCCGGGCCAAGGGGGGAAGCAGGAGAAGCCAGAGACCCTACAGCAGCACCGAGGGACGGCCACGCCTCCCTGCAGCCAGAAGAAGCACCGAGGGAAGGCCACGCCTCCCTGCAGCCAGGCGAACACCGGCCAAGGCGCTCACAGAGACTGATTGAACAAAGACGACGCACAGCTTCAGAGAGTAGTGGATCCCTGCCAGATAGAGCAGCGACAGACTCAGATGCAGACTCAGAGACAACTGGAGACGTAGGCCAACAGACAGACAGAAATACAGACCGACAGATAGACAGGCCACAGGAGACATCAGACTCGGACAGCAACTCAGTAGATTTACCGACAGAAGAACCGCAGGAAGTACAACCCAGACAAAGCACAGATACACCACACATCCCTAGTGACAGCTCATCTAGTGACGGCTCACTTAGTAGCACATCTAGTAGCACATCTCAACAGTCATCAGAGCAATGATTAAGAATTATTCAAGGGATTGACAATACTACTGGTGGTCAGTATGGGAGAAAATAGACATCCAAAACATACAACGGACTGTGCCGTGGCCATGGCCGCAATAGCAGCTAAACAAGGCATTCTAAACACAGGAAAAACATATAATTTGGTATACATTAAATCAAAAGCCTACAAGAACATAGGAATACAGGGAAAGCTGGGGGATTACATATTAAGCGAAGCCATTAGCATCAAATGTGAAGAGGAGGGAACACTCAACATAGAGGTAATTTGTGATAAAAGAGGATGCAGGGAAACCAAGCAAGACGTAACTGTTACAGTACATGAAGCCACAAAATGGGTAAAAATCAAACCAAGGAAAAAGAGGACAATTAGAAGCCTAGAAACAAGCAGTCACTTAGGGAGATGGGATCCCAGTACAGACCTAGCCCGCACACAAGGGTTGAAGACCAATTTATTTTACCAATGGTTGAAATTTTCGGCTAGGCAGATCAGTGAAAAGCCTTGCATAGCCTGTCACCGGAAAGGTGTGATACCTCAGGCTAAACCCCTACCTGATATCAACAACTGTTATAGGAGTCCCCAACATAACTCAGACCAAGCAGAATGCTATACACAATGTGTTATGAAAATGGCAGTAGGTGATGAAAAATATGCTGCCGATAGTAAACTTTGTCCAGTGCCCCTAAGTACAGAAGGAACCGTTCCACCTATGATTAAAATAGAGAAAGGGATGATACACCCATTCTGTATAGCTAAAGGCTTAGTAGCACAATACATAAGCGATTGGCAGGTAGGGACGACCCAGCCAAAACACCACATACAGTGTATGCAAAAGCAGCAAGAATACAAACCGGCCAAAACAGCATGGAACATTACCGTCTGTCACACCCTGCTAGCAGCAGGCATACAGTGTGAACAAATAGTACCGGCCACAGGGGGGTCTGTAATTGGACTGAATCTCACCCATGCTTCATGGGTATCTACTCCAAATTTAGCTAAGGGAACGGTACCCTTAGCTGACATCTTTTGGATATGCGGACAAAAAAGGAAACTCCTGTCATCGCTGTCCCCTAATTGGAAGGGCCTTTGTGCTCCTGTGATGCTCACAGGAGCTATAACAGTAATTGAAATGCCAAATTCAATACAACCCATGCCACAGAAACTTCGTAAGAAAAGAGGAATAATGACGTTTAAAACAGACTACAACATCACAGTAAGAAACGGGATACCAGAAGGGATACCCCGACAGTTAGAAGCCATAGACAGTAGCAGAGTTAAAGCAGATGAAGATGCGGATAAATGGGGATGGGCATTGGCTCTGTTCGGGGTTACTCCAAAAATCCGTTCTAGGTTCCAGGAGGTGCAGTGGATTAATTACTTGTGGTATAATCAGCAAAGATACCTGAACTGGACATTGGCAGCAGTAGGAGCCTTAACCGAACAACTGCACGCCACCTCGCTAATGACAATGCAAAATAGATTAGCTATCGAGATGATGATGGCTGATGAACAAGGAGTTTGTATTATGATCAAAGCCACCGAATGTTGCACAGCTATTCCCATGCGTACAGGGGAAGACGGAAATTTGACAGAGCTCTTAATCACACTTGAAGAGATGCAACAGGAACTGTTAAGTAACTTCATAGGAGGGAGAAATGAAACTGACGATTCTGGATACATTGTAGGGAATGGAATGAATATTGGCCCACTGTTTTCACTGTTTGGGACTCTAAGGAGAGGGTGGATATCATGGAAAGACTGGTTGTACCAGATAGGTGTAATCTTGGCACTAACAGATATTCTGATCAGCCCAGTACCTCTGGAGGAGGATCAGCAGGGGTAGACCTTAGCCGAACTCACCCACCAGGACAGAGGGGAGCTTTGTACAGGCTGCTAAATGCCCAGAGTGTCCCACCCACTTGCCTGTGCGACATCAACAATACTCCCCCCACACACGAAATGCCTTCCCCCTTGTACTTCCTGTCCCCTGGACAGCACAACCTTAATCTGGTCATGGTCACCCCACAGGACATGGCAATCTTGGTTCGAGAGCTTCGTCTTCCACAAGAGTCTGTTCCAAAAACCTTGGAGCAGCTCCTGCCCCTCACAAATCACATTCCCCATGAGCTATTTGAGGAAATCATGCCACAACTAAGTCAGACAGCTGCATACCTGTTCAGGATACACCGTGACAATGCCAACATCTCTTGTGCTCAGGAGGGCCTCCATACTCAACTGTGTGGTCTTCAGTCTAGTATGGACATGCTAGCCAGCATGATGGAGCATATGGAAAGGGAGCAGCTAGGACTGGCCACCACCACCCTGAATGTGGGCAAGAATTCTCTGGGGGCCCTGTACAACCTGGCCAAGCAGCACAAGGAGCTGGAAAGATCCATCAGAGAACTGCACGACTGTCTGAAAGCCAGAATTCCTGATCCTCCCCCCACTACCCCTGAAAGGCCAACCTCCCCATGTTCCCCAACTTCTCCCAAAACTTCAGATGCTGAGTAAATGCTGAGGAGCGCGGACTGACGTAATGGCACTGAACACGGACTATGATCTTGGTTCTTGAGTTTGAATTGCGGACTGGTTTCAGAAATCTGAGTGTAACTAAAAACAAAGAAGGATATATGTTAGTAACGAAAGTTGGGTAAATGTCTGTCCTTACCATCATCTGCGTAACACAGATTAAGCTAAATGCATACACATAGATATCACATTGCAAAGTTATAAAAAGGGGACCCTTACACGGCGTGTTTGTAGATTTAGTAGTAAAAATGCACCATAGGGACCCCTTTTTCTTAAATTATAGCATGCCTCAAGAGACATGCATCGCCTAAATTTGGCGTCTGGCCAAAAAGGGCATTAGAAAACAAGCTGAAAAAGAAGAAAAACAAAGTGGAGAATGTTGAGAAATGGCCTGTAATGAAAACCATTATATGATTGACTAAGGCAAATGACTTAAGGACGGACATGAAGGGAAACCATTTATTGTGTTTATCATTTAACTAGACATAGCTGCGCTAACCTTAGAATAGTTTCTTGATTGGTTGACTAAATAGTGGTAACGTAGGGGTTATTTGATGCATTTAAATAATAAATGTGTGACGCTTTAACAAAATAATATGTAGAACCAAGTATAATGGGTTGGAGCCTCTGGTTGAGTGAGTCAGTAGATGCCAGAAGATGATTGGTTGCACTGATGTCAATGTGAAGCCTTTACTTTGCCATGATTAAGAGGTTGATGTAACTTGTTTTATGTGGCCATTTTAAGTGCCTTGAATTACACCAAAACTCAATGTTTGAATGTCACCTTGTGTTGATATAATCCAGCTAATTGCTCACCTTGTGCCTTAGTATGTAGGTTCACCTGCACTGCAATATATTTACCGTGTGAAGTATCACTGATATTCATATCCGCACCAGAGTTATCAGTAACTCGAGTGATGTGTTTTTCTTTTTTATTGCAATGCACAAATGAGGATGTCTTGTCAGTAAACAACCCAAGAGTATAGTTGATGTAATGGGACTCTTTCGAGTCCCAGAGGAGGGACTGTAGAAGAATTTTTAGGTCCATATTTGAACTGTGATGAACTATCAAGTGTCCTGATCCGAACTGTATGTCCTCTGGTTGAACTAGCAGGTGTTCAACCCAAAAAAAGGGCTCTATTAGTCATTTAGTCTGTCAGGGGCTTTCCAAGGCCTTTTAGGTGCTTTCCCGCAGGCCGCGTGCAGGGGCCTCAGGCCAGCTGCATGTGTGGCTGAGGCCACGTGCGGAGGGGGCCTCAGGCCAGCTGCACCTGTGGCTGAAGGTCTTTTAAAAAAATCAGTTGTAAATCCTTCATGTTTTAATGGGAGCGTTTGTCACATTGAAATAATGGCCTAACACCTGCTTAGGGTTCACTAGAGGACGCTTCCCATAGAAAACCATGTCTTGGGAATGAAATAAATAAAAAAGTCGAAGGAGGAGCGATGCCCGCGGGTCTCCAATAAATAGACGAGCGCGGTTGTCATATTCAGTCTCTCTAGAGGACTCAGTTTGTCTAAGCTTTGTGTCGAAGGCTTAAATAAACTTAAAAACTCTGTGCATTTTATCTTGCTTAAGGCTGAATTATTCTAAAGTGTTGTGTCATTTTCTAGCATATCACTTGCAATTAGTTTGTGTTATCTAAAAGACGACATCCTGAGAAGACTAAAGACGAGCCGCGACAAGCTCTTCTTTTGTTTTGGCCCAAGTCTGGGAAATGAAGTCTATTCGGGGGACAAACACATGCTGCTTCTATTTGGCAAAGCTGGTGCTTAGTAGTCTAATCCAAAGACAAAGCATACTGCAGTTTCTTGCCCTTTCACCTTCCCAAAATGCTGGTGCTACCAGCAGGGGTTGGGGTTTAATCCCAGGCCTATGGGGACTTCTAGAGTAAAGGAGGAAGACCAAAACATTGTTATCTACCCCCACTCCTCAAGGCTAGCTAAATGGTGTGCATGAGGACTTCAGTCTCCTAGTATGTTGGAGACTGAAACCCAGCATGTGGCATCAGATTTTACTATTGATCAATATTCTGCTTAGGAGTTACTTATAGAGTCATGAAGTCCCTAGACAGACATCTTTGGTGATGCCCGTACCCTTGCACGAGAATGAAGTTCCTGGTATTTCCTGTCTTACTCTGTGATTGGGGAAAATTGGATGCTGACAAGCATCTTAGGTGAGGACTGGATGTCTTTGGTGCTTTGTCTCTTCAGAGGATCCTTTGGTACCAATGGAATGGCTGCCAAACAAAACCATTACTAAGAAAGAGTGAGGCGTGCTACCTCTGCGCTGAGGGATTGGATATGTGACTTATTTCTTTGGGCGTGATCCAGCTTGCAGGTGCTTCAGTGTTGACGACCCCAGCAACAGGAAAAGGCCACAGGGACTCTCGTATTTCTCCTGGCTCCACCAGATTGATGGTTACTTACAAGAGTTGTGGATGGAGCCATTGATTGCCATTTGGTCTACCCAGGATGGTGTTATAGGGTAGGGACACAGCAGCACAAGCACATGCTTCTTGACCACTATTGCACAGTCTGAGCACAATATGTTGTTGTTGCAGTCTTCTGCATCAACTTTCTTCTACCATCTGTAATATGAAACTGTGTCTGATTCATTGATTGCAAATCTTGATCGATAAACGCCGGATGAGTTCATTTTGAGAGCAGCGGCCGGCGAGCGAGTGAATTAGACCAGAAGCATTAGTTTGCAGAATGACTTCTCTCGTTGCTGCATAAGCTGAACGGTCCTGACACCCCAACAATGCCGCGCTTTACGCGCCTGCCCACACCCCACTCCACCCTGTTTGCTCTGCATCTGATTTTTAATGACAAAATGCATTGAAACAATCGGCGGGACTCCCCTCTCAATCCGCCGGCATAGTAAAGGGAGCTTATGCGGTTCCGGTCTCCAGGATTTCAGACGGCTAACAAAACAGCTGTTATTTGCGCTCGGCTGGCTGGCTGCAATCCTTTTCAGCCCCAGGAAAAGAGGCTGTGCGAGTCAGCCGGGCTGAATGAGGCAGTGCGGCCGCGGCCCTTCTTCACCTACTAACGTGATTAGCACCGTGTCGCTCCGTACCTCTCAGCATTATTACATCCTGATGTAAAATATTAGAATCATATTCATACCACGATAAATAAAGCCTTGTTTGTGTGACTAGCAATTTGCAGTGGTTTTAATAAATGAAAAGACCATCTGTTGCGTAAAATCATGAAAAGAATGCTCAAATTTTATTTGTACAAAAAAGCAAAAACACAACAGGCGGTGTTTGGAAGCAATGCAAACTTTGATTTTGTTTGTTTGTTTTTGCCACAGAACAAGTAGTCGCTGTATTCCAACTCGTGCTTCTAAGAAGCAAGTCGCTTTTCAGAGCTGAACAGTGAAAGCACTCGTAAGAGAACTGGAAACGTTTCAAAACCTTTCAGTCTAAAGGTGCAAGGTTACACTGTTAATGAAAAGCCGCCATGGATTGAATGAACTGTGAAGGATGACGTGGACGCGCTCGGCTAGTTTAATAAAACACATGGATTATGTACAATTCAGGAACTTTGGTCAAAGACATAAATTCCAAATAATTTATAGCTCTGAAAGCTGAACACAATGACATAAGAAAATTTTCCATCTAAAAATGACATAAAGTGCGATGTTCCTCATATAAAAATATACTCTTAGAATTGTTTTGTAAGTTACATAAAGCCTAAATAAACATTTCTGAATACATTAAGGTTGCTGTCCAAAAATAGCTTTCAGGCCTTTGATCGTCTCATACCCCCTTCTGTGTGGTTAGGGCTCATGCCGTCCACCCAGACAGGCCTAAACCGCACTGGAAGGCTTTGTGTAAGCAGAGGCCACACTGTGGAATTCCATGTCTCTGCTGTTCATGGGAACGTTCGACATATCTGAACCTGGTTGCACCTCCGATGAGGCTCGAGGTCTTTTCTCAGGAGCCAACAGCCCTTTGAAAACAGAGCGGTGAAGGCAGTCGGGGGTGAAAAGTGCGGTTCATCAAGACGAGTCGGATGCCTAAAATAGCGTTTTCTGCTGCTTCTGGCTCTTGGTGTAACAAAGGGTCTTGGCCAGCATTACAAACTCCAAACTGTTGGAGCCCCACGCGAAGGCTACAGAAATTTGAGTGCAAAAGAAAGAGAAGTAAACTACAGCTTAAATACACCATGAGTAATGCCTAAAACATGGAAATAGTTCGGCTTGCTAAATGTTTTCAGTGGTTGCGCCCACAATTCTTTAGTCCCGGATTGAAATTTCTCAGTAGCAATTGAATGTCACAAGGTGATGAAAGCCGGTTGAAGCATGAAACATTTTTCTACTTAAATAATGTTTTCAGTGTTCAAACAGAATACAGTGTGAGCATACAGTCGGATATTCCACAACTTCCAGCGTTATCTTCCCGTTGTCTTCGTTTCAGGTAGCCAGAAACACTTTGAGTGTCTTGCAAGTCGACATCCAGGCTTTTATCTTTGAAGATTTTAAAGGCCAACATCAAATCCTTGCACAGTTTTGCACTACAGCCCCAACTCTGTCAAACCAGAGATGGTATGGAATGTGAAAAAAACAAAATGCAATGATTATTAAATTTACTTTAACTACAGTTTCAGTGCAGACATCATGAGCTCAAGCTGTCATGTTTTTTCTGATCAACTTCATTTCATTTGTTAATACACATCCATTCCTGCATTTAAGGCCTACAACACATTCCGAAAAAGTTTAGATGCTAAAGCGTTGGCCATTTTTTGTTTTTTGTAATGTTGCCATTCCTCCTCACAGCACTTAAGACATTTTGGCATTAAGGTGCCAAGCGACTAAGTGTTTCAGGTCTTGTTTCGTCCCGTTCTTCTTGCAAACACATTTTTAAGGTGAGCAACACTATGAGGTTGTTACATTTTCCTTTTCAAAATTCTCCACACTATCCTCTTCTTGCTCAGCCTTGCCTTTGTAATGTATGCGAAATGTAGTTCTGCAGTCATGTTGAATGATGCATGGACATCCCTGGAAAAAATAGAATCTTGAAGCACATGTTGCCCAAAATGTGCTTTTCTGCATTTATGCTGCCATCACAGAAGTCTAAATGATCTTTGCAAAGGGCACTGACACAACCTCATACTATGGTAGACCTTGGCTTTTGGACTTGTTTCTGATAACATTCTGGATGGTCCTTTTTGTCTTTGTTCTGAAGCATACTATGTATATTTCTTTCAGTAAAACATCTGGAATACCAATTTGTCTGATTACATTACACATTTCCACTGTGTGATGGTCCAACCCAGATGCCTCCAAGCCCATAGAAGTCTGTTGCTTCTGGACAGTTTTGCTGTAAGGCATCTTTTTTGCCCCATAACTCTGTATTTTAGTGCTTGACAAAAAATTCCCAAAGTAATCCCTTGCATGTGGTTATACCAGCTGTTGATGAATGACTGTTCTTGATGCAGTGCTGTCGAGGGATCAGAGATCATGGGTGTTCAGCTTAGGCTTGCACCCTTGCCCTTTATGTACAGAAATTCCTCTAGATTCCTTGAATCAGTTAATATTATGTGCTGTAAAGGGAAACATATGCCCTTCCCAGCTTTCTTTGATGAATATTGTTTTTAAATGTTTCAATAAGTTTCTCATGCATTTGTTGACAAATTGGAGATTCTGTGCGCGACTTTGTTCTTCAAAGGCTCAGCCTTTCACAGATACTGCTTTTGTACCTACAATCACCTGTTTGAAATATTTAATTTCTTTTTACCTCATTAATAGCCCTAATTTGACTCAGTCACAATTGTTTTGGAATGTATTGCAAGAATGGATGTATATTTACAAATGAAAAGAAATTGACTGGACAAAACATGAAATATATTGGATTTGTAATGTCTGCAATGAAGTAGAAGTCAAAGTAAATGCAAGAATCACTGTGAGGGGGTGTCCATACCGTCCCATTGTTATCTGATTTGGTTTTGTAGTATGCAAGTCATTGCCTCTTGTCTGTGTCCCTTACTCTCCCCCCCCCCCCCCCCCCCCCCCCCCAAGTCTTTCCATGCAATCATTCATGTCTTTCCTCTCTTTAAGGATTTCCAAATGTGCAAATTCTTGAATAAATACGTCCAGGTCCTTCACTTAGACTCCAGTTTGTCCTGTTCCTCGTCATCAACTTTCCTCCAGCCCTCGCCACACCCTTTTTCCCTACTTGCAAGTGAAAACTTCCGATTTCTCACTGCAGGTGTTGCACTTGACGAAGCAGCACCAGTGGAACTTGCAGTTGCACTGCCAGACACGCGTGTAATGGTGCGTGTTGTAGCCCCGGCCGCAGCACATCACGTTACAGCCGTCCATATAGATGGAGGTGCCGTTGCACAGCCTTCCCCGTGTGCCAGTGCTTCCTGTAGCTTTATCCTCTTCGCAGTAGTTGGGTGAGCGCTCCAGGTAGACCAAATCTGTGTCTGTGGGCTTCTGGTAGCCACGAGCCTCTTTGAGGCGTAAGAAGGAGGGCTGGCGGAGCCGCGAGGCTCGCACGGGTTCCACTTGGACTGCATCGCTGTAGCGTTCCTTCAGCAGGTAACCGATCTCTCTGAACACTGGTAGGGTGATCCAGCAGGTCTTTGTAGTGCAAGAGCCGGAAACGCCGTGACACTTACACTCCAACTGCATCTTATCCTCTAGGATCTGATCATAAAAGAGGGGAAAAAGACATTTTGTCATTCTAAACGCATTGGTTTACTGCTTAAATTTAATTGTATAGGTTGAACAAAAACTTTCAGCACTGTATCAATGTTGAAATCTTGAGGAAAATAAGTCATACCCGAAGACTGTACCTATCTCTAGACCACATTGGATAAAATTACATTGTTTCTCCATGAATGAGGTTATGTTGCACACACACCTGTTTGTTGTAGCCTGAAAAGAAATCGATCAATTTGTGTTGAAATTTTATATGGGGCAGCTCAGTGGTTACGGGTTGGACTACCAGTAAGTAGATCTGGATTTGATTCACAGTCACGTTACCAGTTTGTGTATTTGAACGAGAGTACTTCTGCATTGTTCCAGTCTGTCCAGCTGTAAATGGGTACTGGCCCTGGTTATGGAAGTAACCTGCAATGGACTTTTATCCAAGACAGGAGGAGTCATAGATTCTCGTCCATTTCACGATACAGAATCGGAATAAGCATTGGCACCAATGAGCCTCGGCATATATAGCACTAAGGTGGGGTGTAGGCCAAAGAAGGACCCATTAAATCTTTGTATGGCTCTGGATTATGGGGCAAATATGATTATTTAATTTTTATTATTGTGAGGTAGGCAGAAGGGAGGACATTTTTAGATCGAAGGACATCAGTCACAAAGTTCAGTGATCATGAACAAAGGTCAGTGTTTAGGCTCAAAGTTTAGAGATTTGGATCCAAGATCAGCAATCAGGATTACAGGCAGCAATCTGAAATAAATGGCAAATGCTCAATCAGGTGAAAGGTAAGTGCCCTTGCACTTAAAATCTCAGATATAGTAGAGCTAGCTTGCTTGCTTTCTTTCTTTCTTTTTTTTTTTTTACTGGTTTTATGCGTATTTGCAGGATTTTCACCATTTCAAGGGTAATCCTCAACTGTAGAAATTAATTTTCTGATATGTACACAAAGGTAATGTACAATAAAAAGGATTTTTGTAGAATACCTTTCGCCCTGCCTCATTGTTGTGCAGATTCATCAATCGACGGGCATTTTTCTTGATCTCGCGGGCATCTACGAAGCGCCGGGAGAACTCCACCCCATACTTGACATCGGCTGAGCAGCCTCCCCACTTCCAGCCTTCCTCTTGATCGTGGTAGCCTTGCTTCTCACGGTCGCATCCACATTGGGTCATGTTGCCTTGCCTGCAAGCTGCGGTAACCGCGTGGGCAATGCCAGCTGCCGTGATGGCGTACGTGAATGCTGCTTCCTTGCTACCTGAAGAGAACAGAGCAGAGTTTGGATCAATTTTGCTTCAGCTGAAGTGGAAGGTAGCTTAAAGAGATGTGCAAGACCCAACTTTTTCTCAAGTACTCATTCTAATGCCTCGATTCAAGGTATTGTCCAGTACAGTAATCTCATACTAGACCATAATTACAGATTATACCTCTCCGTGTGGAAGGCATTAGCTTCGTAGCATCATTGCAGCTTGTACACAATAACACACGGAAGCTATACTGTCTTTGAATTCCCTTTTGGAAATGCAACATTGGAGGCATCATCTTATTAAAGGGCCTGGAGTCAGATTTAAAGAAAGAAAGTCATGTAACTGTGTATTTGAACGTTACTCAGAGTTGTGTTCATGACACATATGTTTACAGTGACATCAACCACCAGCACTGCCACTTTAGTTTCACGTTTGAAACTGTTTGAATGGCTGGAGCTCAGATATGGTCCTTGGGGAGCGTTAGTCTTGTGATACTTTCTGCACAAGAGGATTAGAGCCATATGAAAAAAAATGGGTGGGGGGGTGTCTGAGTACAATGATTTTTCTCATGGTCATAATCCTCTTTCTCAACTTTCCTTATTGTTTTTCTCTTTGAGTCAGTAATTTGCTTCATATATCTGATCTTCACCAACAGTTGGCCGCTGCTTAAACACTAACCGGTGTGGTAAACAAAATACGAGGTCTGTCCATAAAGTATAGGTCCTTTTTATTTTTTTCAAAAACTATATGGATTTCATTCATATGTTTTTACGTCAGACATGCTTGAACCCTCGTGCGCATGCGTGAGTTTTTCCACGCCTGTCGGTGACGTCATTCACCTGTGAGCACTCCTTGTGGGAGGAGTCGTCCAGCCCCTCGTCGGAATTCCTTTGTCTGAGAAGTTGCTGAGAGACTGGCGCTTTGTTTGATCAAAATTTTTTCTAAACCTGTGAGACACATCGAAGTGGACACGGTTCGAAAAATTAAGCTGGGTTTCAGTGAAAATTTTAACGGCTGATGAGAGATTTTGAGGTGATACTGTCGCTTTAAGGACTTCCCACGGTGCGAGACGTCGTGCAGCGCTCCCAGGCGCCGTCGTCAGCCTGTTTCAAGCTGAAAACCTCCACATTTCAGTCTCTATTGATCCAGGACGTCGTGAGAGAACAGAGAAGTTTCAGAAGAAGTCGGTTTCAGCATTTTATCCGGATATTCCACTGTTAAAGGAGATTTTTTTAATGAAAGACGTGCGGACGGGTCCGCGCGTCGGGACGCAGCTGGCGCGGTGCGGCGGCACAGGAAAAACACCTCCGTGTTGATAACCATTTGTAAAATCCAGGCGGCTTTTGATGTCTTTCAGTGGAGTGAGTATATGAGAAATTGTTTAACAGCTGGACATGTTCCAACTTGTCCTTAAGGCTTCCAACGGAGGTGTTTTTCCTGTGGCGGAGCGTCGCGGCGGCTGCGAGCCGACGCTGCAATCCGCCCGCACGTCTTTCATTAAAAAAATCTCCTTTAACAGTGGAATATCTGGATAAAATGCTGAAACCGACTTCTTCTGAAACTTCTCTGTTCTCTCACGACGTCCTGGATCAATAGAGCCTGAAATGTGGAGGTTTTCAGCTTGAAACAGGCTGGCGACGGCGCCTGAGAGCGCTGCGCGACGTCTCGCACCGTGGGAAGTCCTTAAAACGACAGTATCACCTCATAATCTCTCATCAGCCGTTAAAATTTTCACTGAAAACCAGCTTAATTTTTCGAACCGTGTCCACTTTGATGTGTCTCACAGGTTTAGAAAAAATTTTGATCAAACAAAGCGCCAGTCTCTCAGCAACTTCTCAGACAAAGGAATTACGACGAGGGGCTGGACGACTCCTCCCACAAGGAATGCTCACAGGCGAATGACGTCACGGACAGGCGTGGAAAAACTCACGCATGCGCACGAGGGTTCAAGCATGTCTGACGTTAAAACATATGAATGAAATCCATATAGTTTTTGAAAAAAATTAAAAGGACCTATACTTCATGGACAGACCTCGTAAGTGACATCTACTGGCTGACTGGAGGAGCTTTATTCTTCTGTGGTCATGCGTTCATCAGTAGTTACCTGTCAGCAGGTTATCTACAACCCCTGGCAAAAATTATGGAATCACTGGCCTCAGAGGATGTTCATTCAGTTGTTTAATTTTGTAGAAAAAAAAAGCAGATCACAGACATGACACAAAACTAAAGTCATTTCAAATGGCAACTTTCTGGCTTTAAGAAACACTATAAGAAATCAAGAAAAAAAGATTGTGGCAGTCAGTAACGGTTACTTTTTTAGACCAAGCAGAGGAAAAAAAATATGGAATCACTCAATTCTGAGGAAAAAATTATGGAATCACCCAAAAATTTTCATCCCCCAAATTAACACCTGCATCAAATCAGATCTGCTCATTGACATTGACCCTATGCCATGACATTGACCCTATGTGTCTTTTTGCAAGGAATGTTTTTGCAGTTTTTGCTCTATGGCAAGATGCATTATCATCTTGAAAAATGATTTCATCATCCCCAAACATCCTTTCAATTGTCCAAAATATCAACATAAACTTGTGCATTTATTGATGATGTAATGACAGCCATCTCCCCAGTGCCTTTACCTGACATGCAGCCCCATATCATCAATGACTGTGGAAATTTACATGTTCTCTTCAGGCAGTCATCTTTATAAATCTCATTGGAAAGGCACCAAACAAAAGTTCCAGCATCATCACCTTGCCCAGTGCAGATTCGAGATTCATCACTGAATATGACTTTCATCCAGTCATCCACAGTCCACAATTGCTTTTCCTTAGCCCATTGTAACCTTGTTTTTTTCTGTTTAGGTGTTAATGATGCCTTTCGTTTAGCTTTTCTGTATGTAAATCCCATTTCCTTTAGGCGGTTTCTTACAGTTCGGTCACAGACGTTGACTCCAGTTTCCTCCCATTCGTTCCTCATTTGTTTTGTTGTGCATTTTCGATTTTTGAGACATATTGCTTTAAGTTTTCTGTCTTGACGCTTTGATGTCTTCCTTGGTCTACCAGTATGTTTGCCTTTAACAACCTTCCCATGTTGTTTGTATTTGGTTCAGAGTTTAGACACAGCTGACTGTGAACAACCAACATCTTTTGCAACATCGCATGATGATTTACTCTCTTTTAAGAGTTTGATAATCCTCTCCTTTGTTTCAATTGACATCTCTCGTGTTGGAGCCATGATTCATGTCAGTCCACTTGGTGCAACAGCTCTCCAAGGTGTGTTCACTCCTTTTTAGATGCAGACTAACGAGCAGATCTGATATGATGCAGGTGTTAGTTTTGGGGATGAAAATTTACAGGGTGATTCCATAATTTTTTCCTCAGAATTGAGTGATTCCATATTTTGTTCCTCTGCTTGGTCTAAAAAAGTAACCGTTACTGACTGCCACAATCTTTTTTTTATTGATTTCTTATAGTGTTTCTTAAAGCCAAAAAGTTGCCATTTGAAATTACTTTAGTTTTGTGTCATGTCTGTGATCTGCTTTTTTCTACAAAATTAAACAACTGAATGAACATCCTCCGAGGCCGGTGATTCCATAATTTTTGCCAGGGGTTGTATCTTAAAGAGCTATTTAAAGGATTTCAATGGCTTTTTGTAAAAGATGGGTGTTTGATTAGGAAAGAGTGAATTAGAATTTAAGCTGGCTATCAGAATGGAGTTCTATCAGTTGTGTTAATGGCATAATTTTAAAAAATCATTTTGTGTTTTTTAAGTGGATGTTGATGGTAAGATAAGGTAGATTGCTTATAAATGTAAATTTTTGATGGCTCCATATAGCAGTGCAGATCCAAAACTTAAAAATGATGAAAATATGCTATTTTTGAGTGAACATTAGAAAGTGCTTCACGGTACAATCCATATCCTATAAAATCATATTTATTTGTTAAATCACCTTATCATAGTGTTAAATCAACTTAATCAATCAGCTCGATTGTAACATTAAATCAGCTCAATTGTTACGTCAAATTGCTTATCAATTTTATCATGTTAAAAAAAACGGCTGAATCAACCGTATCATTGTTAAATCAGCTTGATTAGCTATCGTAGTGTTAAATAAACTCTAGCATAGCATTAAATTGGCTATCAATCAGCTATATCATTAACTTTGTGCTATTATAGTGTTAAATTGGCTCTATTATCAACTTTATCATAGTGTTCCGACTATGAATCAACTATATCATTGTTAAATTAGCTCCATCACAGTGTTAAATCAATCAGCTCTATTATCAACTTTATCATAGTGTTCCGACTATGAATCAACTATATCATTGTTAAATTAGCTCCATCACAGTGTTAAATCAATCAGCTCTATTATCAACTTTATCATAGTGTTCCGACTATGAATCAACTATATCATTGTTAAATTAGCTCCATCATAGTATTAAATCAGTCAGCTCTATTATCAACTTTATCATAGTGTTCCGACTATGAATCAACTATATCATTGTTAAATTAGCTCCATCACAGTGTTAAATCAGTCAGCTCTATTATCAACTTTATCATAGTGTTCCGACTATGAATCAACTATATCATTGCTAAATTAGCTCCATCACAGTGTTAAATCAATCAGCTCTATTATCAACTTTATCATAGTGTTCCGACTATGAATCAACTATATCATTGTTAAATTAGCTCCATCACAGTGTTAAATCAATCAGCTCTATTATCAACTTTATCATAGTGTTCCGACTATGAATCAACTATATCATTGTTAAATTAGCTCCATCATAGTGTTAAATCAGTCAGCTCTATTATCAACTTTATCATAGTCTTAAACCACCTCTATGAATCAGTTACTATCATAGTACTAAATTAGCTCTATCATAGTGTTAAATCAACTCTAGCATAGTGTTAAATCATCTAACAGTCAGCTCAAGCTTAGTGTTAAATCAGCATCATCAATCAGTTTTAGTGTTAAATCAGCTCTGTCACAGTGTTAAAATCGTCTTTATCGATCAACACTATCATGCTGGTTAGTCAGCTCTGCCATTTTGTTAAATCATCATCATCTATTAGTTACAGTGTTAAATCAGCTCTGTCACAGTGTTAAATCAACTCTGTCACATTGTTAAAATAAACGGTTACACAAGAACACTATTTGAGTTGATCAACTTGATTAACTGTATTTGAAATGGAATCACATATATTCACTGCAGACGGCAAAATTTACAATGTACATGCCTGTATGTGAAATTTAAGAATGTACTTGTATATGTAGTGTATTATTGTCTCTGTATATGATATATGAAACCTTACGAGTTTGGCTGCAAGTTATATATTTTGTAAGCAGGAACCTTTCAGCCTTGGCAGGGCTATGTGCTCTGTTAGTCCAGTTAAGCTCCTCAATTAAATTTCTCATGCAGCTTAAGTGTCATTTTGCGTATTAGGTGGTTCAAATTATTAGAGTAAATAGTACTACTGAGCACCATGTTGAAGTAATCTGTGGCCGGTGCCCATTTCCGAGTTTTATGTGTCACCATTGGAACTTCAGAACAAACACATTTATATTTATGACATCAAGAGGAAATTAATTTAATGACACTACAATAAGCCAGCGTAATATGATATACTGCTTCAACAATCAGGATAATACTGTGGCTTCATTCTTCTCAACAGCCATAAAGTACTAACGCACGGCGTCTCTGGTACAGGCGATTCTAATGGCTCCCGTCCAAACTGACAAACTTGCCGGGTCTGCGGTTCTCCTCGTCCATAACTCATAACAAACTCTGAAGCCTTCTGTCATCAAGCTAAACCCATGAGCTGCTGGGATATATTGTATGGTGAGCGATCCTCGAGACATCGGGCGTACGCCATAGCCAAACAGCCATCTCCTTGCACTGTGATTTGTTTTGATTGTACAGCAGTGGATGTGCGGCTCCATTGTTGCCCTCCAGCTGCTGTAGCTGACATTAATTAGTGGATAGCATGAATCCTTCTGGTCTTTCTCAATGGTTAATGAGTTCACAGGCCCAGCAGGTCGGTCAACTGAAGTGGTACGGATGCTACGTAAGCACCTTGAGGGGTACGAATCTGGCTTACACTTCCATATTTAATGATCGGAAATGGTTTCTTATTGGTTGAATTGTTCAACTTTTTTCCTTAAAATGGTTGGTATTAGTTAAGGTTATCTTGGGAAAACTTTTATGCAGGCGAACCGACTACATGTTGACGGCACGGAGAGCAAAACCTTGTCCAAAGTCTCTCTCCGAGCTCGTTTACACACCACAAGAGAATAGACATTTCCTCTAACAAAAGAAATAAAAGGATCCAGACGTCTGTCTGCCGCTCCCGTGTAGAAGAAAGTGATTGCTCCCAGAGCTGCCAGATTAAATGTGGTTCCAAACCCACAGCAACACCGCAACAAAACATTTCGGACTGAAATACGATTTATATAAGAGGTTCACATTAGGAGCAAGCTGGCGTCTTTGAGGAATGAAACTGGAAAGAATGTTGACTAAAGCCAGGGAGATATGGGCGAATTTCTCTTTGGAGATCACGTCCGTTTGACATAAAGGCTCAATTAGACTGGCCTTCAACCATCGTCTCGGATTTTCACGCTTAAGAATTTGTGTTGGTGACAGCACTGATGTCACGCCCTGGTGACTACAGATTGTCTCCTTCAGGAAAATTCAGACGGCCTTGTAGTTGTACTCTTTTGTGCTGGACAGCTCGGCTTGTGGTGTTCTGAGAAACAATTGCACTACAAATGTTGTGTTTGTTGGAGCTGTGCTGCAGCTGTTTATCAGTTACAGAAGGTTTGAGGACAAGACGAGCTGATGGGTGAAGATGGCGCTAAAAGACACTTGAACATAAAGCCTACTCTTGTAACATTGTGATAGTCCTTCACAAATCTGTGCAAATGGTAGTAAAAGGAACCACTTGGAACACTTCTGTACCTGTTCATGCTCACTGTCTCCACTTTTCTAGTTTTTTATTTAAACAGAACAATCGCTAATTTTCCTTTGGCTTCTCAGGGAAAAGTTCAAGGTCTATATCCATGTGTTGTTTTGACGCACGATGTACGTTGGATGCAATTCCAGACATATAAGGAGGAAGCATGGTGATCTTTGAACCCTGGACCTTCTTGCTGGAAGGCCAGTAGGTGTACCCTTAGGCCACCCTGCTACCCAAGAAATCAATTACTCCTAAAAGAAAAATTCTAAATCTGAGTTTTGACGCCACCTACGCAAACAGACCGACTGACCTACTCTCAGCTCTTGTCCAAAAACAGTCCTCTCGCCCAGGGCTGAGCAGTTCCACCGGCTGTAGCGGAACTGGTACTGGCACTCATTGATGCCCAGTTGGGCGCCTTCGCCGATGACGATGATGGCATCGGGACGACTTTGACAGAGTGCTCTCTGACGAGGAGCCAGTCCTGGTATCTTGTTGCAGATGATGTTGGCGCCCAGAGCTACCACAGAGGACAGTGCCCTAGACCAGAGCCAGAGATGAACAAAGTTAAACATATACTTTTTTTTAACTATTTAAATATACACCAGCAATGGTGGCCATGTTGGCCACAAGACCTAAGATTTACAAATTAAAGAAACAGTGAAACTCATTTCAAGTGACATGTAACTTAAAACTCACACATAGAAAATCCTTTCTGCAGAGTTGTGTGTACTTCTTCTTTGCTCTATTTATTTCATGGCTAAATTCATACAAAATTCTTTCCATGGGGTTGCATGGAGGTGTTTGAGCTTGACAACGTAACCACTGTGACACAACCAAAAACTAACACTTTACCTTCTCTATATTGGTACATTTCTATGTGGACACAGTCTGGTTCACTGACAACCACACCTGCTCCTAATCCATCATCAATCCAGCATCCACTAACCAACCAGCAGGTGGCAGACAAGTCTACACACAGGCAAAACAAATGAGCTTTTTGGATTAATCTGGTGCCTTCACCAGATTTTAAGGAGTTAATTCTCATTCGGTGCACTTTTAATTTGGTGAGTTACATGATGATAGTTTTTGTGTTGACCAACTCAAGGAGATGGACTTGTTTATGCATCTATCTGTCCACCTACTCCATTTCAAAGGGTACCTACCTAGCTACCCCCCCCCCCCCCCCCCCCAAAAAAAAAACAGAAAATTGGCACCTGAATGTTAAAATATCAAAACGTTTTAACTTTGGACACTTATTGGGTCCAAAACCAAAATTTATTGTCAGAGTTCAATAAAATTTTAGCTTATAACTGAATGATACAAGAAAATAAACCCAATTGAGGAAAGTAACAGTACACTCCTCTCCCCAGATCACATTTTTTTACAGTGTAAACCACCTTAATCACCATAGATAAATATAGGAAATGCTTCCAGATTCATTTTCTGTCTTTTATAGAAAACATGAACGACCACAGAGAGGCTATTTGAGGCTTCAGGACCTGCCCTTGTTATGAATGGGAGACGTGCACAGTGCAAGGAGTCATAACTTTCTCACGCCTGAGTCTTTTAATGTCATAAGAGTCGGTAATATTTTCCATAATTATTTATAGCTTATAAGGAAGAAGTTGTATCCGTAAATCCAAAAATTGGGATCATCTCATCATTTGCGCATCCACAGAAACAAAAATCAGTGCTGCGTTTGTTTAATTTAATTGTTTCATTCACTCTTTATTACAAATATGGAGAATAAATCTTATGTTCCGTGAAGTAATTCGAACTACGGCACAAATTTCACATTTCATGTTCATTCTTGTAACTTCTTCCAAAATGTTGGCTCCGCAATATAACGGGTTAGATTTTAAAACACCACCATTTACTTTAGTTAGCTGCTTTAACTGTTGATTTAAAAAGAAAAGAAAAAAAACCCTGAAATATTCTGAAGGCAAACACACACCTGCAAAACCAGCCGCGATGAACCAGACCTGTGCGTAATTGGGCATTTTTACGCACAAGGCTGAGTGCCTGCTCCTATTTTGGCGAGCAGCAGATCAATTTAATAACGAGCAGTGTGTCTTGAGGATGTTAAAAAATAAATAAACCTACAGGTAGCTCCCGCTAGTGAGGATGAGGAAGATGAGCGGGTAGTAGACGGACAGCAGCGCACTGCGAGACGAGACGATGAGCATGGCTGCGCATTGAACACGGCGGGTTCTGCGGGCTCGGCGGTTTGGAAAGAAACGGGCAAAGAGAAGGGAAAGTTGGTTAAAAATCTTAAAATGTTATATGTTTATATATATCCGTTAATCGGAAGCCCCGGATTCACTCGCAGTCACGCCGCGTGGAGTCTTCGGCGAGTGGAGCCGTCGTGCGCAGCTGTAGCTCCAAAATCCGCTGTCCATGTGCTGGAGATGAGAGGACGCATCCCTCACGCGAAGTGCGGCTCTGCCACCAAGCGGATCCATGGAGGGAGGGAGGGAGGATGGGGGCAGTGGGATTGGCTCCGGATGTCCGATAAGTCAGACTGTTGTGGTGTTTGGAAGAGTGGGAGGCAGTGGAGATGCGCCCTGATCCCAACGTGTCACCATCCCTTCACCTCCTGTTCCAATCCCCCCCCACCCTTTACACACACGACAGGGAAAAAGATATCAAAGGCGCCACTAGAGGGAGCCACCTTACTATCATGAAAAATGCACTGAGAGGAAAAAAGTAATTTTCAGCTCTCTCACTTTTTTCTTTTAAAGATACAGTGTATAAAATTTAGTTACAGTGTGTAACATTCATAGCCATCTGTTTGTGTACAAAATTACAGACATTAATGAACTGGTGTGTGTTCATAAACTTTGAATCTTTCGGCTGCTCCCATCGCAGGTCGCCACAGCAAGTCAACCATTTCCGTCTCACCCTGTCTTCTGCATCTTCCTCTCTCACACCAACCACCTTTATGTCCTCCCTTACATGCCCATACGCCTCCTCTTGGCCTCCCTCTTCTCCTGCCTGGTAGCTCCATCTTCAGCATCCTCTCTATGTACCCCAGGTCCCTCCTCTGCACATGTCCAAACCATCTCAATCTGGCCTCTCTGACAATGTCTTCCATGTCTATGTGGAGGCAGGCCCCCTCATGGAGGCCACCATGTAGTGCTACCACATTGTTAAAGTAGCCCAAAAGGGACATACTGATTCTGCGTTTAGCATTTTGAAATGCAACATGAAGACAGAAGAACAAGAGAAGAGAAATCAGTGGTTGCTGCACTATATACGGTCTACGAGTTGCGAGTAGAGGCTAACAAGCTTGTGAACCTTCATTTTTGTGAAATGCAGGATCATTGATATTGCTTATCATAAGGTAACAGAGCTGGAATAACCACCATTAAATAAACCAAAACATTGAAGAGGAGCAAAACTGTGGCAGGCAATGACGGCATATGCAATCTGCAACCCCACCACCAGATGACACCAAATCTTACATGTTAGCTTTAAAATTAACCTCCATCCAAGAGTTTGTGATTTGCTGTTTGTTTGTGTATCTGCCAGCAGGATATCGCAAAAGGAAATGAAATGATTTCAATTAAACAGTTGGAGAAGTGTAGACCTTGAGTTCCGAAAGAGTTGAACAGATGTTGAGACCCATGCCGATCAAGGGTAATTAATTAATACTGTATCGTGTTTCCCATTGATCTCCATGTTATATGTGTTTTATCGAAGCAGCATCTTCACCTGGGATGAAGTTTGCACACTCTGAATGGCTTCTGATTTTTACCCGAGGCCAAAATATGGCCATCGGGTATTGCGAAGACTTTGCGTCCGTCCATCTGTCTGTCCGTGCTCAGCATAAGTCCAGTCCTATTACTGCCAGGGTCTTCAGATTCACAGGGAACATTGGACCATTTCAAAGATGCCTAAGCTTGACTTATTTTATGTGGTCAAATGGTCACATTCTGTTTCCTATTTTTATGCTCATATGGCCGAGGGTACTTTAGCATTGCATTCTATGTTTTGCATTATGGGTTTGTGCAAAACACACAAGTCTCAGACAGGCTGAAAAGTACGCATTTTTAAAGCGGTTCACTTTCCTATTTTGTCTTCAAAATAGGTCTGAGCTACAGTATTACCAGCTTGTACTTGTACTTTTAGAACATCACAGGTTTTACCAATCTCTCACATATGGAAGTTTTTGTTGAATGTAGATTTATATCATATTTATTAAGAAAGAGTCTGTATTTGTCAAGTATGTCATTCATGCCTCTGAGAAAAACAACTTTTGTGACACTTTACCAGAAACGCCAATTTACTCACAATAAAATACAAAACAATATTCACACATGAAAACGGGTCAGATCTAGGCTCAAGCGTCCCATGTACCTTCTGGCATGCCATCCTTTGACTTGCCTCAAGAAAACTGGCTGTGCAACTGATGATTAAATCCTTATATTTAGAATGAGTTGCCCTCATCCCAACATTTTTGGACAAATAGTTTGCCACATGAAACATGAAATATTTTAGGTTCAATGAAATAGAAGTCAAGCATCACTACTTTTTTTTTCCCATTTTCCATATGGTGCCATCTTTTTGTGATTTGACTCTGTACACTTATACTTAAAATTTGAACAATTAAGTTTGATATGAGCTAGCTAACTAACATCAGAATTAATGAAACATTCTAAAACATCAATTCTTAAACAAGCAAGCAGTGGAAAAAGTACCTTTTACTCTTAAGTAAAGTTACAACTGGAAATTTAAAAATAAAGTGCAGACATATCATTATAAGTAAAAATAAATCGATAAAACTCCACAATTAAAATGTTGGAATACAATTTTTCAACAGTTAAGTTATTGTAGCAAAGTGTTAGTGTCAAAATATACTTATTAAAGCACCAAAAGTAAAAGTACTCATTACACAGAATGACCCATTGAACAATAACATAGATTATATTATTGGATTATAATTACTGATGTGTTAATGTGTACATTACTTGAATGTTGCAGTTGATAAAATGCAGACATAATTTTCATTTATTTATATATTTTATGTATTTCTTTAAAGCCTTATTAATATAATAACATAAATGTATTGATTGATCTTACCTTGTATTATTAATCTGACTTCACGCAGTGTCAATTAGTAATTAAGCCATCAGATAAATGTTGTTGAGTAATAATACAATATTCCCACTGAGTTGTAGTGGAGTGGATGTGTAACATGTAAAAAAGTTGCCAAGAATATGCAGGTTATGAATTAAAGGCAGTTTTGTTTGTATGTGATAATTTAACATCTTTGTAGAAAACTACAACTTTTTCACCAAGAACATGAGTTCATTAGCTTTTGAGGAATCAACCCAGTCATCAAACAGACCACACATATCCAAATTTGGTGATTGAACCAAGAATGAAAATTGGACCTTATAAAATAGTAATTGTGTCAGTTTTCTTTTGAACAAAAGCTCATTGAGGGCACTGAGTAATTACAAGAGATCGGTCACGACTATGCCCAGACTTCAGATTAACCACAATGTGTGTGGGTTTTTGTACGGTACATTCAGAAAGTATTCACAGCTCTTCACTTTTTCTACCTTTTGTTATGTTACAGCCTTATTCCAAAATTGAGTAAATTATTTTTATTCCCTCAAAATTCTACACACAACACCCCATAATGACAACATGAATTTTTTTAATGTTTTACAAATTTATTAAAAATAAAGAACTAAGAAACCACACGTACATAAGTATTCACACCCTTTGCTCAATACTTTGTTGATGCTCCATATCTCTTTTTTGTGATTAATTGATGCATCATATGATATTGATTTCATAAACACAACTTCTAAACTGGGGCAGCACGATGGCTTAGTGATTCGCACTGTTGCCTCACAGCAAGAAGGTCATGCTTTGTGGATTTCAGTGAAACTTCACACAATGGTAGGGAAATAATTACGGTTTGAAGTCTTGAATGGCAAATAATTGCATTTTTGTTGTTTTTGTAATACATCATACTCATCAATTACGTTTACACAGATTGATCAGTTTGTTAACACAGGTTTGATTTGCTACCACTGAAGCAACTAGGACGTAGAGCGGAGGTATCTTCTTTTTTTTTTTTTTTTGAGTTTTATCACAGATCTTTAGTTTCTGTCCCTCTGACAAATAAACACTGGCAGTGTGAAATATGTCGGTATTCAGCTACGTGAAACACGAGCATCTTTCACAGTCAGAGTCATTGTTTAGGCCGTAATATGGCAGAATAAACACATGTTCCTTATATGCGTAATGAGCTACAATGCACACTGGAATGCACGAGGAATCTGAGTGTGGTTGGAGAAGTGATTGTCGCTCCCCTGCACAGTTTGATTACAGAGTGTTACATATTAAAAACAAAACTACTCCAGGGAGGCGGGTTGCGTTTATGACGCAGCTAAAAGAAACTGCTTTATAATCAAATCTTTTACTCTGTTCAGAGCATTCCTGAAACCTAAAAAGCTGACAGTGGGAAAATTGTTTCCATGCTGAGTAAAAGCAAAACAAATTCAATTTTGAGCAATTATTGTCCCCAAAGCATGTGTTCAAGAACAAGTGTAGAACAAAAGGAACTTTTATTTTTGTTGTTGTTTGTTTGTTGTTGTTTTTTTTTTGTTTTAACAATCCAATGAAACGTCTTCAAAAATGAGTCCTTCCTTGTGCACAGGACTGACATTTGCAGTGTCGGAACACAGATCTGGAATTGCAAACACGCTTGCAGCATGTGTGAAAACAACACGGCGAGAAGCTAATAAAGCCAAAAATTAAGAAATTACAAATTGTGCTTTCCCAAATCACTTTAAAATGTGGCACGGAGAAAAACAGCTGTGTGTCACTGTTCTCCCCCCCACAGTTTTATGGTTGTAAATCTTACAGGGGTAATGTTAGCCACCTAATACAATGCTAGCTAGCTAATACACAACACCAAGCACCTTCAAAACTATTAAAGTTTATAGCTAAAAACACCCTTTAGACACTGAACGGACGCGTCCTAACAAAATCCATTTTTCATGTCAAGTTTTTTCTGCTCTTCTTGAATATTGTTTAGCCTTAAACTGGGTTTAAAGCAAGAGAGTTTTTACATTTACACACACAAAACTATGGTAGCCAACACTGAGGATGTTTATCCTGAAACCTCAAACATAAAACTGATTTTGCACATTGTGACCCCTTTAGATTTCTAAATAGTTGTCTGAAAATGGTGATTAATACAAAGGTAAAAGTAACAGTACACCAGTTTATTATGGGTAACTAGCGACATTGCTGGTCAACTGGAGGATTGTTGGTTTGAGTCCCAGTTTCTCCTACAGCATATCGCACATTGAACTTGAGCAGATCCTGATGGGTGAGCTTTGATCCTCATACTCATCTTTGATTGAGAGTGGTGACCTTCAGTTTTGATTAATGTTCTTTAATCAATGCCAAACTTTGATCCTAATTACATTTTATATGACTGTGACTGTTGGTCTTTGATTCGCACAGTGACTCTTATTGTGGTTGATGCTTTTTGATCCTGATATCAACATTTGACTATGTGTGTTGATCTTTGATTCTGATCATTAGTATAGTTGATTATGATTGATGAACTTTGATCCCAACCTCAATGCTTTGACTCCGATTGCTAAACATGTTCCTGACTTTTGATTGTTAGCCTTGTTCTTTGATCCTGACCTTTGATTCTGTCCACTGATTTGTTACTGCTTACTGACCTTTGATCCTGATTGCTGTCTGATCCCGACTGCTCACCTTTGATCCTGATTGCTCTCCTTTGATCAACGTCTTGATCTAGATCTGCAACCATATTAAACTGCTCTTCCTTGCCTCATCACTCCACTGATTTTTGTTGACCCCACTTGACTCAAGGCAAGTCATCTGGTTGCTTTGGTTGAGTTGCATTATGTGTATAAAGTGTCAAGATCAAGTGTGCAGAAGTACAGCAATGCAACTTACCAAATACATTAGCACACGGAAATTGTGCGGAGACCGTGATAATTGTACAGAAAATTCATGGACAGTATTAATAAATAAAGAAAGAAAGAAAACAATACAAAATATATAACAGATATAAACAAACAGTTTTTAAGGTGCAGGTGAAGCCATAACCTCCTTAGTGGAGGTAATTACAGGTAAATGATTGCAAATTTGAATAAAATAAACGAATACATGAATTGCACATGACGAACTGTACTCGAGAAGGAATAAATATGTTATATCTAGGTTTAAACATGGAATGTGGCTGGCTATCCTCAGCAGGCAGAATAATAAAAAAAAGGTGCATGATAAGAGACAGGCCTGTATCCATTGCTGACTTTGGAACACAGAATGATCTCCTACTCTGCAAGTGTAAAACCAACCCAAACACAGGGAGGTACACTTTTTACAAGTTCTGAAAGATAAGCTCGTCCTTGTTTTTGTTGCATTGTGCATCAAATATAGTTTGGATTTTTTGTTGTTGTTCTTTTCCTGAAAATGCTTAGTGCTTTATGATTTTCCACTTTCTTCAAAAGGCATGTGGCCTTTTGCACCTTTCTTTCTTTTTTTTTTTTTTTTTTTTTTTTGTCATGCTTTGCTCCTCGAGTGCCTCTGCAAGTTTCATCTGTACTCTGCTGTTGCTGCAGAGGGAGACAAAGCACTGGAGATTGTCTCCAACCTGCTCATACCTAGTTTGGTCAGTCTGTCACATGCACATTTCGCCTTCTATACCACAAGACGTGCACTTATAACATACTTTACTCGATAATACTTTGAGTAGTGTGCATGCTTTATCGTCACACTGCAGTACACACATCATATTCAGTGAAAAATACTGACAGCATATTTAAAATCACGCTCTGAAGGTGAGAAAATTCTTCTTTGAGAAGCCTTTCCTTCTGACATTTTTAAGAACTGTTTGCTGCTCTGCCTGAACTTATTACAGCATCTCAGCATTTCAGAATTGCTGGCAAAGCTAGAATCAGCTCATTTAGGGCTCCTAAAGGGGGCTTTTTATTCCTGCATTTCCAAACACACGAGGCAGAGCCCATCACTCGGACAACTCCTCAGCAGCTCCCAAATCTTGGTTCAAAATTTCAAAATTAATCCATGAATGATGTTCAGCATCAGCACACAGCTGGTGAGTCGAAAATCAACATGCGATTGCATGTTCAACGATATGCAATTCTAATCATTAAAATACAATAAATTAAAGTTCATTTGCTGTAATATTTTATATTATAAAGTGATCAGAAAAAGGTACATTTTTAATAATCAAATTAAACTGTTGTTCCCGATTTTGTTTTCCAACCAGGCAACATGCTGGTTCCGAAACAATAATGCATTTAGTGTGATAATTTTTAAGTGATAATCCAAAATATGTATTTGAAAAAAATAAAATAAAAGTTGTATTTCTTTATTTATTTAGCATAAAGATTGTATTGTTGGTCCAGTAAATGATCAAAATTTAGTTTAATTCAGTTGCGATTTTATTTATCTATTTATTTCCAAACTGAGCACATAGTGATTTTAGTCATTAACCTCCTAAACCGCTGTGACGCCTCCCGCTAAAGCTCAACTGAGGACAAATAATTGTACTTTTCTGAATTTTTTTTTTAAATTGAACTTTTATTTTCACAAGCTTGCTGTTATTTATTATTTAATGACTATTTTGGCCAGTTTTCACCCTCAGCTGGAGATAATTAGATATGCAAGTTTATGTCTGTAATAATGTTTTTAATCAATAAAATATTAGATTAATTTGCAGTACTAAAAATTTTTAATTTATCTGAAGCGGAGCCTCGAGAACAGCTTGATTTAATTACTTTTTTTTTTTGTAATTGATATGTGACTTTGTTGTGCTGGGATTTGAGAACATGACATGATTTATTTCCTGGGAGATACTTGGGCTGTAACGGGTTGGGCTTGTAGTGTTTTTCGCTTTCTTGTGTGCAGATAAATGCACAAACAGATGCAACCACAACCTCTTTAGAGGCTCAAATAGTGTTAAATGCTTAAAAAAAAATCCTCACCCCTGAGTCACATCGTGTTAGTGCTGACCTCACTGATTGAGTTTGTTCACAATCACACGGGTCAAGGCCGGGGTCAAGCTCACGGATCATTTAGTATAGCGGCCGTTTCCTGCCTTCTCAAGTGTATATGTCGCATTCACAGGAAACGGGAAAGCGGATCGTAGTGCAAAACCTTATATGGCTCTGCAGCAGGGAACACGGGAGTGAAAACAGGTGTGCAGGGAAAGAAGTAAAATCAGAAAAGACGCAGGGAGGGAGATGACACAGCGACAGAGAGACAGAGATGAGAACTTGGCGAACTTTGCGACCTGTCTGTGTCACCAGCAACCTGTTGGGACGACAGATGTGCAGATGATGTCATGTAGAAAGGGGATCGGTGGGAGGGCGGAGCAAAGAGAGCGCGGGAGGACAGTCGCCAGGCGGAGCCTCTGTTTAAGAAAGAAACGAGAGGGAGCAGGACTGTGGCGAACCAGGAAGTTATCAAGTTTGAGATGTGCTTCAAAAAAAAAAAAAAGACGATAGCATGTCTCCGAATGTAAACCATGAACGCGCATTTGCAGCACTGCCATCGTTTTGCTTGGCAGCGGCCACTGGTTTTAGTTGCAGATCCTCTGACAAAGCACACCCTCTCCAAACCACAGGCCATTGCAGCCAGAATTTACTTAGTGCCGTCACTGGCGAAGTTTACCCTCCCATCCCCTGAGCAGCCGCAGCATAAGAACCCAATTGTTCTCGCGGTCTGCTGTGACAATAGCTGTTTGTGGTCATCTGGGGGAAAAAGAAAATGAAAAAGGGTTCGAAGAAAAGAGGAGAGCAGAACTTTTGCTCAAGATATAGTCAAGCCCGAGCTTGGATTGGAGGTCAAGGTGACCGTTGAACCCTACCCGGATGGCCTCAAGGACACAATATTCCCAGCAGTCCTTGCAGCGTCCGCTTTAACCTTATGGCAGTCAGCAAATTTTAGCTTTCTCTCCACCTGAACCTGTTCACGCCTGTTATGTGGCAGAGGGAGAAATTGAATGAATTAGGCAGTGGGACGTTGCCTAATGGCCGTGCTGCACAAATGCAGCCATTCCTGGCATTGTTATGTGTTGGAGTGAGACTGACAGGGATTGTGCGCTCCAGCTAGGACGGGAAAGCGGCTAATAAGTGAAACAACCTGTGGGAATGGAGCCAAACCAAAAGAGCACCGAGACAGATCCCTCCACCTACTTTTCTGCAGGGCCCCGCTTTTAAATGTTATTGACGTGGAATGAATGATGGCGGCGTTGTTATCGATTCCGTCAGGGCCAAACACGTGGCGCCTCTGCAGCTGAAGCACGTCAGCGCAGATGATGTAAACATCACGCCGCGGATGTGTTCATAAAGCGAAGCATAAACTACGGGCGCACGCACAGTGTGGACACAGCACAACTTTTCAAGGCGATAAGAGGCTGATAAGTGCACACAGGCCTGAAGTTACAGACGCCAGCTGCAGTGCAGTGTAACACATCCGCCGCGGAGAAATAGTTCTGACCCGAGAGCTTGAGGACACCCTTGGCCTTGTGGGTAATCATTGACCTGTTACCTGTAGCAACCAAGCTGTCACATATTGTACCACCACTGGACTCCTGATAGCAAAAAGCAATCATGGCAACACAAGTGCATGCTCGGATGGGATTGCGTGCACGTGTGCTCGATGTATAAATACATAAAAGGTTGAACTTGCAGATTGTGCATCAGGATCAAATTGCGTGACTTGCTGTCTGAATTTCGGTGTCAAATTATTTGTAGGATACAAGTTTCTTAAAAGCTGGTGGACCGACCATTTTGACTGCTATAGTAGATGATTTGATTGATGCGCTTCCAAACATAACTCCAGCTGTACCAGGCGATTGGGTGACGGGTGGGCTTCAAACCCAGGACCTCATTTCAACCATAAATCAGATCCCAATAAACACTGAGGGTAGCGCACAGGGGGGTGGCATTCAGTGGCATGGGCCATCCCTGGAAACTGATTGGGCCACCTGTGGTGGCTCCACATTATTGTAAACTATGATTGGCTAACCTGGTTGGTAAGAGGTGGGACTTGGATTGAACTCTTTGATTAATTATCAATTATCTACGTGGAAATGCAGTTGTTATTGTTGTTTCATTTTGTATTATAATACTTAGCCAACTTAGACAAAGGCTGATTTTATTATCACTGATGGCAACTTGTAGATCATCAACCTTTAACCTGAGTGTTAGTTTTAAATCAAGTATGCCAATGTGTATCTGCATATCTTTACTTCACACCACCTGTGCGTAAATCACAGCCCCCCCCCAACCTGCACCATCCTTCCTGGATGAGCCACTGAGGGCAGAGAGCAGATTTTGGCCTTAAATTGCTCAGAGACCCCAAGTTTCTATTTGATACATTTAAAAAAAAAAATCCTGAAAATTAACAGTAACACATGTTTTGACCTTTGACCCTGCTGAAAAGGCCTGTTGTTGCTTCCCACTAATCACTGAGTTTTTTTTTTTTGTTTTTTTTTGTTTTTTAAATGCATCGTGTACAAAAAAAATGTGTACAAAATTCATCAACCCAACAGGATCAGAGGACGATTCGACACTGTTAACAGAGAGCAGTACTTTTTAATTTTCTAAGCAGCTTAATCAAACTATGCAGTTATCTGAAATCTCCATTTGATCCAGTCAAAGATAAATGATTGTTTTGACCTTTGACCCAGATGAAATGGCCTTTTGCACCGAATATTTTGCGTTGCTTTTGAATAATGTGACACCAAAATCAAGATTAAGCCAGAAGTCCATCAATCTAGTGGGGAATTGTGCACCGTAGGAAATGTTTTTTTTGTTGTTGTTGTTGTGGAAATCAAACTGATCTGGAATCTGAGTTTGCCACATGGTGCAAAAGTGGAAAAGATCCAGATGGAGGAGCTCGATGAAGGCGCGCTCACGGTGCGATGCGGGGCGTGGCACTGCACTGCAGCAGGGTTGGTGAGGAGCAGTTCAGGGTACCATCGGAGGAGACGGAGGAGCATGGGGGCTGGGGGTGGACGGTGAGACAGGTTGGAGGGCGGTGGCGGCGGTGAGACAGCAGTTTGGCTTTGGACAAAGCCTCCTCCCTCTTTTTCCACACCTCCCTTCTCTTTCTCTCTGCCTCCCCACCGCTCATTCCCTCCTCTTCCTCCCGAAACTTGCACTTACCTCGTGTCTCGCTGCCACCTTTGCCACGCAGAATGGTCTGTGTCTGAGAGCAGTGGCCTGAAATAAAACTAAGAGGGGCCTTGGACGGTAGAGAATGCCGGCTTTGTCTCAGCTGCCATCCACACTGTCTGGAGACGTGGAGGGAAAGAGCTCAAAGAGAGCGTCTGATTGCAAATTAGCAGAGCCAAATGGAGCTTCCGTCCTCTCCTCTCTGCCGCCCCTCGTCGGACACATCACCTGGCGCAAATTACGTTAAAAACATTGCAAAAGACATTAGTGGAGACAGTACTTCTGTCAAGTCAGTAATTTGTCTTAAGTGACACGAGCGAGTGATTAATCAAGCATGGAGACAGTATAAAATGAAAGATTAATGAGTCGTAAGTGCAGAAGTCCATTTCGGAGCAAGGACTCAGACGATGAGCGTGTCGCACAAAATGTGCTTTAAAGTGATTGTTGACTTTTCCGTTTAGATTGTTGCTGTATTGTGTTAAAGTTTGGCAGCATTGAGAAATGAGTGCGGTTCTGAAGTCTGCAGGAGGCAAAGTCAAATATAAAATAGAAAATATTGCATTTGTTTAATTGGGGGAAGTTGTGAAAGCAGCATAAAGTAAATAAATAAAAATAAAATACAAATCAACTTTGGTTACTGATATACAGTAAATTATTAATTCATTAAAAAGTATTTGGCTGTTGTGTGTTAACTGCTAGAAAAAGTTCAAATAACCTGTAGAAATCTGCACATTTCTCATGTAAAAAAAAAAGTTTAATTACAATTACGAAATAATAACACTTTATTAAGTTTTTTTGTGAATTAGTGCAAATTTATCAACTGCGCTTTTCTTAATAAGAATAAAAATGTCCACATACTTTTTGTGAAGCAATCACAGATCAG